>NC_137784.1:92558600-92695731 GCF_963455305.1 Plecotus auritus
CTTGAATTTTCTGGAATAGTCTGTGGAGGATAGGTTTTAGTTATTCCTTGAATGTTTGGTAAAACTCCCCTGTTAAGCCATCTGGCCCAGGGCTTTTGTAGACTGCTTTTTGAAGACTGCTTCAATTTCTTCCATAGTTATCAGCCTATTGAGATTTTTAGATTTTTCCTGAGTGAGTTTTGTAAGGTTGTATTTTTCTAGGAATGTGTCCATTTCTTCCAGGTTGTCTAGTTTGTTAGAATAGAGTTGTTCATAGTATTTTTTTAACAATCCTTTGTATTTCTGTGGGGTCTGTTGTTATTTCACCTCTTTCATTTCTGATTTTGCTTATTTGCATCCTCTCTCTTTGCTTCTTGGTTCATCAATCTTGTTTATCCTTTCAAAGAACCAACTCTTGGTTTCATTGATCTTTTGTGTGTTTTTTTTTTTTTGTCTCTATGTCATTCATTTCTGCTCTGATCTTTAATATTTCCTTCCTTATGCTCACTGTGGGATTTTCTTGTTGCTCTCTTTCTAATTCTTTGAGTTGTAGAGTTAGATGATTTATTACCGTTGTTTCTTGTTTTTTTGCAGTAGGCTTGTAGAGCTATAAACTTCCCTCTCAGGACTCCTTTCATTGTGTCCCATAGCATTTGCATTGTTGTGTTTTTATTGTCATTAGTCTCCAGGATGTTTTTAATTTCTTCTTTGATCTCATTAATAACCCAATAATTGTTTAATAGCATGCTATTCAGCTTCCAAGTGTTTGAATTTTTAAAATGTTTTTATTGTAGTTTATTTCTAATATTATGCCATTGTGGTCTGAGAAAATGCTTGATATGATTTCAATCTTCTTGAATTTGGGGAGACTTGGCTTGTGACCCAATATGTGGTCTATTTTTGAAAATGTCCCATGTGCACTTGAGAAGAACGTATATTCTGTGGCTTTGGGGTTAAATGCTCTGAAGATGTCAATTAAGTCCATCTTATCTAGTGAGTCATTTATAATTGCTGTTTCTTGGCTGATTTTTTGTCTAGAGGATTTATCCAGTGATGTTAGTGGTATATTAAAGTCCACTACTATGATTGTATTGTTGTTGATCTCTCCCTTGATATCTTCCAGGAGACTTTTTATGTATTTGGGTGTTCCTGCATTGGGTGCATATATGTTTACCAGGGTTATATCCTCTTGTTGTATCAATCCCTTTATTATTATGAAGTGGCCTTCTTTATGTCTTCTTATGTCCTTTACTTTGAGGTCTATTTTGTCAGATATAAGTACTGCTACCCCAGCTTTTTTTCATTTCCATTTGCCTGAAAGATATTTTTCCATCCCTTCACTTTCAGTCTGTGTAATTTCCTTTTTCTGATGTGGTTCTCTTGTAGACAGAATATATATGGGTTGTGTTTTTTTATCCATTCAGCCACTCAATGTCTTTTGATTGGAGTATTTAGTCCGTTTACATTTAAAGTTATTATTGAAAGATACTTTTTATAGCCATTTTTATTTTTTGTGTCTGTTTTCCTTCTTACCTTTTTATTTCTTCTTTTTATAGCATTCCCTTTAGCATTTCTTGCATTGCTGGCATGGTAGTGATAAACTCCCTTAGCCTTTTTTTTTTTTTTTTGGTCTGTGAAGCTACTTATTTCCCCCTTCAATTTTGAATGATAGCCTTGCTGGATGGAGTATTCTTGGATTCAGTCCCTTGCTTTGCATCACTTTGTAAATTTCCTTCCATTCTTTTCTGGCCTGCTGTGTTTCTGTTGAGAAATCATTTGATAATCTAATGGGAGCTCCCTTGTATGTAACTTTCTGTCTCTCTCTTGCTGCCTTTAAGATTCTTTCTTTGTCCTGAACATTTTTCATCGTAATTATGATGTGTCTTATTGTGGGTTTTTTTGGGTTCATCCTGTTTGGGACTCTCTGTGCTTGTGTGACTTTTTTCTTCCCCACATCAGGGACGTTTCTGACATTATTTCTTCAAATAGGTCTTCTAACCCTTGATCCTCTTCCTGTTGTTCTGGCACCTCTATTATTCATATGTTGCTTCATTTCATGTCCCATAGCTCCCTTAGGCTCTCCTCCTGTCTTTTAATTTTTTTCTCCAATTGCAATTCAGTTTGGCTGTGTTTTGTTTTCCTCTCTTCTAATTCACTAATTCGGTCATCCATTTCTCCTAGTCTACTGTTGAAACTTTCCAAGGTGTTTTTTCTTGCAGCTATATCACCCTTAATTTCTTCTTGATTCTTACATAAGTTCTTGATTTTTTCATCCATTTCTTCTTGATTCTTACTTAAGGTGCTGATTTTTTCTTCCATCGGGTTTATAAACTGTATGACCCTTACTCTGAATTCTTTTTCTGACATATTGCATGCCTCTGTTTCACTTAGCTGCCTTTCTGGCGATTCCTCCTTTTCTTTCCTTTGCGGGTATCTTTGTCTACCCATTTTTCGTCTCACCGACTGATCTAGATGTCGAGTCATGCAGGGGCTGCTCCTTGGCAGTGGCTTCTCGGGCTGTGGTTGCTCCTCGGGTCGTCACGGTAGCAGCTGCTTCTCAGTTGGCAGCGGCTCCTCTGGTGGGTGCTGTTCACAGCAGTGGTGTCTTTTCTGGCTGGTGGGGGAGGCTGCTTGTAGAGCTGCTGTTCCTTGGATGGGGTGGCCTGATTATGAGGTTGCTGCTCCTAGGACATGGACGGGCTACTCACCCGGCTCCTTCTTGTCGGACAGGTGCTGGCTGCGTGTGGGTGCTGCTCCTCAAATCAGTGCGACTGCACAGGGCTGCTGCTCCTCAGATGTGGGCGGTCTGCTTGTGTGGCTGCTGCTCCTCAGATGGGGGCAGGCTGCTCACACAGCTGCTCCTCCTCAGATGTGGGCATGCTGCTCACACAGCTGCTGCTCCTCGGATGAGGGTAGGTGGTTTGTGTGTCTGTTGCTCCTCAGAAGCGGGCAGGCTACTCACACAGCTGCTGCTCCTCAGAAGCGGGCAGGCTACTCACACAGCTGCTGCTCCTTGGAAGGGGGCTGGCTGCTTGTGTGGCTGCTTGCGTGGCTGCTACTCCTTGGATGAGGGCAGGTTGCTTACACAGGTGCTGCTCTTCGGACAGGTGCACGGTATGGGCTGTGTGCAGCTGCTGCTCCTCAGACAGGGGATGGCTGCGTGGGGCTGCTGCTCCTCAGTTGTGGGTGGGCTGCTCGAGCGGCTGCTGCTCCTTGGATGGGGCAAGCTGCTCACGTGGTTGCTGCTCCTCAGACTGGGGAACTGGCCACTCACACAGCTGCTTCTCCTTTATCCAGGGGACCTCTGCCCTACCCAGCTGCAAACTGTCTCACCAGCTGTGTCTCCTTTACCAATTCGGGCTGAATTCTATTCGTTTCAGTCGCTCACTCTATTTGCTCTGGGACAAGGCCCAGGACACGTCCATCTATTCCGCCGCCATTTTGTCTCCCCCCAATGTTTACATTTTTAAATTTGTTGTTAATATAAGTATTTAAGACTATAGAATACTAGTATAATTTGAGTATTGCCCTAGAACAGCCGTGGGCAAACTTTGGCCCCCGGGCAAGATCCGGCTGTTCTATCCGGTTCTCTTGCTCTCCCCTCCGCTCCTTTACTTTGAATTTATATTAGTTCACACAAACACTCCATCCATGCTTTTGTTCCGGCCCTCCGGTCCAGTTTAAGAACCCATTGTGGCCCTCGAGTCAAAAAGTTTGCCCACCCCTGCCCTAGAAGCATTACATAGGTTCTGACATGCAGTGTTTCTATTATCATTATTTGTTAGATATTCTCACATATGTTTTCATTTTCTCTTTGAATTGTTTAAGAGAAAGTGTCTAAAGCACAATTTTTGGTTTCCTGTGTTATTAACTTCTACTTTTCTTAAATTGTGATTAATGTATATTTTTAATTTTGTTTTACTTTTCTTATAATTTAACATTCAATGATGTTTTCTCTTCTTGCAAAATATTCTCCTTTTTTTTAAGATTATCCCAGGGGTCCTTTAATACAAAATATATTTTGTATTTCATGGTATGAGTATGGTACCTATAAAATAACTCCATCTTATTATGTTATTTAGGTCTTCTATATTTATTTGTTATGCACTTGGTCTGAGTGAATAAATATATTTACTGCCAATTATGCATTTCTGTCTACCTGGTCTTTGGTATCCTCCAGTTTTTATTATATAAATATTGCTGCCATGGTATTTGATGCATAGATACTTATAATTGTTATAACTTCATTGTGATGATAACTTTTAGCAGTATACAGTGCTACATTTTTGTTTCATTTAAAAATTTGCTTTGGATATAACCATGTCTGATTTTAAGATTAGGGACTCTGCTATTCTTTGTTGTTACCTCTTTTTTATGGCACAAATTTTGGTGATGCCACTTGATAGTCCTTTCATTTAATTAGTGAGGTTAGCTCATTTACTTTCATTAAAATTTCATTATGTGATACTTGTCTTTCTCTGAATGGTTTATTTCACTTAGCATAATACTCTCTAGGTCCCTCCATGCTGTCTCATCCTTTTTACAGCTGCATAGTATTCCATGGTGTAAATGTACCACAACTTCTTTACCAACTCATCTACTGATGGGCACTTGGGCTGTTTCCAAATCTTAGCTATTGTAAATTGTGCTGCTGTGAACATAGGAGTGAATATATCCTTTCTGATTGGTGTCCCTGGTTTCTTGGGATATATTCCTAGAAGTGGGATCACTGGGTCAAATGGGAGTTCCATTTTTAATTTTTTGAGGAAATTCCATACTGTTTTCCATAGTGGCTGCACCAGTCTGCATTCCTCCAGCAGTGTACTAGGGTTCCCTTTTCTCTAATTCCTCACCTAGCACCTGTTGTTTGTTGATTTGTCAATGGTAGCCATTCTGGCAGGTGTGAGATGATACCTCATTGTCATTTTAATTTGCATCTCTCTGATGATCAGTGGCTTTGAGCATTTTTTTTTTATGTCTCTTGGCCATCTGTATGTCTTCTTTGGAGAAGTGTCTATTTAGGCCCTTTATCCATTTTTTAAAAAAATTAGATTGTTTGTCTTCCTTTTGTTAAGTTGTATGAGATCTCACTCATATATAGAATCTAATAAACAAAATAAACTAATGATCAAAATAGATCCAGAGATATTGGAGCATGGAACAGACTGAGGAATCTCAGAGGGAAGGGGGCAGGAGGGACAGGAAGAGATTAACCAAATAAATTATATGCAGATATGCATAGCCTATGGACACAGGCAATAGTGTTGTGAAGGCCTAGGGGTGGCAGCTGAGGGGTGGAGGGACATCTGTAATATTCTCAACAATAAAGATAAATTAAAAAATAAAATAAATTGTAAAATATAAAATTTTATTATGGGTTCTGTTTTTATACTCTCTGGAAATCACTCATTATATGAATTTTTGGGTTCTGTGTATGTTTCTTATGATATTTAGGAAGGTTTCTTTCATATATTAATATATTTTATTTATTTATAAAGTATATATTAAACTAGATTATTTATTAAGATTTTATTTAAAATTATAATCCTGTATTTTAAAAAATTCAATAAGCATATCAGTCATAATTGGTCATTATAGCAATTCTATAACAAAGACTTAGTGGTTCACAAAGCCACTGGGGAAGTTAAGGTCAGGAACGCTTCTGCTGGACTTCATAAAATCAAGAAATAGTAAAATTGTAGGAAAACCCATATGACTATCTCAGTTGCTGCAACATTAAAAAAAAAAAAAAAAAGAAAGAAAGTTATTCATAGGAAATTATCCAGAATCTAAAATAAACCTGAGTAATCTCAAAGAAAGCCACTATAGCTAATCTCAGCAGTTCATAGTTTTGAAAGAGCCATTTATCAGGACATTGTCTGAAGCCACTACATAACTTGAATCTGTTATCTGTTAGTAACTACTCACAATTACTACCTACTATACACAATTTTTCAGGTGTGGTATGTACTTTTAATATGTGGATTCTTGGTTTATACCATAAATTATTTATTCTTGTTTATTATTTACTAGTGGCCCGGTGCACGAAATTCGTGCACAGGTAGAGCCCCTAGGCCTGGCCAGTGATAAGGGCCAATCTGTGGGGCAACTGGTGGGGTGATCAAGGACCCCTGCTAATACCATCTTGGCCGGCCTGGTGACACCCGCTCATGGGCCCCACCCCCACGACTGCCACTGGTCGCTTCCCTCTGCGGGGTGACCAGTGGGACAATCAGGGGGGCCCCTGCTGACACCCGCCTTGGCTGGCTCTGGGGCCTGCATGCTGGGGAAAGCTCCTGCATTGAGCATCTGCCCCTTGGTGGTCAATAAGTGTCATAGCAAGCAGTCGTTCCGCTGGTCATTCCACACTTTAGTAGATTTGCATATTAGGCTTTTATTATATAGGACTAGAGGTCTGGTGCACAAAATTTGTGCACTGGGGGGGTGTCCCTCTCTAATCTAGGACCCCTCGGGGGATGTCTGACTGCCAGTTTAGGACATCCAGCAGTCAGACATCCCTCTCACAATCCAGGACTGCTGGCTCCTAACCACTCACCTGCCTGGTTGCCTGATTGCCCCTAACTGCTTCTACCTGCCAGCCTGATCGCCCTCTAACTGCTCCACTTCCAGCCTGATTGACACCCAACTGCTGCCCTGCCAGCCCGATCACCCCCAACTGCCCTTCCCTGCAGGCCTGATTGCCCCCAACTGTCCTCCCTTGCAGGCCTGGTTGCCTCCAACTGCCCACCCCTTCCGGCCATCTTGTGACAATTTGGGGCGGCCATCTTGTGATGATGTGGGGGTGGGCATCTTGTGGTGGCCATTTTGTGACAACGTGGGGGTGGCCATTTTGTGATGATGTGGGGACAGCCATCTTGTGGTGGCCATCTTGTGACAATGTGGGCGTGGCCATCTTGTGGTGGCAATATTGTGATGACATGGGGCGGCCATCTTGTGATGATGTGGGGCGGCCATCTTATGGCGGCCATCTTGTGATGATGTGCAGTTGTCATCTTGTGACGGCCATCTGATGACGATGTGAGGGTGGCCATCTTGTGACAACATGGGGTGGCCATCTTGTGACAACGTGGGGGCAGACATCTTGTGAGACAAGGGCATGAGGGTCAATTTGCATATTACCTCTTTATTATATAGGATGTTATTTAGAGACTCCAATTGTGTGTATGTTCAATTTTTTCTTCTAAATCATTTTCACATTAATTCTCATAATACTTTTTCTTTAAAAAATATATTTTTTTTATTGATTTCAGAGAGGAATGGAATGGGAGAGAGAGATAGAAACATCAATGATGAGAGAGAATCATTGATGGGCTGCCTCCTACACACCCCACACTGGGAATTGAGCCCACAACCTGGGCATGTGCCCTGACCGAGAATCAAACCATGACCTCCAGGTTCATTGGGCGATGCTCAACCACTGAGCACACCAGCCAGGCTCATAGTACTTTTTCAATTAGATTCCACTTTTTCCCCTACTATATTTGTAACTCACTGTGTTGATTATAGTATGTATTTTCACTTGTTCTAGTCAAATTTTTGCCTTCATTTCTGTAGCATGTTTTTTTCTGATGTGCTCAAACTTGTCATATCTCCTTTCATTCTCTCTCTAAATATTAATATAGCTCTTGCATCTCTTTTTTATGCTCTTCTAGAGAGGATCTTGATTTGATTATTTTAATTTCATAGTGAAATACATTGCCATGCTTCATTTCTTTTATAGAATTGTGCTGGTAAGATTTTTAAAAAATTTTTTCACCTACCTTTTCTGTCCTTGTCTTCCAGATTTCTTATAGTAAAACTAGAGGCCTGGTGCATCCATGCACCGGTGGAGTCCCTCAGCCTGGGCCTGTGCCCTCTCGCAATCCAGAACCCCTCAGGGGATGTTGGACTGCTGATTTCAGCCCAATCCCCACAGGCCAGGCTGAGGGACCCCACTGGTGCACGAATCCATGCACTGGACCGGTTTTTGCCTGATCCCCATAGGCCAGGCCAAGGGACCCCACCCATGCACGAATCTAGTATGCATATAAGATCATTGGTTAATCTCCCCCCACCCTCCACCCTCCACCCTTCCCTTTGAGATTCATCAGTCTGTTCCATGTTTTCATGCCTGTGTGTTGAGTGTCTGCCCCCTGGTGGTCAGTGCACATCATAGCTACTGGTCAAATGGTCGAGCAGTTGGACACTTAGCATATTAGCCTTTTATATATATAGATTATATAGATTCTGTGTGAATTGTGCTTTTGGTTCTTATCTTTGAACAAATTGCTTTTTTTTTCTAGACAAGCTATTTGTAGAAAGTTATTATATTAAAAGGGATAGGGCTGTCTTCTAAGCTACAAATAGACTTATTTGTGCCTAAAGATTTTCTGTGAGTGTTCTTTTAACTTTCATTTCCTAGCCAAAGGAAATAGACAACTGTGAGCAGTTACAATACCACGAATACAGGTTGTTTCCTGGAAATATGAATTGTCGGTGTGATTCCTTGTTTAATGTTACCTCTTGTGTTTCTCAGAAGCAAACCAGAACAAGAGGAACTCACACTGCAAGGTATGCATACTTTTCTTGCTGTAAAAATGCAGGAGCTCTCATTTCTTACTTCAAAGTGCCCACCTTATATTAGGAAATTGAAATGTTCTGACATTTTATGAAATTTGCAGTCATATGTCTCTTTTCTTTTCAGTTTCTTTCACTAGCCATGCTTGAATTTATTCTTTGGAACTAAATCCTGCCCCCTTTTTTGCTTTAAGGTTTATGTGAATATAGTTTAAACTGTTTATAGTCTATCTTTCTCATGTTATCATATTGATTTAGGGTGACTTCTAAGAAAAGTATGGGAAACACTGAGAGTACATTATCATCTTATAACCAAAAGTTTAATATTTATTTTTATTTTTTAATATATTTTATTGATTTTTTACAGAGGGATAGAGAGTTAGAAACATCGATGAGAGAGAAACATCTATCAGCTGCCTCTTGCACCTCCTATTGGGGATGTGCCCGCAACCAAGGTACATGCTCTTGACTGGAATCGAACCTGGGATCCTTCAGTCTGCAAGCCGACGCTCTATCCACTGATCCAAACCAGTCAGGGCAAAAGTTTAATATTTTTAATCAAATAAACAAAATACTATATTCAATGAATTCCTAAAAATCTAATATATATTATTTGTATTCTTGTTAACCATTGTGATTGGTCTAGTCCAAAATATCCTTTATCACGGTGTCTGAATGAGCATTTCTAAATCTTGTTAGAATGTTTTAAAGTTTAGTCAGTTAGTCTCACCAAATTAAGAGGGCTACTTATGTTATTATTCCTACTTCACCCAAAACAGATTTTTCTCCCTTATAAAGAGATTCGAGCTTCAGAAAAAATATTCTGACCATTTTAAATCAAGATGGGGGATTGCACATGAGCATATTTGGCTAGAGATAATATATTTAATTTAAGTCAGCTACATTCAAAAGAGAAATCACATAAACTGTGAGAGGGGGATCTTTAGGTTTTAACAAATATATGCATATTCCCATGGGAAAAATGATGGAAAACTTGATTTCTTGTTCTGACAATATGTAGAACTAAGATAACTTAAAGATTATCCCAATCTAAATAAAATTATTTTAATGTGTTTTTAAGAAAGACTGGGTTTTTTTAAGAAAGTAAGAATTGCAAACTTAAGCATTAAGTGAGATGATGTTGCAGTTGCCCTTTTGCATGGAGAGGAAATGCCAGTTTCAGCAATGAAGGGAGTAGGTGAATTCTCGCCTCTGCCCTGAGATAAAATTTTGGATATGTAGAATCGTTAGAACTGAAATCTGTAAATAAAATCATCACATAAAAGGACTATCTTTTTTGTAAAAGTAGACAGATAAAAATATGTCTATCATCATAGAAAGACAATGAAATTTTTCTTGTCCTGGCTGGGGTTAAAAGAAGAAAAAAAATTTTCTGATCATTTTAAACCCTGAAATTTTGCCATATGTAACTTTAGCATTTAATGATATAGTATCTTCATGAAACAGAGACTCCCAAGGAGAGAAATTGTCATTAAAATGTATACTGGGCCTTTGATACTACTGAAGTGCTTGGTGAAAGAAAATAAAAATGGTTCTGTGGAAACATTCTCTCCACCCAAACTGCAAAGTGTTTTTAACCTTATCACATTTATTTTTTATTTTTACTTTTGTTGTTTTGAGAGAGAGAGAGAGAGAGAAAGAGAGAGAGGGAGAGAGAGAGATCAATGTGGGAGAGAAGCATTGTTCTGTCCTTCGGCTGCCTCTTGTATGTGAACCAACTAAGGATGGAACTTACAACCTGGGTATATGTCCTGACCTGGAATGGAACCTGCCACCTATTGGTACTAGGTGTACCAGTTAATAATGCGGATTTTTTTCAATAGATGGAGTTACACATATGTTGATATGTATGCAATTTGATATATATGCTATTTTATTGTATCAACAACAAGCTTCAAAACTTCATATGTCAAATTTTCTGAAGGAGTTAACATCATAGATATTTTTACACTTAAAAATGTCGAATTTCATGCCAAAAAAAAGAGCATTTGCAAGAAGTTTTAATTCATTATTTTGAAGAAAAGTGCTGCTGTAAGTTATCATATACTTCAGGAAGCTTATGGTGAACATACTCTATTGCAAGATACTTGTGAACGCTGGTTTAAATGCTTTAAAAATTATGATTTCAATGTGAAAGACAAAGAACGTCCAGGTCAACCGAAAAAGTTTGAAGACCAACAATTACAAGCATTATTGGATGAAGATACATGTCAAACTCAAAAACAACTTGCAGAAAGATTAAACATTGCTCAGCAAACAATTTCTGATCATTTACAAGCAATGGGAAAGATTTTAAAGGAAGGAAAATGGGTGCCACATCAACTGAACGAAAGACAAATGGAAAACTGAAAAGTCATCGGTAAAATGTTGCTTCAATGGCATGAAAAAAAGGTTTTTTTTGCATTGAATTGTGACTGGCGATGAAAAGTGGGTTTATTTTGAGAATCTCAAATGCACAAAATCATGGGTTGATCCAGGTCAACCATCAACATCAACTGCAAGGCCAAATCGCTTAAGAAAGAAGACAATGCTCTGCATTTGGTGGGATAAGGAAGGTATGGTGTATTATGAGCTTCTAAAACCAGGTGAAATCATTAATACTAATCACTACTGAAACAAATAATCAATTTGAACCACGCTTTGATCGTAAAATGACCAGAATGGGCCAGAAGACATGGCAAAGTAATTTTGCTTCATGATGACACACCATCACACACTTCAAAACCAGTTAAAGACACATTAAAAGATCTTCCTGGGAAGTATTAACCCACCCATCATATTCACCAGACCTTGCTCCTTCAGATTACCACTTGTTCCAATCAATGACACACGCATTTTCTGAGCAGCACTTCAAAACATACAGAGAAGTGGAAAACTGGGTCTCTGAATGGTTTGCCTCAAAACAAGAAAACTTCTATTGGGATGGTATCCACAAATTACCTGTAAAATGGGGGAAATGTGTAGCTAGAGATGGACATTACTTTGAATAAGGCACTTTTGATGTTTCTCTTGAAATTATCATGTTTTCTTTGGATTACAAAATCCTCATTATTAGCCAGTTAACAGTTAATCCGCATTATTAACTGGTTAATAGTTAATGCACACTATTAACCAGTTAATACTTAATCTGCATTATTAACCAGATAATAATTAATCTATATTATTAACCAGTTAATAATTAATCCACATTATTAACCGTAATAATGCGGATTTTGTAATCCAAAGAAAACACGATAATTTTGAGAGAAACATCAAAAGTGCCTTATTCAAAGTAATGTCCATTGCTAGCTACACATTTCCTCCATCTTTCAGGTAATTTGTGGATACCGTCCCAATAGAAGTTTTCTTGTTTTGAGGCAGACCATTCAGAGACCCAATTTTCCACTTCTTCATATATTTTGAAGTGCTGCTCAGAAAACGCGTGTGTCATTGATTGGAACAAGTGGTAATATGAAGGAGCAATACAATGAAATAGCATACATATCAAATCGCATATATATCAACCTATGTATAACTCCAGTTATTGAAAAAATCCTCATTATTAACCGGTACAACTAGTATATGCAACCACGCTCCAGCCAGCTGAGCCACACTGATCAGGGCCAACCTTATCACTTCTTGAATAAATTAAAGAATATTACAGACAAAAAGAAAATCATAAAATCATGCAGATGGTAAAGATAAATTTCTTATGGAAGATCTATAATTAAGCTGACCACAGATTTCACAACAGAAATAACAATGGAGTATGTACCGTGTTTCCCCCGAAAATAAAACATCCTCAGAAAATAAGACCTAATTATAGGTTTCCTTCTGAGCGAAATATAAGGCATCCCCCGAAAATAAGGCCCCCAGGATCTGTCTCAGAATGAAAATTAATTTACCGTAAACTGGTCGCTAGGGCCGCCCCGACTGGCGTCTAGCAACCAGTGACGTTACGCGGAGTCCTGACGTCACTGCTGTGTGGAGGCGGAGCGGAGGTCGGAGTGAGCGGTGAGCGCAGGGCGGGAGAGAGGGGGAGACTTTCGCAGATGCGTGTAGAAGAACAGGAGGATTAGAGCGGACGGGACGCGGCGAAGGTGGTGAGTGCTGGTCTGTCTCTGGTGACACTACCTGATGCTCACGGCTGCCTTCATGATGACTGAAGGTTCTCAGTCAGTGGCAGACCCTGCTCCAGCCCAGATCCAGGCCCCAGCAAGCCCAGTGACAGTCCCCAGGCAGGCCCCAGGGGGTAAATGTCTGATAAAGGGGTAGGGGGGATGTCTGGTGAAGGTGTTCAGTGGCACAGGGTTGGGGGGAGGGGGATCACTTAAAATGACACAGAGGATCAGAGGGGGCAATCAAAATGACACAGGAGGATCTAAAGGGGTTACTAAAATGGTAATCCCCCCTCTGATTCTCCTGTGCCATTTTGATTCCCCCCTCTGATCCCCCCTGTGTCATTTTAAGTGATCCCCCTCCCCCCACTTTGATACCCCAATTCCTTTTTTTTTAACCCCTAGAAATGAGTGCAAAAAGAAAAAGCTACTCCATGGAGTACCAGAAAGGAATTGTGGAAGACTCTTGGGGCCAAAATCTTACTGCTTTCTGCAAAGAGAAGATGTTGAGTATCCCATTGGTCTGAAAATGGCAAGCATAGTATGGTAACCTCATTGAAGAAGTGGACAAGGGAAATGCTAAAAAGCGCAAGTGTGGATCAGGTCGGCAACCATTATTTTCCGAGCTGGAAGACTTGATCTGTGAATGGGTTGTTGACAGGAGAGCAAAGGCTTTGGTTGTGAATAGGGCTCAGATTCAAGAATTTGCCCTTGCAGTGGCACCACAGTTTGACATAACCCCCGAAGACTTCAAAGCATCACAACACTGGCTGGATAATTTCCTTCAGCGAAGTGAACTGTCTTTAAGAAGATCTACAACATTGTTTAGGTTGGAAGATACTCAAGTTATTAAGCGAGCACTTGCATTCAAGTCCTTCATTGATGATGCTGACTTCTCTAAATACAATCTTTCCAACATGATTGCTATGGATGAAACTGCAGTGTTTATGGGCCAATCATCTCAAACAACAATTGAACAGCGGGGTGCCTCCTTAGCGTACATTCCCTCCACTGTTTACGAAAGTGCACGTGTTTCCTGTATTTTGGCAATTCATCTGGATGGCACTAAAATCCCACCTTTAATCATTTCTAAGGGCAAGAAGGAAAAGAATGAACGTGTTTTGGGCGTTTTTATTCTTGAAACTGAAAAAGCCTGGGCCACACAAGCAGTTATAAGGAAGTGGGTCGATTTAATGCTGCCGCTTGTTATGCGAGGGAGCCAAAGAGGTCTGCTAGTCTGGGATGCAGCCAGCACTCACCGTGCTAAAGACATGAAGACATTTCTTCACGAAAGAAAAATAGATCAGATAATGATTCCCGCAGGAATGACGGCCTATCTCCAGACTCTTGCTATTGCAATAAACAAGCCATTCAAAGAAAATTCGCGCATGGAAATTAATGACTACATTGAAAATAGAATGGAGAGAAATCAGCGTGGAAACTTTGTGAAACCTAAACTGCAACAAGTTGTGACTTGGGTGAAGAATTCATGGGAGAAAATCACTGACAGTTGCATTGCAAATGCACTGCGAGCAGGCTACCTTGACAAGAAGTACTCATTTAAAGACAGTGCTATTGCTAAACATGAGAGATTTGGTCCACTGAATCTGAAAGAAATGGAGTCACAAGAAATTCACCAGGAAATTCAGGAATTGGATTGTTATGATGATGTTCCAGAAGATGATGACATGATTGTCATTGAATAAATGAGTAAATTCTTGATACTGTAGGATTCACAGTTTGTCTGGTTTGTGTTGACAACTACCGTACTACCGTACCGTATACAGGTAATAAATTTCCTTTATTTTCATTTAACAATAAATGTGTTCCGTATTCTTCTTCATGGAAAAATAAGACATCCCCTGAAATTAAGACCTAGCGTGTCTTTGGGGGCAAAAATTAATATAAGACACTGTCTTATTTTCGGGAAACACGGCAGAACATCTGGAGGAAAAGAAATGAATGGACATTTTTCCATTTCAAATTTTTTAAGAAAACTAACACTGCCTGTTAAATAATAGAGATTCTCAGGGCAGATTTAATTTTAAATCCATATTAATGATATTTACAGGAGATACACTCAACACATAATGTTTCTTTTCTGAGAAGATGGCATAGACTCATTCTTTTCAGCTCCTCCCTTCTAAATAAAATTAAATGTCTAGAAATAATTCAATATTCAGATATAAAAGGATTCTCAAAGTTGAAAAGTAGTCAGATAAGCTAGTGACTTCTCAACATTAGGAAAGACACTGTAGTGAGATCTCTGTGTTTTATTTTTTATCTGATCTATAACAAATGGTTTCTCCTGAGATCTGCAACCAAAATAACAACAGATGTAAACAGAAAAAGAAAAGTTATCCCACAAAACAGCATCAGGCAGCTCAGGTCAAACCTGTGGATTTGAGTCAAGCACCAGAATAACAAAGCAGACCAGAATAACATTGTAAAGGCTATAAGAATTAATATTTCCTTGGAACTACAGATCTCAAATGTAGATGAGGACCTATGCACTAAACCTACTAGTAAATAAGGTTACTGCAAGCTGAAATAGAAGGTTTAAATAAGATCAAGTGTCTCTTAACATAATAACCAAAGTGTCCAGGATACAATGTAAAATTACTTATGCTAAAAACCATGACTGACACAACTTGAATGAAAAAAAGAAAACTGATGATGAAACAGAAATTAATTAGGTAGTGAAATTATCTGAAAAGGATTGTAAAACAGCCATCATAAAAATTTTTCACCAATTAAAAGTTCTGCTAAAACAAAAATAAAAAATCTTAGCAAAGAAATATAAATATAAGAAAGTACTGACTGAGTCCTAGCTGGTTTGGCTCAGTGGATAGAGCATTGGTCTGTGAACTGAAGGGTCCCAGGTTTGATTCTGGTCAAGGGCACGTACCTCGGTTGCAGGCTCAATCCCCTGCCCTGGTTGGGGTGTGTGCAGGAGGCAAACAATTGATGTGTCTCTCTCACATTGATGTTTCTCTCTGTCTCTCCGCCCTCCTTTCCACTCTCTCTAAAAATCAATGGGAAACTATCCTTGGGTGAGGATTAACAACAACAAAAAAAAAAAAAAAAAAAAAAAAGGAAAGAAAAAGAAAAAGTACTGACTAAAAATTATAGAATTGAAAAATGTAATTACTTGTATGCATCCATATAAGCATAACCAATGGATGCAAGACAACGGGGGTGGGGGGACATGTGCTTTGGGGGGGTAGTGGAGGCCAGGGGAAGGTCAATGGGGAAAAAGGAGACATATGTACTACTATTTGTAATACTTTAAACAATAAAATAAAATTTAAAAAGAAAAATGCAATTACTGAAAAAAAAAAACTCACTATATGAGCGCTGTAGCAGAGGGCTGATGACAGAGGTTATAATAGGTGACTCTGAGGACAGAATAATAGCACTTAATCTAAACAACACAGAGAAAAATAGAGTGGAAAACTAATGAATGTAGCCACAGGGACTTATGGAACAATAGGCAAAGTCTATCATTATTCTTATTGGAGTCCCAATGGAACAAGAAAATAAAAATGTGGCAGAAATATGTATTTGAAGAAACAATAGCTAAAAACTTACCAAATTCAGTGAAAGAAACAAATCTATAGATTTAAGAAGCAGGCCAATACCCCAAAAGGATAAACTTTGTAAAGTACAGTTGTCTAACCACTATGCTATACATCTGGAACTAATACAAAATAATATTGAATATAAAGTGTAATTGAAAAAATAAATAAAGTATAAATAAATTGACATTGTTTAGCTGAGATTATGGTCACCTCCCCCCCCCCCAAAAAAAAAAAAAAATAAGGTACATCCAAAGAAGTCCTCACTGTGACACTTCATAATTAAACTTCCTAAAACTAAAAATAAACTTTTAAAGAGCTAAAGAGAACTGACATATTACCTATACAGGAATGCCAATTCAAATGAGATTGAATATATTATCTAAAATGATCAAGGTCAGAAGGAAGTGACACAACATTTTTCAAATACTGAAAGGAAGATAGTCACCTACAAATCCTATACCCAGTGAAACATATCCTAGGAACAAAAGGGAAATCAAGATATTCTTAGATGAAGGAAAACTAAGAGTTTGTCACCAGAACAATTATCCTTACAGCATTAATAAAGTCAACCCTCAAAAAAAAAGGAACTGATAACTGAAGACTGAGAACTTTAGAAAGGAAAAATAGCAACACTGGAATGGGTAAAAATAGTAGTAAACATAATACAATATTTTCAACCTCATGAGTTTCTTAAATTATGATTAATGAATGAAGCAAAAATTATATTATCATCTGATATGGTGTTCAACATAAAGGAGATACTGAAGACAATTATTTAATATTTAAAAATTAGAGTAGGTTTATTTAAACCACTGAAGCTGGAGAAGGGAGTGGGCAGATATTAGCAGACACAACCTATATGCAGTGTCTGCTGACCCAGGTTAGTATGAAGCAATGACACTTTGATACATATGCATCATCATTTATTGATCCGGTAGATATGATCTCTTAGGAAAATCTATGCTTCAATCTTGCAGGAGACATATAAAAATGATTTTGAAAGTTTAAACATTAAGTAGGGAGTAAAGCAACATTCATGGAAGTAAGTTTTCAATACTTTATCCAAAGTGCAATACTGGTAGGCTGTGGTAAGTTAAGTTACATTTATACAGGATGTCCCCCCCAAAATGTAAACACACTTCAACAACTGGTAGCTCAGTTTTGAAAGTGAAATGTATTTTAATAAACACTGCCTTTATAATTATCCGAAATGTGTGTATACATTTTTGGGGACACCCTATATATTGCAATACCTAGAGCAACAACTTAGAAAACTATAAAATAATGTATTCAACACTGTATAAATTAAATAAGACAGAGTTCTATGAAGTGTTCAAATAACCCATAGGAGGACAAGAAAAGAGAAACAAAGGAGTGAAAATGGAGGTAACAAACACAAAACAAATAATAAAATGACAGGCTTAAGAACTAACATATCAATAATTATATCAAATGTATATAAGCTAAATACCCCAATTATGGACAAGTGGAAGAAAGAATAAGAAAACATGACCAAACAATATACTATTGGTAAGAAACTAACTTTAAATATAATGACATGGGTAGGTAGGTTGAAAGTAAAAGCGTGGGAAAAGATATATTATGCAATATATATACAATAGATATATTAATAATAGATAGAATAGATCCTTATAGCAAAGAAGATCACTAGGGACAAAGAGGGAATATTACCTTATGCTAAAGATCTATCCACCCAAATATATTGTTATCCCTTATTGTGTATGTACCAAACAACAGAGCTTTAAAATGCAAGAAGAAAAACCTTATAGAACTGAAATGAGCAGTAGTCATATCCAAAATTATAGTTAGAGACTTAAACTCTCTTTCTGCACAGTTGATAGCATGACTGGACAGAAAATCAGCAAAGATATAGAACTGCACAATACCATCAACAAACCAGTTCTAATTGCCAAATTCCAACCTCATGAAAATAGTCTGCCCAATTATATCAGAATGTAAATTTTTAGCCATACATGAAATACCACCAAATACATAGTATCCTGGGTTATATGACAAACCTTAACAAATGTAAAATAATTGAAATCATACATAGTATGCTGTCTGGCCAAATTAAAATCAGACTAGAAATCAATAACAGAAAAACAACAATAATATCTTCAAACTCCTGGAAATTAAATAGCATATCTCAAAATAATCCATAGATCAAAGTTAAAGTTTTGAAAAATAATACTTAAAAAGTACATAGAACCAAATTCAAATGAAACCCAACATAAAATGTGTGAATTGCAGCTAAAAAAATAGCAAGAGGGAAATTTATAATATTAATACTTACATTAGAAACAAGGAAGGATCTCAAATCAAAAATCCAAGTTCCAACCACATGAAACTAGAAAAAGAAGAGAAAAATAAACCAAATGTAAGCAGAACAAATAATAAAAACAAGAGTAGAAAAAATAGCCGAAAGAGTAGGAAAGCAATAGAGAAAATCACTTAAACCAAAAGTTGGTTCCTGAAAATAATAACATCGATAAAGCTCTAGCTGCACAGGCATCCTCAAACTACGGCTTGCGGGCCACATGCGGCCTGTCGAGGACATTTATCCAGCCCGCTGGGTGCCGCTGCCTGTCCTGCTTAGCAGCCGACTCATCCCGGGCCCGCAGTGCGCATAGGAATTTGTTCATAGTTTTTTTAAAAAAACTATAGTCCGGCCCTCCAACGGTCTGAGGGACAGTGAACTGGCCCCCTGTTTAAAAAGTTTGAGGACCCCTGCTCTAGCAAGTCAGAAAAGAGTGAAGACACAAATTACTATCAGTAATTAAAGAGGGAATATCATTAGAGATAATGCAAAAATTAAAATAAGTATTAATAAGTATTTTAGTTCATTTGGGATGCTTTAACAAAATGCCATATACTAGTCCTATCTAATAAAAGAGTGATATGCAAATTAACCATCACTCCGCTACACCCACAAGCCACTCCCACCAGCCACGCCCACCAGCCAATCAGGAGTGAATATGCAAATAAACCCAACCAAGATGGCTACGGCCACAGAGAGCAGGAGGGAGGCTTGGGTTTCCCCGGCAATGGAGGAAGCCAAGCTTTCCGCACACCCTGGCTGGCCCAGGCCTCGCTTAAGGCTACAAAGTTTCAATTATAGAAGATACATAAATCCCCCCAAAAAAGGCTGCCACCACAGAGCAAGTAGAAGGCTTGGCTCCGCTCCAGGCTATAAAGTTTCAATTGTAGAAGATAAATAAACCCCAGATACCAGGGCCTCCACTTGGGTCGCCAGGGGGCATGGCCGGCCTGCAAACCACCACAGGCCCCGCTCCCAGGCCTCCCCACGCCCCAAGGGAACCCCCACCCTGATCCGGGACACTCTTTAGGGCAAACCAGCTGGCCCCCACCCATGCACCAGGACTCTATCCTATCTAATAAAAGAGTAATATGCAGATTGCCCATCACTCCAACACACAAGATGGCTGCCCCCATGTGGTCAAAGATCCTGCCCCCATGTGGACACAAGATGGCCACCACAAGATGGCCAGCAGGGGAGGGCAGTTGGGAGGAACCAGGCCTGCAAGGGAGGGCAGTTGGGGGCGATCAGGCCTGCAGGGGAGAGCAGTTAGGGGTGACCAAGCTGGCAGAAGAGGGAAGTTGGGGGCAACCAGGCCTGCAGGGAAAAGCAGTTAGGAGGGACCCCGGCCTGCAGGGGAGAGTAGTTTGGGGGTGACCAGGCCTGCAGGGGAGGGCAGTTAGGGGTGGCCAGGCCTACAGGGGAGGGCAGTTGGGGGGGACCTAGGCCTGTAGGGGAGAGCAGTTGTGGGGGACAAGGCCTGCAGGGGAGGGCAGTTAGAGGTGACCAGGCCTGCAGGGGAGGGCAGTTGGGGGCAAACAGGCTGGCAGGGGAGCAGTTAGGCATCAATCAGGCTGGCAGGGGAGTGGTTAGGGGGTGATCAGGCTGGCAGGCAGAAGGGGTTTGGGGCAATCAAGATGGCAGGCAGGCAAGCAGTTGGGAGCCAGCAGTCCTGGATTGTGAGAGGGATCAGGCCTAAACGGGCAGTTGGACATCCCTCGAGGGGTCCCAGATTAGAGAGGGTGCAGGCTGGGCTGAGGGACACATACCCCCGTGCACAAATTTTGTGCACCAGGCCTCTAGTTAGTTTATAAAGAACCAAAATATATTTCTTACAATTCTGGAGGCTAGGAGCCTGAGATCAGGGTTCCAAGATGGTTGGGTAAGGGCCCTCTTCCAGGTTGCACACTTCTCCTATCCTCACATGGTGGAAGTGACTAGAGATCTCTCTGGAGCCTCTTTTTATAATAATACTAATCCCAGTAATAAGAGCTCTGCCTTCATGAGCCCATCAACTCCCAAAGGCCCTACATTCTAATATCATCAGCTTTAGGTGTTAGGATTACACATATATGAATCTTAGAGGGACACATTCAGACCATAGCAAAAGGTAGCACAATAGACAACTTTATGTTTATGAATTCAACAGAGTAAAATAAATGTGCCAATTTATCAAAAACTACAAAGTCTTAAGTCACAACAAAGATGAAACTGACAAATGCAATTGTTCTATAAGCATTATGAATGGGGAGATGGGGGGATTAAATAAAAAAGAGAAAAAAACTCATGAACATGGACAACAGTGTGATGATTGCTGGGCAGAGGTGGATGGAGGAAGGTAGAGGAAGGTATATGGGGGGATAAATGGTGATGGACAAAGACTTGACATGGGCTAGAGAACATATAATACAGTGTACAGATGATGTGTTGTAGAATTGTGCACCTGAAACCTGTATAATTTTGTTAGTGTCACCCCAATAAATTCAATAAAAATTGAATTTTAGTTACAATTATCCTTGAAAAAGAATATCAAGGTTCATATTATTTTGCTGGCAAATTCTACTAAATATTTAAAAAAGAACTAACAACCCAGCCAATGTGTCTCAGTGGTTGAATATTGACCTATGAACCAGGAAGTCATGGTTTGATTCCCAGTCAGGGCGCATGCCTGGGTTGCAGGCTTGATCCCCAGGAGGGGGCATGCAGGAGGCAGCCGATCAGTGATTCTCTCCCCGCATTGATGTTTCTATCTCTCCCTCTCTTTCCCTCCCTCTCTCTCTGAAATCAATAAAAACATAATTTTTTTAAAAAAGAACTAACATCAATATAACACAATCTCTTGTAGAATAAAGAAGATTGAGGAACATTTCTCAACTCTTTGTAAAGTCTAGAAGTTTCATGATGCTTAAACCACACAGAATCAGTAAAAAATAAAACCATAGAACAATATATCTTATGAACTTAGTTGCAAAAGTCCTCAATAAAACATAAGGAAATGAAATCCAGAAGTATATAAGAAGAAGAATATATGATGGCTTAGTGAGATTTATTCCAGATATGCAAACCTGGTTCAACATAAAATCAGTTAATGTTATGCATCATGTCAACAAACTAAAGAAGAAAAAGCATCCTATATAATAAAAGCCTAATATGCAAATTGTTCAACCGGAAGTTTGACCACTTGCTATTACGTGCACTGACCACCAGGGAGCGGCATGGAACATGGCGAGAGTTGGTGATACAGCGCAGGCAGCAGGTGGCAGCGGAGGCACTGCTGGCCCCAATGGGCCCCAAAAAGAGTGGGACCACGGTGGTATGGTGGAGCAGGTGAGAGGGTGGCAACAGGCCAAGGAGGGTGAGAATGGGGGCCCAATTTCCCCACTGATTGCCCCACAGATGGCGACCAGTGGCAGCAGCAGGGGGTGGGGGAAAGGGGGCAGGGCCACTGTCCAGCTCCCAGGCACTGAGGTAGCTGGGCAGGGGGCCTGTCCTGACCAATCGCCCCGCAGGTGGGATGGTGGAACAGGTGAGGGGCAGCCAGGCCACAGCGGGGTGTCAGGTGGGGCTACAGGGCTGCAGGGCTGTGAGGCAGGGGCCATGAGTTGGGGCTATGAGCCTGGGGGCGCAAGCTAAGGCTTGATCCATGCAGGCCACCCCAAAGGACCCCACCTGTGCACAAATTTGTTCACTGAGCCTCTAGTATGATTATAACAACTGATACAGAAAGAGCATTTGACAAAATCCAAAATCCAATACTTATTCATGATAAAAACTCTCAGCAAACTAGGAATAGAGGGAAATTTTCTCAAATTCTTTTTAAATTCCCACAAAAGCATACAGTTAGCATCATACTTAATGGTGAAAGACTCAATACTTTCCTTTTGAATTTGGGCATATGACAAGGATGTCCACTTTCACCATTCTTTTATTTAATACTAGAGGCCCAGTGCATGAAATTTGTGTACCGGGGGGGTCCCCTCAGCCCAGCCTGCACCCTCTCCAATCTGGGACTCCTTGGGGGATGTCCAACTGCCAGTTTAGTCCTAATCCCGGGGATCAGGCCTAAACCGGCAGTCGGACATCCCTCTCACAATCCTGGACTACTGGCTCCTAATTGCTCACCTGCCTGCTTGCCTGGTCACCCCTAACTGCCCCCCCTGCTGACCTGATCACCTCTCTCTGACTCTGGGTGCCAGCCTGGTCACCCCCAACTGCCCCCCTGCTGGCCTGGTTGCCCCTCACGGCCCCCCCCTGCTGGCCTGGTCACCCCACACAGCCTGCTTGTTCAGTCATTTGGTCGTCCCTCACTAACCCCCTCTGCCGACCTGGTCATAGGCAGCCATTTTGTGATGGTGTGATGGTCAATTTGCATATTATCTCTATTATATACGATAGTATTGGAACATATTATTGGAAATTCTACCTACTGCAATAAGCCAAGAAAAGGAAATATTAGGCATATATATTAGTATGGGAGAACTAAAACTCCATATTTGAAAATTACATGACAGTCTACATATAAAATCCAAAGCAATTTACAAAAATTAATTAACTAATTAATTAAAAGAAACCCCTAGAACTAATAAGTGATTTTAGCAAGGTTGAAGGTTACAAGATAAATGCAAAGTATTAATCATATTTCTGTAAATTAACAATGAACAAATGGAAATTAAACTAAAAAAAAAAGCAATACCATTTTTAACTGTTTCCCCAAATGAAATACTTAGTTATATTTCTAAGAAAACATGCACAGGATTTGTATGCGTAAAACAAACAAATTAAAAAAGATGTTGTAATAAATTAAAGATTAAATAATTGGAGAGACCATGTTCATAGATTGGAATACTCAACATAGTAAAGCTGTCAGTTGTCCCCAAATTGTTCTAGAAGTTTAATAAAATTCTTAAAATCCCTGGAAGTTTTTTAGTAGATGGAGAAAAATTTATTCTAAAATTTATATAGGAAGGGTAAAGCCTTGCAATAGTCAAATCATATCTTGGAAAGAATAATAATGCAGAAAGAATACCCATTCTGCTGTAAAAGCTTACTATCTAGCTAGCCAGTAGTCATGACTTTGTGGTGCTGGAGGAGAGAGAGACAGACAGTGATCAGTGACAAAAATAGAAAATCCAGCAACAAATCCATATAAATATACCTAATTGATTTTCTAAAAAGGTGCAAAAGTAATTCAGTGGAGGAAAAATGGTACATGAGAAATTGAATATCTGTACAAAAAAATAATTGACCTTGACCTAAATGTTAAATCCTATATAATAATTAACGAAAACCACATAATTGAGTTAAGTGCAAAATATTTTAAACTACAAAACTTTTTAAAAACGTATTTTTATTGATTTCAGAAAGGGAGAAAGAGATAGAAACATCAATGATGAGAGAGAATCATTGATTGGCTGCCTTCTGCAAGCCCTTCACTGGAGATTGAGCCTGCAACCCAGGCATGTGCCCTGATAAGGAATTGAACTGTGACTTCCTGGTTCATAGGTCTACGCTCAACCACTGATCCACTCTGGCCAGGTACTACAAAACTTTTTGACATTATAGCTATTCCAGCCTTCTTATGCTTCATGTTTGTATGGTTTATATTTTTCCATCCATTTACTCCCAACCTATTCTGTGTTTTTATTTAAGATGAATTTTTATAAACAACATGTTGATTCTTGCTCTCCCATCTATTTCATTAATCTTTTACACTTAACTGGATGATTTAGATGATTAACATATAATTACTGGTATAGTTTGATTCAGGCCTAATATTATATTATTTGTTTTAGATTGGTTCCCGGTGTTTTTTATTTATATGTTCTCCATTTCCTATCATTTTTCGGATTAGTTAATAATTTTTAGAATTCCATTTTTATTTGTCAATTGAGTTTTAATTTACAACTCTTTACTTTGGGTGATTTTCATTAATCTAAGTGAAATTTTACTTATTCTTTTATTTGTTGTCTCCATTTTATTATTAAGCCCATCATTTTAGTTTTAAATTTTGCATTTTTTATGTTGGTATATCTCTGCTGTGATTTTCTATCTTTTCATTATTACAGTTCTTTGTTTCTATTAACATACTGAACATAGTTATAATTTAAAGTTCTAGTCCAATAATTTCAACATCTAGGTCATTAGGATTGGCATCTGTTGGTTGTGTTTTCCTTTGAGTGCGGTCACATTGTTCTGGCTTTAATGTGTCAGATAACTTTGGCTTGCATCCTTGGTATTTTGAATGCTATATTGTGGAGATTCTGGATTTTGTTATATTACCTGAAGACTATTGGTGTTTTGGTTTTAACAGTCAATTAATTTGGTAAGACTCAAGCTGAAAACCGTCATCAGTTGTAAACATTAGCCTAGAACTCATTCAGTTTCTTAGACTTTGACTACAAGGCATGCAGGATTCAAATTTCAGAGATTAAGGCTGAAGTTAAACACAGAATTTGGGGGTTTCTTTTAACAATTTCTGTCCTTTCCTAGGTTTCCTCTCATTTTATAATCATATTATGCCATGTTTTTTCACCAAATATTCTGACCAAAAAGGAAATGGCTTGTACCTCATAGCATGAACCATAATGATCCTAGGTATCTGCATGGTAAAGCCTTCTCCCCTCAAAAAAAAAAAAAAATCTAGATACTCATTCCATTTGGTTCACTTGCTGCATGTTTTTGCTACCCTCAGAAAAATCTTCCTACATTTTTTAGGCTGAAAAATGCTGAAGTAGCTGTTTCTCAGGTACTATTACTATTAGTAGAGTGTATAGCTGTTATATGTACCGTGTTTCCGCAAAAATAAGACATCCTCCGAAAATAAGACCTACTTAAGGTTTCCTTCTGAGTGAAATATAAAGCATCCCCCCGAAAATAAGGCCCCCAGGCTCTGTCTCAGAATGAAAATTAATTTACCGTAAACTGGTCGCTAGGGCCGCCCCGACTGGCGTCTAGCAACCAGTGACGTTACGCGGAGTCCTGACGTCACTGCTGTGTGGAGGCGGAGCGGAGGTCGGAGTGAGCGGTGAGCGCAGGGCGGGAGAGAGGAGGAGACTTTCGCAGATGCGTGTAGAAGAACAGGAGGATTAGAGTGGACGGGACGCGGTGAAGGTGGTGAGTGCTGGTCTGTCTCTGGTGACACTACCTGATGCTCGAGGCCGCCTTCATGATGACTGAAGGTTCTCAGTCAGTGGCAGACCCTGCTCCAGCCCAGATCCAGGTCCCAGCAAGCCCAGTGACAGTCCCCAGGCAGGCCCCAGGGGGTAAATGTCTGATAAAGGGGTAGGGGGGATGTCTGGTGAAGGTGTTCAGTGGCACAGGGTTGGGGGGAGGGGGATCACTTAAAATGACACAGAGGATCAGAGGGGGCAATCAAAATGACACAGGAGAATCTAAAGGGGTTACTAAAATGGTAATCCCCCCTCTGATTCTCCTGTGCCATTTTGATTCCCCCCTCTGATCCCCCCTGTGTCATTTTGAGTGATCCCCCTCCCCCCACCTTGATACCCCAATTCCTTTTTTTTTTATCCCTAGAAATGAGCGCAAAAAGAAAAAGCTACTCCCTGGAGTACCAGAAAGGAATCGTGGAAGACTCTTGGGGCCAAAATCTTACTGCTTTCTGCAAAGAGAAGATGTTGAGTATCTGATTGGTCCGAAAATGGCGAGCAGAGTATGGTAACCTCATTGAACAAGTGGACAAGGGAAATGCTGAAAAGCGCAAGTGTGGATCAGGTCAGCAACCATTATTTTCCGAGCTGGAAGACCTGATCTGTGAATGGGTTGTTGACAGGAGAGCAAAGGCTTTGGTTGTGAATAGGGCTCAGATTCAAGAATTTGCCCTTGCAGTGGCACCACAGTTTGACATAACCCCCGAAGACTTCAAAGCATCACAACACTGGCTGGATAATTTCCTTCAGCGAAGTGAACTGTCTTTAAGAAGATCTACAACATTGTTTAGGTTGGAAGATACTCAAGTTATTAAGCGAGCACTTGCATTCAAGTCCTTCATTGATGATGCTGACTTCTCAAAATACAATCTTTCCAACATGATTGCTATGGATGAAACTGCAGTGTTTATGGGCCAATCATCTCAAACAACAATTGAACAGCGGGGTGCCTCCTTAGCGTACATTCCCTCCACTGTTTACGAAAGTGCACGTGTTTCCTGTATTTTGGCAATTCATCTGGATGGCACTAAAATCCCACCTTTAATCATTTCTAAGGGCAAGAAGGAAAAGATTGAACGTGTTTTGGGCGTTTTTATTCTTGAAACTGAAAAAGCCTGGGCCACACAAGCAGTTATAAGGAAGTGGGTCGATTTAATGCTGCCGCTTGTTATGCGAGGGAGCCAAAGAGGTCTGCTAGTCTGGGATGCAGCCAGCACTCACCGTGCTAAAGACATGAAGACATTTCTTCACGAAAGAAAAACAGATCAGATAATGATTCCCACAGGAATGACGGCCTATCTCCAGACTCTTGCTATTGCAATAAACAAGCCATTCAAAGAAAATTCGCGCATGGAAATTAATGACTACATTGAAAATAGAATGGAGAGAAATCAGCGTGGAAACTTTGTGAAACCTAAACTGCAACAAGTTGTGACTTGGGTGAAGAATTCATGGGAGAAAATCACTGACAGTTGCATTGCAAATGCACTGCGAGCAGGCTACCTTGACAAGAAGTACTCATTTAAAGACAGTGCTATTGCTAAACATGAGAGATTTGGTCCACTGATTCTGAAAGAAATAGAGTCACAAGAAATTCACCAGGAAATTCAGGAATTGGATTGTTATGATGATGTTCCAGAAGATGATGACATGATTGTCATTGAATAAATGAGTAAATTCTTGATACTGTAGGATTCACAGTTTGTCTGGTTTGTGTTGACAACTACCGTACTACCGTACCATATACAGGTAATAAATTTCCTTTATTTTCATTTAACAATAAATGTGTTCTGTATTCTTCTTCATGGAAAAATAAGACATCCCCTGAAAATAAGACCTAGCGTGTCTTTGGGGGCAAAAATTAATATAAGACACTGTCTTATTTTCGGGGAAACACGGTAGGAGGTTTAGTTAATTAAGCTCTGATTTCTTAAAACCAGAAGGGGAGCTCTTCTTTAAGCATAAGGAATAGCAAAAACCAAAAGTGAAAATCAAACATTTATACCAGACAACTACAACAGACTAAAATGGAACAAAGTAATAGCAAATAGAATACATGTTAAATGAATATTAGTATGCATGATACAGTGTACTACAAAAGGATCAAAAATACTATTTATAATGTTGATGTACTTACCAGATCTTAAAAATACAAAACACATAAATTAATAGAACTACAAAGAAAAATTGAGAAATCCAACTAATAATTTGGTATTTTAAAAAACTATTTCTGTTACTGATAAAAATCACACTAAATATTAAAAATATTAAAAATTTTAACTATGCTATTAATAAGGTTTATTTCATGGAATATTAAACGTATTGTCTCCACTTAGTCACCTTCTGGAAGTAGCTTTGTATATGATAAATGACTGTGTTTTCATTTTTATCTCCTCTAACTACTTATCATCCATATGTGGCCAATACATTGTTGTTAGACTTTTAGAATCATTTGGATTTCTTTGGAAGAAAGCCCAAAACATTGAATGATACTGAAATTGAATATGTTCAAAGTGTTTTCTTATATCTAGTGTTATGTATGATGTGTGCTTTAAGGAACAAACAAAAAGCACACCTTTCTTCTTTGATCAATGATGTGTAAATCTCAAGAATTAAGAGTACATTTATAACTTAGAGCTGAGCCTCAAGTGTGCATTAATGAAAACAGTGTTTGGCATTTAACTCCTGTAAATACATCTGCTGAATAGAACTACTTCAGTGATCAATATTGTTTAATTCAGAACTATAAGCTTTTTTAGTTGTAAAGGACATGGGAAAATAAGTCAATTAAGAAAATGTTCTAACCTTGTTGTTAGATTTCTCAATTTAAAAAAATATCAATTTATCATCTTATTATTTCCAGTTCTTATAATGTAGTGAAATAAACACGTTTTATGAACAGCAGTATGCCTATCCATCAATAGAGATAATCTGAACTATTAGGAGTCTCTGTTAAAGCTACATGTGTCTTAGTACAAATGATTCTCAAAAGTTGTGTCAAGTCATACTGATATGTAATTTGTTATTATTCACATAATTAGAAAGCAATGGTTTTTGTAATTTAAACAGGTTCAAGATTATATCTTGACAGATGGCATTCTCATAAGTATTCTGATATTTTTTGAGTGGGAGGAAAATGAAAGTTTTACACAGCGCTTTGCAAACTCATTGTAACCAGCTACATTCTATAGATTAAACTAAACTTACAGTATATATATGTGTATACACACACACACACACACACACACACACACTAGAGGCCCGGTGCACGAAATTCATGCACAAGGGGGGAGCAGTGTCCCTCAGCCCAGCCTGCACCCTCTCCAATCTGGGATCCCTCTCATAATCCAGGACTGCTGGCTCCCAACTGCTTGCCTGCCTGCCTTCCTGATTGCCCCTAACCTCTTCTGCCTGCCAGCCTGATCACCCCCTAACCACTCCCCTGCCAGCCTGATTGATGCCTAACTGCTCCCCTGCCAGCCTGTTTGCCCCTAACCGCCCTCCCCTGCAGGCCTGGTCACCCCTAACTGCCCTCCCCTGCAGGCCTGGTCCCCCCCAACTGCTCTCCCCTGCAGGCCGGCCTGGTCCCTCCCAACTGCCCTCCCCTGCTGGCCATCTTGTGGTGGCCATCTTGTGTCCACATGGAGGCAGGATCTTTGACCACATGGGGGCAGCCATCTTGTGTGTTGGAGTGATGGTCAATTTGCATATTACTCTTTTATTAGATAGGATAGAGGCCTGGTGCACGGGTGGGGGCCAGCTGGTTTGCCTTGAAGGGTGTCCCGGATCAGGGTGGGGGTTCCCTTGGGGCGTGGGGAGGCCTGGGCGCGGGGCCTGTGGTGGTTTGCAGGCCAGCCATGCCCCCTGGCGACCCAAGTGGAGGCCCTGGTATCTGGGGTTTATTTATCTTCTACATTTGAAACTTTGTAGCCTGGAGCGGAGCCAAGCCTTCTGCTTGCTCTCTGACGGCAGCCATTTCTACTGGGATTTATGTATCTTCTATCATTGAAACTTTGTAGCCTTAAGCCAGGGTGAGTGGAAAGCTTGGCTTCCTCTATCACCGGGGGCAACCCTAGCCTCCTGCTCTTTCCAGCTCCGTGGCTGCCGCCATTTCTCTTTGGGTTTATGTATCTTCTATCATTGAAACTTTGTAGCTTTGAGTGGAGGCCTAGGCTGGCAAGGGCAGGCGGAAAGCTTGGCTTCCTCCATTGCCAGGGAAACCCAAGCCTCCCTCCTGCTATCTGTGGCCGTAACCATCTTGGTTGGGTTTATTTGCATATTCACTCCTGATTGGCTGGTGGGCGTGGCTGGTGGGAGTGGCTTGTGGGTGTAGCGGAGTGATGGTTAATTTGCATATTACTCTTTTATTAGATAGGATATATATGGACTCTGGCTGTTCTCAGTCATCAAACCATCATATAGTGTTTCTGCTTAAAAAATCAGAACTTTGTGACTGACATACCACAAATATTTGCTATTATGAGTCACTAGACTGCAGCCGTGGGCTAACTACGGCCCGCGGGCCAGATCTGGCTGTTCTATCCGGTTCTCTTGCTCTCCCCTCAGCTCCTTTACTTTGAATTTATATTAGTTCACACAAACACTTCATCCATGCTTTTGTTCCGGCCCTCCGGTCCAGTTTAAGAACCCATTGTGGCCCTCGAGTCAAAAAGTTTGCCCACCCCTGCACTAGAGGCTCGATGCATGAAATTCGTGCAAGAGTAGGTAGGCCTTTGCAGACACGGCTGCTGCTTTGATCCCCCCCTCCCAGCTGCAGCTGCTGCCTTGATCCCTTGGCTGCATCATCCAGAAGGCCTTTTGGTCGATTTGTATATTATACTTTTATTATTATAGATGGTAGTTCTTAATTTCCTTACAAAATTTTGGACATATCATAGAATTTTTGAATACACATCGAATGAGTCTATTTTCAAGTTACTTTTTGGTATTTTGTATGAAATGTGTCTTTTTTTTTTTTTTTTGTCTAAAGTTTTACATTTGTCTTCTTTCCCCCCAATTGACCACCCCCAGCCATTCCCACTCTAGGCAAGCCCCCACCACCCCAGTGCCTGTGTCCATTGGATATGCTAACATGCATGCATACAAGTCCTTTGGTTGCTCTCTAACCCCTCCTCCCCTACCATTTGTCTCTGGATCTATTCTTGTTCATCAAATTATGTTGATCATTATATCCCACATATGAGTGAGATCATGTGATATTTATCTTTCTCTGACTGGCTTATTTTGCTTAGCATAATGCTCTCCAGTTCCATATGTGCTGTTGCAAATGGTAAAAATTCCTTCTTTTTTATAGCAGCATAATATTCCATTGTGTAGATATACCACAGTTTTTTAATCCACTCATCTGCTGATGGGCACTTAGGCTGTTTCCAAATCTTAGCTATTCTAAATTGTGCTGCTATGAACATAGGGATGCATATATCCTTTCTGATTCGTGTTTCTAGTTTCTTGGGATATATTCCTAGAAGTGGAATTACTGGGTCAAATGGGAGTTCCATTTTTAACTTTTTGAGGAAACTCCATACTGTCTTCCACAGTGGCTGCACCAGTTTAAAAAATGTATATTTTTATTGATTTCATAGAGGAAGGGAGAGGGAGAGAGAGAAAGATCAATGATGAGAGAAAGTCATTGATTGGCTGCTTCCTACATGCCCCCTACTGGGGTTCAAGCCCGCAACCTGGGCATGTGCCCTAAATAGGAATCGAACCATGACCATCTGGTTCATAGGTCAGTGCTCAAACAGTGAGCCATGTGGGCCAGGCTGAAATGTGTCTTTTCTTTCTGGTTGATTTTAGAAACATTTGTTTTCCATTATAGTTCTATAATGTCACTATGATCCATCAAAGTATATACATATATATTTTTGGGGGGTCTCATTATGTTTCTGGAACCTGAGGATGCATGTACAGCTGACCCTTGAACAATGCAGGTGTTAGGGGCACCACCCTCCCATCGAGTCAGAAATTCCCATATAACTTTTACTCCCCCAAAATTTAACTAAGGTTGACCTTTGGTATCCAAAGGGGATTGGTTCCAGTAACCACTCCCTCCCCCATCCCTACCCCCCATAGATACCAAAATCTGAGGATGCTCAAGTCTCTGATATAAAATAGCATAGAATAGTACATACATTTGGCCCTCCACATCCGCAGATTCTCATATCTTACATCTTTTGTAGTTGTTCCCACAATTTTTGCATATTATCTTCTTATTTTTTTCCCCAGGATTTTTTCTCTTTGCTTTTTTAGTTTTATTTATTTCTGCTGGGAGAGCTATAGGCTCAGAGATTCCTTCCTCAACCATGTCCCAGTCTATTAATAAGCCCATTAAAGCATTCTTCATTTGTTAGTGTCTTAGATTGCTAACATTTCTTTTTGGTTCTTTCTTATAATGTCCAACTCTCTGCTTACATTACCCATCTTAATCATACTTAACATCTTAATCATACTTATTTCAAATTCCTAGTCTGATAATTTCAACATCCCTGCAATATCTAAGTCTGTTTTTAATGTTTGACTTTTCTTTAAACTGTGTTTTTTGACTTTGCATATGTCTCATAATTTTTTCTTAATAGCCAGACACAATGTAGTGGATAAACAAAGTGCTGTAAATAGGCCTTTAATATGATGGTGGTAAGGTGTTGGGGGCAGGAAAGTGTCCTATAGTGCTAAGAATAGGTCTCAGTCTTTTTGTTATTGTTGTTAATCCTCACCTGAGGTTATATTTTCAATTGATTTTTTAGAGAGAGTGGAAGGGAGGGGTAGAGACAGAGAGAAACATCTATGTGAACTGATCCTGAAACCAAGATACATACCCTTGACTGGATTGAACCCGGGACTCTTCAGTTTGCAGGCCAATGCTCTATCCACTGAGCCAAACCAGCTAGGGTGGTCTCAGTCCTTCAGTCAGCCTGTACCTCTAGACTGTGAATTTCACATGTACTTCTCAGTTGCCACTCCCCGTTCAGTGGAACAGAATGGCTTGAATGGGATGGAGTTTGGTATTTCCCTTCCTCTATATGGAAAGCTAGATTGAATTTTTACTTCTCCCTTGCTAGAAGGCTCTGATAAAGCCCAAGCAGGTCAGGATCTGGTTAAGTAGTTTCTTCTGAAGGCAGACTTTGTTAAGAAGAATAAAATGTTCTACCATATTTCAAAATGAAACCAGAGGTCTCCAAACTATGTATATATCTACTTTGCAAATTCTATCTTCAACCTTGTATAATCTACTACTTAACCCATTCATTGACATTTTTATATCAAAGGTATGTTTTCATTTATTGAAATTGGCTGTTGTTTTATCCAAAGCAGCCTTTTTTATATCTATGTTCAATTTTTTCTTAAAATTTTAATTCTTTATTTTATGTGTTTAGGCATTAAAATAAGTATTTTATAGTCTTTCTCAGATTGTTCTTTTGTTACCTCAGATTCTGAGAGGCACAAGAAATAGGAGAAGCTCTATAAGGCATTTGTGGTGATTGGGTTATTCCATTACATGTTTTGTATTTTTTAAAATTGTCTCACCTCAGTTGAAGCTAAATTCTTCCTGTGAGAATCCCTTATCACCTTGATCATGGGAATATCCTTCCAGAGTGGTTTGGCAGCCACTTACATCAGGTATTCCTAGACTATCACTAACTCAAAATCAAATTTTTGTCAATTTTTTGGTTGTCTGGACAATAGAGTACTACAAGTTTTGCTCTAACCCCAAGTAAGTAATGGGACAGAGGTTCTGAATTCTAATGGAAAGTTTTTATTTCCTTTATCTACAATAATATTCCTTGAAATCTCTTGGACAGTAGATGGGTTTTATTAACGAGTTTCCCATTTTACTTAAAGTGTGGACTTCGAAGGTCTCAGATTTATGCAGGGATCTTAGTTCCAGCTCCTACCTGCATGCTCCGAAGGCCTTGAATCCATTCTCTATGTGGTTTTTTGTACCCAAACAACTTCACCTTCATTATCTGATAAGCCTCTAATTATTTTCCTCTGTCCTCTTTTCCTAGACAGAACTTCACTACTATAAATTCAATTGCTTACATCACTGGCTTTTTATTCTTTTTCTCTTCCTCCTTATAATAATTCTCATTATTATTATTTCTTCTTCATTTTCTTTGCACATATCATTTTCTTATAACAGGTGCTGTAAGTTTTTAAATTACATTTTATCCGGTATTTGCAAATATTTTAGATAATATTTTTATATTAATCTTGAGGACCATATTGACAATATCAAAAGTCTCGGTTAAAATTATCTCCAATTCTCAATATCTACATTAAGTTCTACTTTATCACTCTCATAGAATGTTTGTGCTAGAAAGAAATTAAAATATGAATCTAGTCCAGAAATCCAAAATTTTACTATCTCCAGGAAGCAGATAGGTAATATAAATATGTGAAAAAGCTGCATGTAAAATGATAGAGTAGTGGGGCCTTGTTTTATATCTGGAGGGTGTTCTCCTAAAGGCATCTAATAATATCTAACACTATGCTGGTCAAACAAAACAACCATGCAGAATACAGTTTGTAACCTCTAATTCTATACTAACTCCCTCATTCTATGTATGATGAAATTGAAAACACACCAGGTCTTGCCAAATTTGCATAGCTGGTCACTTGAGTCCCCCCCCACCACACCTCTTTTTTTTTAAACCTCACCCAAGTCTATTTTTCCATTGATTTTTAGAGAGAGTGGAAGAGAGAGGGAAAGACAGAGAGAAATATTGATGTGAGAGAAACACATCGATTGGCTGCCTCCTGCACATGCCCTGACCAGGAAGGGGAGGAGCCTGCAACTGAGGTACTTGCCCTTCGGTCTGCAGGCCAGCAGCTCTATCCACTGAGCCAAACTGGCTAGGTCTTGAATCCCCCTTTTCACAATCATGACTACCATAAACTTATGGAATAACTAGATACTATATGCTATAGTAATTTAGAATAGTGACAGATAAAATACTAAAGTTTTTATTATCAACCTCAGTTCTTAAATCCTTTCAGTTGAAGAATAGTATGTTTTTCTTCTAAAATTATTATAATTAGCTTAGCTTGAATGTATGTGATTTTTAGAAAAATGTGACTGTAAGGAAATGTTTCTTTTCCCCAAACAGGTAAGATCTAGAAGCTAATTTCTTGTTTCATCTCAAGTCCAACCAAGAATCCCAGTGTAAAGCAAAACATCTATTTCATCATGACATCTGAGACATGGGCTGGGAACTGCAGCCCATAGATAAAGATGTATCTAGAAAGGACAAAGCATTACTCACATGTTATCAGCTGCCTTCCTGCATCATGTTGCCACCTTTGATCAAATACCTCATTAGAAGAATACTAAAGAGTTCACTACTATAGAGAAAGTCTTAAAAGATTTTTTTCCAATAAATGCAAATATTGTATAAAAGGTTTTTCTAAGAAAATAATAATTCATTGCTTATGTGTGACTCTTCATAGCTCCAAATGTTTTTCATTCATTATCTCATTTCTTCCTCAGAAAAATTTTATGAGGATAAAATGATTATTGTCCCATTTATTATATGAAGACATTGAAGCCCAGATAACATAAATTATTTTATCAATTCACATGACTGATATGCAACAGAATCAAGACTCTAATTCAGGTGTTGTTATTATAAACCATGCTTTTGATATTTTTACATGCTATCACTTCTCATATAAATTTACATGATAGGCAAGATAAAAATTTAACCTTACTCTGTTACTCTTATTAAAATGAATGTGTCTTATCTTATATGTACTAATATTAGTTTTTCAAATGTTTTCATTTGATTTATAAATAATTTTTATTTTATCATATATAGTAAAATTTTCATTGTTTTTTTTTTTTTATTTTTGTGTTTTTACATTTTTTGAGAAAACAACCAGGAATTTCTGGTACTTACATACAATTTTTTTAAAAATATTTTATTGATTTTTTACAGAGAGGAAGGAAGAGGGATAGAGAGTTAGAAACATCGATGAGAGAGAAACATCGATTAGCCGTCTCCTGCATGCCCCCTACTGGGGATGTGCCCGCAACCAAGGTACATGCCCTTGACCGGAATCGAACCTGGGACCCTTGAGTCCGCAGGCTGAAGCTCTATCCACTGAGCCAAACCGGTTTTGGCTACATACAATTTTTAAATGAAGGAAACAGCAAGTGGTATGGATAATGGAAGATTAGTTCAAGCTTGATGTAAGGAAATGAGAAAAAACTAAAAATAAAAGTTTAAAAATAAAGTGTCAGCTTAAGAGGCTGAGAGAGACCATATGTTGGGAAAAATGAGCATGTAGGTTAGAGCTTCACAAATTCACAATATTAAAACTAGAAAAACATACCTCTACTAAACAACTTTGCTAATTGTTATGAATAAATGCTGATCACATCTTTATTTGTAATCCTTCAGCCCATAGGCCATATGTATGATCTATTAATTGACACTTGTTTATATGCTTTAAATCAAATATTTACTGAGCAACACTTTGAATTTGAGGCTTTAGGGTATATAAAGGGAAATCAAGTAGTATCAGTTCTCAGATGTTTATCCTATACTAGAAGCCTGGTGCATGAAATGCATGCACTTGGGGGGGTTCCCTCAGCCTGGGCTGCATCCTCTCGCAGTATGGGAGCCCTTAGGGGATGTCTGATTGACAGCTTAAGCCTGCTCCCCAGGGAAATGGGCCTAAGCCATCAGTTGGACATCCTTAGTGCTGCTGTGGAGGCGGGAGAGGCTCCCGCCACCTCTGCTGCACTCTCCAGCCATGAGCCCTGCTTCTGACTGAGCAGTGCTTGCTTTGTGAGATGGGGCTGAAACCAGCTCTCCGACATCACCCAAGGGGTCCCGGATTTCAAGAGGGTACAGGACAGGCTGGGGGACCCTACCAGTGCATGATCAGGGCTAGGGAGAGACGCAGGTGGTTGGCCAGCCAGGGAGGGACCACAGGAAGGCTCCAGGGCATGTCCAGCCCCTCTTGCTCAGTCTTAATTGGCTGGACCCCAGCAGCAAGTTAACCTACTCGTTGGAGCATCTGCCCCCTCTTGGTCAGCGCATGTCATATCAAGTGGTTGAGTGGCCTTAGAATATCATTAGCATATTATGCTTTGATTGGTTAAACGGCCAAATGGTCGACCAGACACTTAGCATATTAGGCTTTTATTATATCTACACTAATAAAAGAGAAACATGCAAATTAACCATCATTCCGCTATACCCATCAGCCAATCAGAGTGAGTATGCAAAATAACCCAAACAAGATGGTGGCAGCCACAGAGCTAGAGCAAGCAGGAGACTTGGGTTGCCCCTGGCAATGGAGGAAGCCAGGCTTCCCGCCCGCCCTGGCCTGCCCTGGCCTCCACTCAAGGCTACAAAGTTTCAATTATAGAAGACAAATAAATCCCAACAAAAATGGTGGCAGCCATGGAGCTGGAGAGAGCAGGAGGCTTGGGTTGCCTCCGGTGATGGAGGAAGCCAAGCCCTGACTGCCCTGGCCTGCCCTGGCCTCTGCTCAAGGCTACAATGTTTCAATTATAGAAGATAAATAAATCCCAGATAACAGGGCATCCGCTTGGGTTGCTGGGGGGCATGGCCAGCCTGTAAACCACCACAGGCCCCTCGCTCAGGCTGCCCCATGCCCCAAGGGAACCCCTACCCGGATCCGGGACACCCTTCAGGGCAAACCAGCCAGCCCCCACCTGTGCACCAGGCCTCTATCCTATCTAATAAAAGAGTGATATGCAAATTGACCATCACTCCAACACACAAGATGGCTGCCCTCATGTGGTCAAAGATGGCTGCCCCCATGTGGACACAAGATAGCCACCACAAGATGGCTACAAGGGAGGGCAGTTAGGAGTGACCAGGCTGGCAGAGGAGGGAAGTTGGGGGTGACCGGGCCTGCAGGGAAGGGCAGTTGGTGGAGACCCAGTCCTGCAGGGGAGAGCAGTTGGGGCAGACCAAACCTGCAGGGGAGGGCAGTTAGGGGTGACCAGGCCTGCAGGGGAGGGCAGTTAGGGGCAATCAGGTTGGCAGGGGAGCAGTTAGGCATTAATCAGGCTGGCAGGGGAGTGGTTAGGGGGTGATCAGGCTGGCAGGCAGAAGAGGTTAGGGGCAATCAGGAAGGCAGGCAGGTGAGCAGTTGGGAGCCAGCAGTCCTGGATTGTGAGAGGGATGACCGACTGCCCGTTTAGGCCCGATCCTACTGCGATCGGGCCTAAATGGGCAGTCAGACATCACTTGAGGGGTCCCAGATTGGAGAGGGTGCAGGCTGGGCTGAGGGACACACTCCCCATGCATGAATTTCATGCACCGGGTCTCTAGTAGGATAATAAAAGGCTAATATGCAAATTGTCCCCTTGACTGGGAGTTCGACAGGGAATTCAACTGGGAGTTCGACCAGGGGGCGGGGCCGGCCAGCCAACTGCCTGTGGCCACTCCCCATGGCCAGCACTGCCCCCAATCATCTCCCCACACCCTGAATGGAGATGGGGCTGGCTGGCCAACCGCCTGTGGCTCCTCCCCCTGATTTGCCTTGATCAGGGCAGGCTGGCAGGACCCCACCCGTGCATGAATTCGTGCACTGAGCCTCTAGTAATCTAATGAAAGTCAAACCAAATTTAAAAATGTATATATGATAGATTATTTAAGACAGGCATTGAGAAAGTATGAGATTAAGATGAGGAAAGTACCATTTAGAGTGGACATGTACTTTATTATCAAAACTGATTCATATTTCTTGTTAGTTCTGAAGTACATATATAGGCAGACCTCAAATTTATTGCAGGTTCAGTTCCAGACCATTGCAATAAAGTGAATGTCACAATAAAGTGAGTCACGTGATTTTTTTTTTTTGTCTCTCAATGCATAGAAAATTTTGGTTATATTACACTGTAGTCTATTAAGTGTGCAATAGCATAATATCTAAAAAATGTACATACCTTAATTAAAGATACTTTATTGCTAAAATACCAACAATCATCTGAGCTTTCAGCAAGTAATAATCTTTTTGCTAATGGAGGGTCTTACTTTGATATTGCTGGCTACTGGCTGATTGGGGTGGTGGCTTCTGAAGTTGGGATGGCTGTGCAAATATCTTAAAATAAGACAATAAAGTTTCCAGCATTGATCAACTCTTCCTTTTACAAATGACTTCCCTGTAGAATATGATGCTATTTAATAGCATTTTACCCACAGTAAAACCTCTTTCAAAATTAGAGTCTATCTTCTCAAACCCTGAGGCTGCTTTATCAATTAATTCTATTTAATATTCTAAATCCTGAGTTGTCTTTTCAACAATCTTCACAGCTTCATCAGGAATAGATTAAATCACAAGAAACCACTCTCTTTGCTCATTCATAGAAAGCTAAGAAGCAACTCCTCATCCAATAAAGTTTTATCATGAGGTTGTAGAAATTCAAATCTTCAGACTCCACCTCTCATTCTCATTCTCTTGCTGTTTCTTCCACATCTGCAGTTATTTCCTTTACTAAAGTCTTAAAGCCCTCAAAGTCATCCATGAGGGTCAGAATCAACTTCTTCCAAACACCTATTAATGTTGACATTTTGTCTTCTTCCCATGAATCTGACATTTTCTTACTGGCATCTAGAATGGTGAATCCTTTCCAGAAGATTTTCAATTGATGATTCGCAATCCATCAGCAGAATCACTATCTATGGCAGTTGTAGCCTTAAGAAATGTATTTCTTAAACAGTAAGACTTGAAAGTTGAAATTACTTCCTGGTCCATGGGCTATACAATGGATGTTTTCTAAGCAGGCATGAAAACAACATTAATCTTATTGTACATCCCCATCAGAGCTCGTGGGTGACTAGATGCATTGTCAACTAGTAGCAATATTTTGAAAGGAATCTCTTTATCTGAGCAATAGGCCTCAACATTGGGTTTAAAAATTCAGTAAACAGTGTTGTAAACATGCAATTTTATCCCATGTTGTTTAATTTATAGAGTGCAGGCAGAGTAGATTTAGTATCATGCTCAACATTTCTAGGATATTTGGAATGGTAAATGGGCCTCGTGTTCAAATTAAAGTCACCAGCTTCATTAGCCCCTAAAAAGAGAGTCAGCTTGTCCTTTGAAACTTTGAAACCAGGCATTGACTTCTCTCTAACTATGAATGTATTAGATAGGATCTTCTTTCAATATAAGTCTATTTTGTCTACTAGTACATTGAAAATCTGTTGTTTCGTGTAGCCACCTTCATTAATTATTTTAGCTAGATCATCTGGATAACTTGGTACAGCTTCTATATCAGTACTGCTGCTTCACCTTGCATTTCATGTTATGGAGATGGCTTCTTTCCTTAAACTTCATGAACCAACCTCTGCTGGCTTCAAACTTTTCTTCTGCAGCAGCCTTACCACTCTCAGTCTTTGTAGAATTGAAAAGAGTTAGGCCCTTGTTCTGGATTAGGTTTTGGCTTAAAGGAATGTGGTGGCTGGGTTGATCTTCTATCCAGACCTCTAAATAGACTGAGGTCTGGATAGAATACAAATATTCTCCATATCATAAATAGACTGTTTTGCATTCTTATTATTTGTGTGTTCACTGGAGTACTAGTAGTACTTTTAATTTAATTCAATAATTTTTCATTCACAGCTTGGTTAACTGTTTGGTGCAAGAGGCATAGTTTCAGGCCTCTTGCTCGGCTTTCGATAAGCCTTCCTCACTATACTTTTTTTAAAATATATTTTATTGATTTTTTACAGAGAGGAAGGGAGAGGGATAGAGAGTTAGAAACATTGATGAGAGAGAAACATTGATCAGCTGCCTCCTGCACACCCCCTACTGGGGATGTGCCCACAACCAAGGTACATGCCCTTCACCAGAATCGAACCTGGGACCCTTCAGTCCGCAAGCGGATGCTCTATCCACTGAGGCAAACCAGTTAGGGCCCTCACTATGCTTAATCATTTCTAACTTTTGACTTAAAATAAGAGGTGTGTGGCTTTTCCTTTTACTTTAATACTTAGGGGTCATTGTAAGGTTATTAAGTGGCCTAATTTCAATTTCTTGTGTCTTAGGGAATTGGGAGACCTGAGAAGAGGTAGAGAGAAGGAGAAATGGCCAGTTCATGGATCAGTCAGAACACACACATTTATTGATTAAGTTTGTCATCTTATATGGGCATGGTTCATGTTGCCCCAAAATAATTACAATAATAGCATCAAAGCTCAATGATCATAGATCACCATAAGAAATATAATATTAATGAAAAAACTTGAAATATTGCAAGAGTGTCCACAACGTGACACATAGACATGAAATGAGCAAATACTGTTCGAAAAATGGCACTGGTAAACTGTCTAGATAAGGATTGCCACAAACCTTCAATTTTTAAAAAAGCGTAATATCTGCAGAGTGCAATAAAGTGAAGCACAATAAAAGCCGGTATACCTGTATATGAATATCCAAATATGTATGTTTGAATTCCATTTTCATTAACATACAAAGAGAAGTTTTGTATGACTGGTTTACAGATGTGCCTTTGTGTGTGTGTGTGTGCTTTTTCTTCCATTGTAGATCATAATTTTTTCGAGGTTGAGGATTTCGTTCTTTTATATCTATGCAAACACACATGTGTACACACACATCATCTCCTGCCCTGTACTATATTTTTCTTATTGTTAGTATAGAAAGTAAATATTTGAATAATGCACAGCATAATAGGAAACCATCATAAGAACTTGAAGAAAAGGATGGTGAGGTAAAAAGGAACTATTTGTTTCATTATGCTGTAGTACAAGCCCAAGGGCAAATAAAGCCAGAAAGGAAGTTGCAACCAAGTAATTTGGTAACCAGAGCATGAACAGGGTCGATAGATGTGGTGATAAGGAAAAGGACGTGGGAAATGATAAAGCCGTAGCAGACTGGGTTATATTTTGGATGTGTGGGAATGAGTGGAAAATGATCCTGCCACTGCCAGCTTGATTTTGGGAGAAATAAATATTGTTTTCCCAAAGATAAAGAAAAATATGTTATATTTTCACCCCACTGAGGCTGAACACAAGAAATACAGTAATAAGATAGGTTTGAGACCATGACTTTGTCTATATAATCAAACACACTCACACAGACACATATGAAATTAGAAAGGAAATCAATGAGAACAGTTATGTTGATACTGAATGATCTTAAAGTGGAAGTGCTTTACATTATTTATACATTCACTTATTAAATACGAATTTATTTAATACTCATTTATTAGGTACTCTTCTAAGCACTGAGGATGCAAAGCTGAATAATATACAGCCCCTGACCTCAACAGGTTCTAAAAGATTCTGATCAGAAAACAGCCAAATGCCTTGTTTTTTCCTATTACTGGTTTATGTGTTTAGATATAATAAACAAAATTAACTGACTGTGCAGTGAGAAAATTAGTGGTATGTGTTTTAATAAAGCACAGAAACATTTCATTTAGTGGAGGACCCACTAGTACATTAGTTTGATAGGTTGCATTTCAGACACATAATTTTATGCAAGCAAAGTGGGATATAATAGGTTTGATGGCAGAAACTAGACTGTCTGGTTTCTTGATATGAGCACAATAAAGAGATTGCACTGAAAAAAACAAGACTTTGCCTTGTAACATGGAAAATTCACAAGTGAATAGTAGGCATCCAAGCAGGGACTGGACTGCACTATGCATTTGCTTAACCTTAAGTCTAAGTGGCAGCTCCAGTTTCTCAGCCTTTGGATGGTCTTCATGTGGGTTTAGAGTAATAATCAATTTTCGCACTTTAAGCAGAAGAAATGTAATGTGAAATCCCCTTCACAATTCATTTTTTTAAGTGACATGACTACTGAGCTATCAGTACGAATTCTTGTTTTGGGAAAACTAGGAGACACTATCTTCTTCAGCAGTTTTCATTGATAGAATGTAATGTGACAATGTGATTCCTAAATGGCCTGATGCTATCACTTAAGCCTTCTTTTAAATGAGGAATACAAATGATGAATGCAAAATTTCTACAAGCAAAATGATTTGGAGGATAATTTCCTCTTAAAGATTGAAATTGACTCTAGCTAAGTAGAAAGATAATTGTCTTTTCATCAGGCTCATATCCTCTTGCTACTATCTAAATATGAAACATTACATTTCTAATTTGGTGCTTTAGCGATAATTTATTGATAGTGTATAATCCAAATACATGTCAAATTTCTAGGGGATATGTGAAAATTCTTTTGTTACCAGATATTTAATTTTCAAAGTAGGAGACTTAAAATATTGAGAATTAGTATTCCTTGGGAAGTCCCAACAGGATTTCAGAGAATCGGTTTGCATTTCAGTAAGGAATGCTTGTACAGCAGCATCTCCAACCACATATGCTTAATCTCACCTATGAAGAAAGTGGAAAGCCAAGATCTGTATTTGAAAGGGAATCATAATTCTGATTTTATGCTGTGTGCATAGGTCCCAAAATGTTCAGGCCTTCAAATCTTTTTGTTACCTCATTAAGATGATTTTATTAAATTTATTGGGGTGACATTTGTTAATAAAAAGACAGGTACCATATGAGTTCACATATGAGTTAACAAACAAAGTGGAGACAGACTCATGGATACAGAGAATAGATTGACAGCTGTCAGAGAGGAGGGGTTTGGGAACTGGATGAGAAAGATGAAGAAATTAAGCAAAAAAAATAAAAAAATAAAAACACAAAACACACACATACATGCCACCCCCCCAAAAAAAAAAAAAACAACAACACAGACAACAGCATGGTGATTACCAGAGAGGAAGGGGGTTGGGGGAGTTAGAAGAAGGCATAGGGGGTATAAATGATAATGGAAGGAGACTTGACTCAGAGTGGTGAACATACAATCCTATATAATAAAGAGCATGCCATAACTGCTCAGACACTCAACACTGGTGAGAGAGGAATGGGGACCAGCCAGGCACAAATGAGCTCTCGAGAGAGGAATGGGACCAGCCAGGCTGCGGCCTGGGAGAGGGACAAGCTGCCTGCCCCACGGTCCTGGGTGCCAGCGGCTGCGCCTGCACCTGTGGCCCAGGAGAGGGACAAGCCACCTGCCCCGCGGTCCCTGGTGCCTGTGGCTGTGGCCCAGGTGAAGCCGCCCGCCCACAGTCCCCTGTGGCTGTGGCTGGCCCGGGTCCTGCAGCCAGCCAGAGGAGGGAATCCTGGGTCCCAGGTGCAGGGTGAGGCAGAAACAGTTAGGGGTGATCAGGCCAGCAGGGGAGCAGTTAGGGGCTATCAGGCAGGCAGGCAGAGGTGGTTAGGGGTGATCAGGCAGGCAGAGTGGTTAGGGGCAATCAGGCAGGCAGTCTGGAGAGCGGTTAGGAGCCAGTGGTCCTGGATTGCGAGAGACAGTCAGACATCCCCCGAGGGGTCCAGGATTGGAAAGGGTGCAGGCCGGGCTGAGGGACCCCCTCCCGTGCATGAATTTCATACACCAGGCCTCTAGTACTATATAAGGCCTTCAAATCTTGATGTGATAAAAGGAAAGAGCTTTGCTTAAGAGAGAGCTACCTATCATTTCAAGTCTAAAGGCATTTTTGACTATCTGATTTTCATCTAAAAACAAAAGAAATAACTCTACCAATATATTACTTTTTATCCCTGTGTTTTTAGTAAAAAAGATTTTGCATGTTTTCTCATATTTATTACTATTTATTTTATGCTATTTCAATTTTAATTCTTACATGTATATTAACATTGTTGGTAGTACATAGAAATGCAGTTCGATTTTCATCTTGACCTTGTTTCCAAAGCATTTGCTAAATTCCCCAATTAATACTATAAATAATTTTTTTCATCAGGTTCCGCAGGATATTCCACATAGTCAATCGTGCCATGAAAATAAACACACATTTGCTTCTTTCTTTCTAATTTGTTTATGTGGCTGGACTTTTCGGTGCAGTTTGAATAGAAGTGCTAAGAGTGAATATCCATGCATTGTTCTCAGTCATAGGCAGAAAACATTAAAAGTTTCAGGATTAAGTTTAGGTTTACTTTTAGGTTCGCCATAGATACACTTTTTCATTTTGAGGTAGTTTTCTTTTATTTCTATTTTGCTGAAACATTCTTTAAAAACAAATCATGAGTGAGCATTGATATTTGTCTCATGTATTTTCTGCATCCATTGAGATGATCATGTGATTTTTCACTTTTATTCTGTTCATGTGGTCAGGTATATTGATTGATTTTCCAATGTTGGACCAAACTTGCATTCATGACATAAAACCCACCTGAATACAATGAATTATCACTTTATATATTGAATCTGATTTGTGAATATTCTAAATTAATTTTGTATCTATATTCTTGAGGGATATTGGTTTATAATTTTCTTTCCTGGTAATGTCTTTCTCAGCTTTTATATGTGTTGTTATACTTTTCTCACCCGAGGCTATGTTTTTATTAAAAAGGTTGTGGACTGTTCCTTTTGTGCCTGTTTCCTTTGTGAGACAATTTTAATTACAAATTTAGATTGACAGCTACTTTGGGGGTCAATTTTGGTAAGTTATGTCTCTAAAGGAAATTGTCCATTTCATCAATCTCAAATTATTGCCACAAAGTTGTTCATAACACTCCATTATTATTTGTTAATGTCTCTAGTTCCATAATGATGACTCCTCTTTTATTTCTGATATGGCTAATTTGTGCTTTTCCTTATTTATTTTCTTGCTTATTCTTGCTAGCTATTTATAAATCTTAACAGACATTGCAAGGCAAGAAACCAATGTTTTGCTTTGTTGATTTTTGTGCTTTTGTTTTAAATAGATATTTTCTAGTGTACTACTTTCATTGCTTTCATTACTATATTTTGGGGGTCATATTTTTTCACTAGAGGCCTGATGCACGAAATTCGTGAAAGGGGCTCGGTCCCATGGCCTTGCCCCCCACCCACTGGTCGTTCTGGAAGGTCCTTCCACCATCCGGTCTAGTTACCATATTAGCTCTTTATTATATAGGATTGATTTTTAGAGAGAGTGGAAAGGAGGGGAGAGACAAAGAGAAACATAAATGTGAGACACAACGATTGGTTGCCTCCCAGTGTCCCAACCAGGGCCTGGGATTGAGCCTAAATCCAAGGTGTGTGCACTTGACTGGAATCAAACCTGGGATGCTTCAGTCCATGGGCTGACGCTCTAGCCACTTAGCCAAACTGACTAAGGCTAGCATTTCTTTTTGTGTAAGTTGGCTGGTGAAAATTTCTCTCATTTTTTTAAATTTGAATTTTTTCAAATTTTCTTTATTTTTGGAGACTATTTTCATCAAGTAAACTTCTGGAATTCTTTTTCTGGGTAGCTCTCTTTTCTCAGAACTCTGCCCTATTTGTTCCAGCCCACTCAGCTTCTCTATCTCCTCAATTCAGGGAAATCACTCAGGTCTGGATTTGGTCCCCCTGATGCTTTGAGTTGTGGAATATGCCTTCAGGCAGAAAGTCAATGTGATTATATCACTCACCTAACTTATTTGTCTTTTGATGCTTATTGTCTAATGTGTGAAAAAATATTTTATATATTAGGTCCATTTTTTTAGTCATTTTCAGTGGGAGGAAAATCCAGTCTCTTTTATTTCATCATAGCCAGAAATAAGAAGTACATTTCATTTACTCTTTCCTTGCCCACAGCACTACCACATTTCTAGTGTTGTGGTAAGGGCTAAATAAATGTGCATAAATTGAGATGACTTGACACCCAGGACTTTTAATTTCAATATAATTCTGACTCATCCCTAACCTCAGATGGCAACATATATTTAATTTGTCAAGATATTATTTTTTAGACCCTATTTCCTGTTTTGGCACCAACATTTATTTGTTGTGAAAATACAAATTATGTGTGAATGATCAAGTCATCTAAAGAAGGGTCACTCTAACTTTGAGATTTCCTTGGGGAGATGTGGTTGATGCAAACTCAGTTGCTTATGTTTGGGAACTGTTCACTTCTAATCAATAAGAATATCCTTTCCAACATTTTTAGTAAGATAAGATCTTCACTAACAAAAATGTAACTAAAGCCTGACACATATCCCTATGATATGCATCTATTGTTTTATTTGCTTGAAGAAAACTAATGACAAGAAACAATTTGCTTTATTAATTCAAGTAATGAAAAAAAACCAGAGCAGTAGGATATTTTCTCTAGAAAACTTAGTGCTTCCAAAAGTATTATAGATGGTAGGCAAAGGGTATGGTGATTCCCTAACCTGTTTGGCTCAGTGGATAGAGTGTCAGCCTGCAGACTGAAGGGTCCCAGGTTCGATTCCGGTCAAGGGCATGTACCTTGGTTGCGGTCACATCCCCAGTGAGGGGTGTGCAGGAGGCAGCTGATAGATGTTTCTCTCTCATCGATGTTTCTAACTCTCTATCCCTCTCCCTTCCTCTCTGTAAAAAAATCAATAAAATATATTTAAAAAAAAGAAATTTCCCATTTCTGACCCAATCCTGGGGTTGAAATAAAAAAGTGGGGGTATGGTGAGTCATATGCATATCAGCCCTCAGCTAGACATCACCATGCAAAACCCAGCACAGACTCATCTGGGTACCCTTGGATAACTTTTCCTTTTCCTTTATATTGTCCTTGACCTTATTTTGAAAAGATACTTCCCCTTAATATACTTATCAGGGATACTTTACTAGGTGAGTAAAAGATAGAGAATGTGACTTTGTGGGGTTCAATGTTCTCTTATACTCATTGATTCTTTGAGTTGGGTAACTTCAGGAATAATTTCAGTCACCCATTTGATACATTTGGTTATTCTACACTGTTCCCAACATGTGCTAAGTTACCATGGATTCAGAGATGAATGTTCATTTCCTATTCTCTAAAAAGCTGAATATCTCTACTGATGGAGATGTATCTCAGTGACTTCTCAAATCACCCATTTCTTTTTCAGACTTCCTAATAATTATGTCTGTCTTTTTTAGGTTAAGCTAAATGTCATTCACCTATAATTTCATTTAGTGCCTCTATTATTGCCCCTAGGCAACATATTTTTTAAAAAAAAATATATATATATTTATTGATTTCAGAGAGGAAGGAAGAGAGAGAGACAAAGAGAGAAACATCAATGATGAAAGAGAATAATTGATCGGCTGCCTCCTGCAGGCCCTCTACTGGGGATTGGTTCCCAACCCAGGCATGTGCCCTTGACTGGAATTGAACCTGGGACACTTCAGTCTGCAGGCTGAAACTCTATCCCCTGAGCCAAACCAGATAGGGCTGGGCAACACATATTAAGTCTATTTTATGTGATAAATTTTGAAAGGCTTCATATCACATCTAGCACATATCAAGTACTCAGTAATGGTTTGCTTAATGAGCAGATGAAACTGTTACTGGGCTCTCATCCTCATGCTCCAATTCTCTTTTCTAACCAAGTTCATTATTTTTTGACTGAATAACCCCAGGTGGATCAAATGTCATTAATATGACATGCTGTTTAGATCTCAACAACCATTCTAACTATTTTCCCCTGACATTTTTAGCTAATTACTGCTATCTGAAAGTACCGGTATGAGAATGAAACCATACACTCCCATCATAATTTGAAGGTGGAAGAGATGGACTGAATCACATATTCTGGTTTCCAGACACATTGTGGTTGACTCTGTCTTCTATATTTCAATTCAACTGTTAACACTGAAACAGAACTTAGAGTTTGCTAATTTTAACCTCTTCTTTACCGCTGAGAAAAGTGAGATGAATTATGTTCCTGAGGTCACACAATTTGTAAACAGTAGAATTCAACAGTGTTTTCTAACCAGGGATGTTGTTGATTCCCAAGGGAATATTTGGAAAAATTTGTCAGAGTGCTTATTGGCATTTAGTAGATAAATACCCCACTTCCCACCCCTCCACTCACTCTAAAAAAATCAATGGAAAAATATCCTTGGGTGGGGATTAAAAAAAAAGATCTTAGGTTTAGCAGAGATTGGAACTCCATGATCAAATAACTTCAGTAAAGACTGAGTAGTTTTTCACATAACATGTTAAAGTAAGAAGTTGTTTAAAATATGTATGGCATACTTGCATATCTGATAATATATACTTTTTATTGTTGACAGTATTACAGATGTCCCCATTTCTCCCCCTCGATCCAGCCTCTATCCCACCCTAGGCCTTCACCACACTATTATCTGTATCCATGGTTTATGCATATATGCACAGATTGTTCTTGATTAATCTCTTCCCATCTGCCCCCTACCTCCCATCTGAGGGTTTTCAGTCTCTTGCATGCCTCCATGCCTCTGCACCTGTCAGGTTTTCCGTGGGGCCTTCCTCAAAAGCATGGGTACAACATGCTAAGAGCTAGAGATAAGGTAAGAGGAGTGAGAAGGACTCCAATTGAGGCAAATGCAGGTTTCTCTGAGTGCAATAGTAGTGACCTGCTAACAGCTGGTGTCAGAGAAGCAAAGTGGAAAGTTCTCCCAAGGCAGACAGACAGGCTAGATATGATAATTAAGTAGAATTCCCAATTAACATTAAAAGCTGGTAAATGGCCCTATCCGGTTTGGCTCAATGGATAGAGGGCCTGGGGACTGAAGGGTCCTGGGTTCGATTCTGGTCAAGGGCACATGCCCTGGTTGCAGTCTCAATCCCCATTAGGGGGCATGCAGGAGGCAGCCAATCAATGATTCTCTCTCATTATTGATATTTCAATCTCTCTCTCCCTCTCGCTTCCTCTCTCTGAAATCAATAAAAATATATTTTTTTTAAAAAGCTGGTAAATGGGTTTTAAAAAAGATATGTATATGCACATTTCAGAAAGCAGGAAGCTAAGCATAAAGCAAAGAAAAATACTGAAGTAATACTGAAGATAAAGTCCTGAAAGTTTTCAAAATATTTGAATTCTTTGGAGAACTGAATTTAGTGAAAGATGCAACAAATCGCAGACCCAGTTGAATCACAGTTTAAATGGATCCAGACTACCACCTTATTGCTTCACACAGGAAAAAAAAGTATGCCCTATTCTCAGGATTAATATAACATAATAGAGTCTCTACTCTTTTCTACCCATAATATTTGGCATAAAATATAATAATATAAAAATGCAAAGAAGTAGAAACACATGACCCCTAATCAAGAGAAAAATCAATCTATATTAGGTGACACATAGTCACCTCATTGCTGAAATTAGCAGAGAAAGATTTTTATTTAGCTGTGATAAGTAAGTGAAAGAGTGTAGAGGAAAAGGTGATCTACATGTTTGAAGAAATGTGGAATTAGATAAATTCAAACTACATAAAATAAGTGAAATTTTAAAAACATCATTGGGATTGAAATTTCATTCAGCAGGCTTAATAGCAGAACAAACAGGGCAGAATATAGTAAAAGGTCAGTGAATTTGTAGAAAATCAATAGAAATTTAACCAAACTGAAACACGATGAGAAAAAGAATCCTGACAACATCTTATAGATGTGGGCAATACCAAATGATCTAACGTGTAATGGGAGCTGATAAAAGAAAACAGTAAGAATGTTGCAGAAAAAAAATAATAAAGATAATGAGACTCAGTGAACTCCAAGTGGGCAAGATAATCACACATAGGCACATCATTGTCAAACTGCTAGCAAAACACATATATAATTTATCTATATCTTTCATCTCTCTGTCTTTACATCTATCTACCTATCTATCTATCATCCATCTATCATCATCTAAGTATCTGCAGTGGGCTATGTAATGTATTGTCAAGATGCCCTGCAGGTCCAGAACAAAAAGACTTATCATTCCTCAATTTACTAAGAGTGCTCTGCACTGATAGCTTCCAGCTTTAGACCTCTTCAGAAAATGCTGTTTTGCAGATAGCTAACTCTATCCAAGGTCACAGCTTCTTTCTGTGGATAGCCTGTATCTAACAACTGGTGTCAACATAGGAAAACAAAATCGGTTTCCTTGCTGCATCACAGGACAAATTTGAAGGTTCACCTCAGCTTCACAGCTTCCCATGGGATAGGTTAAGGCTTTTGTTGAGACGGCTTCACATCCCAATTTCTTTGCAAATTCCTTCTTCCTTCTCTTCTACAATTATTAATCTATAGAATATTGCAAATAATATTTCCGTATGAGAATCTCCATCTAAGAGACTGCTTCCTGAGAAACTAACTTGCATATGCAACAATTTGTATATACATGTGTGTGAATTACTTATAAGAATATTAACATTAAAATGCAAAAAAATAACAATGTATTGTGTGTGGTACATAGCATATATAGAAGATACTATAGAGAAAAAGAAGTCTGAAAGCCAGAAATGGATAAGTGAAATTGTACTGTTGGAAGATTATTACATCATCTGACATTTGAATATAGATGAACACAAATTAAAGGTGTATTCTAATTTCTAGAGTAACTATTAAAAATATGTTAAAGATAAAAAGCCAGTAGGAGAAATAAAGTTAAAAACAAAAAGTATTCCATTAATTCAAAAGAAGGTGGGAAAGGAGGAGCAGAATAAACAAACAAGTGAGACAAATACCAAGGGGTAGATATTAAGCAACCATATAAAAATTACAGTAAATACAAGTGGGTGAAACAATCCATTTAGAGAAAACTGTCAGACTGGATAAAAAATCAAGACCCAGCTCTATGTTGCTTATAACAAAGTGGTGATGAAGTCAGTTGTTTGGGGAAAACCTTCTTCTTTTGTTTTAATTTGGACTCCTCTTTTAAAATTTTAATTTATATACCCCATAACACACATAACATTTATTAAGTATTCATAAATACATAAAATGTATAGACATTGGATGTCCATGTCCAATTATTATTTTAACTGATCCGGTTGCACAATCAGACATTAGGAAACTACTGGGATCCTGAGAAAAAGTCCAAATTACTTAAGATGATATTCCAGGGCACTCCATATTTTAACCTGGCTTGTTTCTCTAGCCTTTGCTCCCACCACTTTGCTCTCTAATACCCCTCTACAATGACTGCAAGTGGGACTTTTCCTCTGTACCATCCCTGCTCTTGGTACATATTACTATTGCATTCATTATACTCTGTCACACGTATTGCACTAAAAATATATTTATGTATTTTTGTTAGCACCAGACTTCTCCATCAAACTAAATTCTATTAGTTTAAGAGCTCTGACTTGCTTCTTTTATTATCCAAATATTCTACCACAATACCTGACACATAGTAGGCATTCCATAGAATTAAGTTGGTTAGGCAGACATTTTTTTCCTACCTACTCTGTTCTTTGGCTGAAGTTTTATAACCTCAGTTAATGCTCTGTGGTCTCATATGTTTGTAATAACATCCTGTGCAACATATCTTTTTAAAAATCTATTATTAATTCTTTGGGGAAACTTTTCTTCAATCATCATAGGACTACAAATGAGGATCAGATAAAGCTAAGAATATTTTGTATCTTGTCACACAGTGACCCTGGAAACATTTCTCATCTTTTCTTCATATATTCTATTCATTACTCAATCTCTCTTTAGATTATGAGTTTATAAAGCAAGCATGCAGATTATTTTATATTCATTAAATAAAGGGATTTTATGTTTATAATTAAAATAAGATAAATTTCATAAAATTAAATGAAAATTGATTATTTTGATTTATAGTTGAAATTCAGTTTGAATTTTTCATACATTAATTTCATTTTTACTTATGTTATTTTAATTTCTTCAAAATCATAATAAGTAAGAAAAAAAATTACATTTGCTAAGAATTTAAAGTATACAGATTGAAATTTGAAATTCCTCCCTCAATACTATCCCTTAATGCTACATTTCTCACCATAGGTAACAACTATTAAAACCTTGATCTATGTATGATCCTTTTTTCTTCACTTGATAATTTATGAATAGATTAATTGATTCACAGTTTTATATTGAATACCTAATTAAAGCCACACACTATGCTGGGACACAGTGTAAATATGAAAATTAAGGTTCTCATGTAGCTCAGAGTGGAGTGGGGGGGACAATAATGAATTAGTTTGGCTAATTGGTAATTTCAGGCCACATTAATGCTCTGAAGAAAATAAACAAGAGAATGAGACACTGTCTAGAAGAGGCCACTTTAGATAAGATATGTTAGTCTTGTTCCTCTGAGAAATAGACATCAAAATGAGTTTACAAGTGCAACAGATTTATTGGGGGGCAATGCCTGTGAGAAAAAATGTAGAGTGAGTCAGAGGAGTCTGAAAGACCCTTCAAGCTGATGATAATGCAGCTCTAATTTCTGTGAAGAGGAGAGGGAAGGAGAGAAAGTCATAGAACTAAAGGTCTACTAAAGTTTTGACTAATTGTGAGTCCTCAAGTCAAAGTCGCCTGTCAGAGGACTCCTGTGTCTCCTAGTGGTCCTAATTTCAGGATTGTTTGTTCTGTTACTGTAAAAATGTTATTGGCATTTTGACTGGGATTGCATTTAATCTGTAGGTTGCTTTAGTTGGTATTTTAATAATATTAATATTATAACACAGTTACACCTGCAAAGCATTTACTTTCTTATCCATTCCTCCCCAAAGAGTTGACTGGCCTTTCCTTTTCCCTGGTTCAATAAAGAATGACTTCAAATGTCAGAGCTATTGCTTTGCCAACTGAGATGAAGAGCACATAGAATACAGAAAATTTTCAATGATATGCCTCATGCTTGCTAAATTTTTGCCTTAGTCTGTGATAGCATTACTCTGACTTAAGGCCGATGCCCCTGAACTTGTACTCACCTGCTTAAAATTCCCTACCTTGCACAGTAGCTAAGGCTTTGGCTGACATCTGCCACATACTGGTCCATGCCAAGTTCCCCAAATCAACATCTTTTGAGAGCTATATTTGGCTCCTTTCATTTTCCTATCGCTTTTAATAAAGTCAAAGGTAGTTTGGACCACTTTAAAACAATTCAGTCTTTACAGTGTGTGACTATAGACAATCTCATTGTTTCTCTTGTCAAAGAAATATGAGGTGACTTTGAAGCAATTTTATTTATGCTTCAACTTCCATTAGCATCTTAACTTGACTTAGCTGTAATTGTTTGATGAGAACAATTTTTTGGTTTTGATTGGTTACTTAAAATGAATGATTGATTTTATTGGCCCATCAAAAATGTAAGCTATTTGGTCAGGCATTCTCTTTTAGGGACAGAATACTTGATGGTGTTTCAATAAGTGGTTTATAGGGAGCAGCATTCCTGTCTTACATCAATCAATTTAGTCCAATACATACATTCCATGCCTCTGAAAGTATAGGAAAATGAGAGAGACAGAGAAATAGATATGGCATAGATAATGATTAAATGTATTAACATATAATGAATAAAGCACCATTTCCTTTTATTAGCCATTTACCATCCAACCCAGTAGATGGTTAAAAACATTAAAGAAATATGATGAATTGTTGATATGAAACATTTTCACCCATATCAAATCTCTTGTATGGGTTTTGAAGTGTATCTCCAGCGTTTATTTTAGACTGTTTCTATTATGTTGTTTCTGCTGTTATTTGCTTATGTAGCCTTGTCTTCATTGTATCTGATTTTTTTTCTTGCCATTGTATTGGTACAATTGTTTGAAAAAAGCAATTTTCCACTAGGAAGGATTTACATTTGCTTCTGTTGGGTCCCTAATAGCACTAGCAATTGATATCATCTCAGTCTAATTTTAGACAATAAGATGGACTGCCTAACCATCAGTAGGTGCTGGACTCCAAACCCTATTTCCCTAACCCTGAAAGTTGCTCAAAAGTCCTATTCAGGCTCTTAGACTCTCAATTGTCTCCTCTGGAATTATGCAATATGGTAATGAATCAATTAGTATTTTAAGCTTTGTAGGCCATAACATCTCCATTGTACCTACTTAACCCTACTGTTGCAGCATGAAAATAACAATAGAAAATACACAAAGGTGTGTATGTGGTCCAATTAAATGTTATGTACAAAAACAGGAGGTGGGCTGGATACGGCCTGTAGGCGATAGTTTGCCAATCCTGTCATAAAGAAAAATGGCTCCATATGTCCACCTACCCCCAAAGCTTCCAAAGTATTTCAAATTTTATTGCAGTAATTCTCTGCTATCTTGTTAACTCTCAAATACCTCCAAACAGATGAGTTTTATACTTATCAACTATTCTAGTTGTCCTCAGTGGGAGAATTAGTCCAAACTACCTAGCACACTATTACCTGAAAGTCAAGTACCCTTAATAGGATTTTGGATAAAGAAAACTTCATAAAGGGAAAAAGCATTAATTCTAAGAAAACTTAACATTTCTATGGGTTAGAATTTAATTAACCACCTGTGTACTCTCAGGAGTATATGTTTATTAAAATCTCTAAGGGCTTGAAGCTTTTCCACTAAGATCAGGAAAAATGCAAGGATATTCCCTCTTCAACATCATACTAAAAGTACTAGTTAACGCAGTAAGACAAGAAAATAAAATAAACAGTACACAGATTGGGAAGTAAGATATAAATGACTATCTGTAGAATATGTGAAAAAACTACCACCAACAACAACATAAAAACCTTCCTGGAATGAAAAAGCAATTATGGCAAGGATGCAGGATACAAAGTTAATATACAAAAGGAAATTACTTTCCTATATATCAGCAATGAATAAGAATAAGTGGAATTTCAAATTTAAACACAATGCCATTTATACTAGCATCCAGAAAAATGAAATACTTAGGTATAGAGCTAACAAAGTGTGTATAAGATCTATATAAGAAAAACTGAAAAAAAAGACAAAACCTGATGAATTAAAGAAGAAATAAATAAATGGAAAGTTATTCCATGTTCACAGATAGGAAGACCCAATATTGTCAAGATGTCAGTTATTCCCAACCTGATCTATAGATTCAATGCAATATTCATCAAAATCCCAGCAAGTTATTTTGTGGATATCAACAAACTGATTCTAAAGTTATATGAGAAGACAAAGACCCAGAATAGCCAATACAACATTGATTGAGAACAAAGTTGGAGGATTGATGCTACCCAAATTTAAAACTTACTATAAAGCTACAATAATAAAGGCAGTGTGGTATTGGTGAAAGAACACACAAATAGATAAATGGAACAGAATGAAGAGCACAGAAATAGACCCATAAATACAGTCAGTTAATTTTGGACAAATGAATAAAGGAACAATGGGGAAAAGGCAGTCTTTTCCACAAATGGCCCTGGAGTAACTGAATATCCATATACAAAAAAAAAAAAAAAAGCTGCCCAGCTGGTGTGTCTCAGTGGTTGAGTGTCCACCTATGAACCATGAGGTCATAGATGGATTCCTGGTCAGGGCACATGCCTAGGTTGCAGGCTTGATCCCCAGTGTGGGGTGTGTAGGAGAGAGCCAATCAATGATTCTCTCTCATCGTTGATATTTCTATCTCTCCCTCTCCCTTCCTCTCTGAAATCAATAAAAAATATTTTAAAAGGACTAAAAAGCTAGACACTCATTTACACCCTTCACAAAATTTAACCCAAAATGGACCACACACATAAATGTAAAATGCAAAACTATAATATTCCTAGAAGATAGCATAGGAGAAAAACTAGATGACCTCAGGTAGGACAATGACTTTTTATATAAAACATCAAAGGCCCAATCCATAAAAGAAATAATTGATAATTTGGACCTCATTAAAATTAAAAATGCCTCTTCTGTGAAAGACAATGCCAATAGAAAGAGAAGAGAAGCCACAGGCTAGAAGAAATATTTGCAAAAGACATGTGATAATGGACTTTTACCCAAAATATACAAAAAAAACCCTTAAAATTCCTTTAAAAACCCCCAAACAACCTAATTTAAAAATGGGCCAAACATCGTTAACATATACCTCACCAAAGAAGATATACAGATAGAAAATAAGCATATGAAAAGAGTCTCTATGTCATATATAATCAGGGAAATGCAAAGTAAAACAATGAGATACCACTGCACACATTAGAATGGTCAAAATCCAGAACACTGACAACACCATATACTGGCAAGGATATGGAGCAAAAGGATCTCTCATTCATTGCTTCCACTTTGGAAGACAGTTTGGCAGGTACTTCCAAAACTAAATATGCATTTACTGTATCCCTCCAGCAATCATGCTCCCTGGTATTTACTCAAAGATGTTGAAAATTTATATTCATACAAAACCCCATACACAGATGTTTATAGCAGCTTTAATCATTATCACCAAAACTTGGAAATAACCAAGCTGTCCTTCAGTAGGTAAATGGATAAACTGTGGTATATACAGAATTTGAGATATTATTCAGCACTAAAAGGAAATGAAATATCAAGCTATGAAAACATGTAGAGGAAAGTTAAATGCATATTATTATGTGAAGAAGCCAACCTGAAAAGGCTACTTACTGTATGATTCCAACTATATAACATTCTAGAAAGGGCAAAACTATGGAGACAGTAAAAACATCAGGGGTTAGCGGGGGTCAGAGATGAAAAGGCAGAGCATAGAGGACTTCTAGGCCACTGGAATTACTATGTATAATACTATATGATGGATACATTTCTTCAGACCCATATAATATACAATGGCAAGATTTAACCCTAATATAAACTATGGACTTTGAGTATTATAATGCTTATCAATTGTAACAAATGTACTAGTACCTATATGATGGGGGATATTGATAATGGGGGAGGCTATGCAAGTGTGGGGAGCAGGAGATATATGGGAAATCTCTGCATCTTCCTCTTAATTTTTGTGAGTCTAAAATTGCTCTAAAAATTATTTTAAGAAATAAAAAATACAAGTAAAAAAATCAGTGGAAAAAATCTCTAAGGAGCTCTTTTCCCTCTGGGGTTCATTATTAAAAGCCTAGAAATTGTCTTCTATGTCCATGTGCATGAAATATTAAATATTTATCATACAATTTTATCTTTTTTCCACTTGGTTAACCCTAGGCTACAAATTAGAGTTATTCTCATTTCATGATCCAAAGCAAGACATAATTGGGACAATCCTGCTCTTTGAGAAAGGCCTCCCAACCCATTTTCCTCTATTTCCATTTGTTACACTCTATAGAATTTGCACATATGAATTGTGTAGCACGTTGTAAGCACTCCTTAAGGACTGAACAGATTTCTCAACCAACTTACCTCTCCATAAATAGTTGGTAATTCAAGATTCTTTTTAAATCTTTAATAGTCATTGTGGCATGCTTCAGTTGGCACTATAACTCTCCCAAAACTTAATAGTCTTATCTATTTTATTGTAGTCATTTTCACATGCCAAAAACCTTAACAAAAGTTCTGCTCAAGACATAGTTTTCAGAAATATTGAATATTTCGTTTTTAATGCTGCCATTTTTATATCTCAAATTAATGGCCAGTTATTTGAGCCTATGGGACTTAAGAATGAGAGTCACTCTCTTAGATTGTTTTCCCTGAGCCATTACTTCCAATGTAAAGGATTTACTGTGCATAAAATTCTTAATTTGACCTTTGTTTTGAAGTGCCTATATCCATTTGGGGAGTTTAATAAAAGCTGTACAGGTTTATCCTTAATTGGTCTCTGCTTCAAGGATTAGTTTTACTTGGACTTAGACTTTCAAAATCTCTCATAAATTTATCCCTTACTGTTTACCCTCCCATAAGCAGTATTGTAGTATCCTTGATCTCCAATTCTCTTCTTTTGTCTTTTTTAACTCATTTTTTCTTGTCAAACATTGTCTAAAATAACTAACCCCTGCTTCATTCTGCTTTCTGATCTCTTCCTTTCTGAAACCAAGTTCATTAAGTATGTGAGCTGCCTTCCAGTATATAGCAGAAGACCTATTTAGCAAATATTTTATCAATACACCCTCACTTTCCAGTCTCAGGTAGTAATTTTCTCTTCCAAGAATTACTGTGCTTCAAAGCTAAAGTAATTTATCAGAAGGAATTGTTTTTGTTTGTTTGCTTGTTTTTTTGTTATGTCAGTGATCTACTTCTGGTACAGTCAGGAGAGGCTGGTGTATGTTATGAAGAGCAAACAGCCCCCATTCTCAGTGACTTAAAAAGAACAAGGTACATTTCTTGTTCTCACTATTTGCCTATTTGGAGTTCCCAGGGGTCTCTGCTTCACGTCATTTCTATTCAAGGGTTCAGGGTGATGTGCCGGTGGTCTTAATCCAGCATCTAGAAGGGTTCAGGATTCTGGAGAAGGGGCTGCTGTAAATGATTAAAAAGACCAGAGACGAAACATAATTTTGGAAAGCATTTTGGGGGGCCAGAGAAAACTTAGCTAAAGAAACCAAGTTCTCTCAAATTTCTGGACCCCTTGCTCTTTATTAACACAAATTGTCCTAAGGCAAGGTAGATACACACATCAAAGGCCAAGGTTTGGTATACAGTAGGCATTGTTAGATTGGGGGAAACTGCCTATGGCTGTTCAGGTGTTTGGCCAGCAGGAGGCAATAACATGTAGATTGAAATGCCCTCAGCTGTCTGACAGGAAGCTATCATTTATGCATCCTTTTCAGGTTTGGGGAAATGCCCTCAGCCATTCCAGATGATTGAGCCCTGCTGACATGTTGGAATTAGCTTCCAGCAGTGAATGGAACCTACACCATCTTTAATGTCCTTGGTAGCTGCAGCAGGAGAAGGGAAAACACAGAGAACTGAACCACAAGCTCTTAAATGCTTCACCCAGGAAATGACACATATCAATCACTTCTACCCACATTTCATTGTCTGAAGCAAATGGCTAGAATTGAGAAAGTAGGGAAGTGCTCCTGTGGCCATGCAGGGCAGGGGAAACAGACATAGAGTGAGCATCACTAGTATCTGTCAGAGAGGAAAGGTCCTTAGAGATCATCTAATTGAATTTAATCATTTAACAATTCAATCACCTGAGACCCATAAAAAAAGAAATTGCCTCACACAGATAATACTTGTTAGATCCTGAACTAGAAATAATCTTCTGAATCCTATTCCCATGTTTCCACTATGTGGTTTTTTTTTTTTTTTTTCAGCTGATTCATACCAGGATTTTATATGCTACAATAACTTAGGATCTCCATAACTGAGATTTCATGTGCAGCTAACATATGAAAATGAGTTAAAATTAATAGATAGCACATATAAGTTTACAAATTTATACATCACTGACAAAATTGAGTTATATCATTATATATCAACTAGTGACCCGGTGCATGAAATTCATGCACATTAAAAGGCAATTAATTAGAGGAAATATTTTAATATTACTATTTGCCCTTTCTTTATAATAGAAGTGTCAGAGATGAAAGAAAATTACTAAAATGTATATGAAAATCTTTCTCCTGTCAGAGTCTGGGGTGCGCCACGGGAACCAGAGTCAAGTCCCTGGCATCCATGTGCACCTCAAAATTGTGCGAGACACAGACCTAGCTGGCCTCACCCCCAGTGGGCTAGATCCAGACCCAGCCAGCCCCATCCCCATCAAGCCCCGCTGGGTGCGGGGCGTGGCCTCAAGTCGCCTGGCCCGGCACCAGGGCCAGGGTTGGGGGCGCAGCTTCAAGTCCTCCGGCCCAGTGCTGTTGTGGGGGGCACAGCCTGAGGTCCCCCGGTCCAGCACCAGAGTGGGGGTGTGGCCTGAAGTCCCCTGTCAAGCCCTGCTGGGCAGGGGTGCAGCCTGAGGTTTCCTGGCATGGTGCCAGGGTGGGGGGGGCGCGGCTTCAGATCCTCTGGCCCCGTGCCAAGGTGGGGGGTGCGGCCTGATGTGCCCTGGCCCAGCACCAGGGCAGGGGGTGTGGCCTGAGGTCCCCCATCAAGCCCCACCAGGCAGGGGGCACAGCCTCAGGTTCCCTGCCCTGGCCTAGCACCAAACAGCCTCAGGTCCCTGCTGATTGCTCGTTACAGCTCATTACGGGAACTTGGCCTCTGCTGTGGGCGCAACCATCTTGTGTTATGGAATCCCTGCCTCCACTGTGGGCGCAGCCATCTTGTTACAGTGTGATGGTCAATTTGCATATTTCCTCTTTATTAGATAGGATGATATTAAGTTAGTCTTGCAACATAATAGTGGTTGAAAGTTTATTTTCTATCAGTAGCCAATGATATACACCAAATTAAAAATCTTTATAAGTAGCCTGGCCTGTGTGGCTCAGTGGTTGAGTGTCAACCTATGAACCAGGAGGTCACAGTTTGATTCCCATATGGTCACATGCTGGGGTTGCGGGCTCAATCCCCAGTAAGGGGTGTGCAGGAGGCAGCCAATCAGTGATTCTCTCTCATCATTGATCTTTCTATCTCGCTCTCCTTCTCCCTTCCTCTCTGAAATCAATAAAAAATACATTTTAAAAAATCTTTATAAGTAGAATGCAACTTATGAATTGAAGACTTTCTTATTTAGAGAAAATATAAAATATTCAACCAAATTAACCTTTTGGAATTACCTCAAAAAAATTAAAACTAGAACTGCCTTATGACCCAGCAATTTCTTTTGGGGATTTATTTGAAGATACCTGAAACACTAATTCAAAAAAATATATGCACCCTTATGTTCATTGCAGTGTTATTTACAATAGCCAAGATTTGGAAGCAGCCCAAGTGTCCATCAGTAGATGAGTGGATAAAAAAGCTTTGGTACATTTAGACAACGAAATACTACTCGGCCATTAAAAATAAGGAATTTTTACCCTTTGTGACAGCATGGATGGACCTGGAGAAAATTATGCTCAGTGAAAAAAGCCAGTCAGAGAAAAAAAAAGTACCATATGATTTTACTCATATGTGGAATCTAATGAACAAAATGAACTAACAAGCAAAATAGAGACAGATTCACAGAGAGCAGGCTGACAGCTGGGTTTTTTTTTGGGGGGGGGTGGGGGGCTGGGTAAAGAGGGTGGAAGGATTGAGCAAAAAAGAGAGAAAGAACTTATGGACACAGACAATAGTGTGGCGATTGCCAGGGAGAGGGTGTTTGGGAGAAGGTGGAGGAGTGTATAAAGGAGATAAGTGGTGATGGACGGAGACTTGACTTGGGGTGGTAAACACAATACAATGTACTGATGATGTTTTGTAGAATGGTGCACCCGAAACCTGTATAGCTTTTGTTAACCAGTGTTACCCCAATAGATTGTATTTAAAAATAAACTTCTGAAAGAAAAAGCTAAAATGTCTTCATATTAATGACATGCAATATATTCTAAATTATTTTTATTTAAAGGCTTTTGTTCCTATATATATTCAACCATTATGAATGGTATATTTTATAGTAGCATAACAATAAGGTATATCAGAATTGGAAAAGCAATATTTACTTATTATTATACTCAACTGATCAGACAGGAGCCATTATCTGTCCTTGATAAAGAAGCTGCCTTATTGCATCTACTGCTGAGGTAGTTTTATATTGTCTGACTTTCTCACAATTTACAGCAGATTGGATAGATTGATATTGGGCAGTGGCCAAAATGTAGCCAACCATAGGCTTGCTACCAACCTATGACACAATCTGATTAAAACGTAAAAACAAAATATGACTTCGTCTTCTCAGATTCATCAGTGAAGTATTTATGTGAAGTCATAAGAATGTAGTGGTTACCTAATTGGGGGGGAGGCTGAAGTTGAAAGTGTACTGACTAGACCCATATGAGAAAGGCAAAATTATGAAGGAAAAAAATTTTTAAAAGGCAATAGAGAATATGGATGTCAAGCAAAAAAGAATGCTGTAAAGCAGACTGTTAAATAAGAAGGCATAAGGGAAAGAAAAGGGCGTGAAAGCCATAATCTCAGTCATAGCTACATTGCTTTCCTGACAAAATTTTAGTTTTAGTCTCCATGTACCATAAACTCTTTGTTTTGAGACCATCTGAATTACTCTCTGGTCCTTGCATTATAAAACTGAACTAAAGCAATAACACATTTTATAAAAAGGTAAAGATTTTCTGCTACTGAATACAAAAAGAAAACAAACAGAATATTAAAAGGAGAAAATAGAAAATACAAGCTTAACTTTGAGAAAACATACTTTATATTTCATTTTGGTATCTATGTTGTCATCATAGAAATAAATGTTCCCACTTAAATATGATTTTAATTTTAGGCACTCTAGTATAAAGGTGTTAATTACTATTATGCCTTTTTATGATTCATTTATTAAAATATTACTACTTTCTGCACAGACCCAAGAATTATTTTCACTTTGATAACATATATTACTTTTCTAGGATAATTGCTGAGCATCAAGCTCATTGAAACTTGTTTAAAATTGCTAATGGCTTTTCTAAATGTAATTGCATTTTAGAATTGAAATGTCCATATGGACACATTACATTTACTAATCATTTGAACTCACCTCACAGCAGTTAAATAAAAGATTGTTATGCAGATTAATAAGCGTGTTACTAACATCTGTGTATTGTATTTATAATAATGGACTATACTTAGAATCATCTATAATCACAATCAGTTTGTTATTGTCACTGTTTTTTTTTTGTAAGAGTTATATTGAGCATAAAACTCATAGCATAAAAGTCCCCCACTTAACATGTATAATTCAATGTTTTCTAGTATAGTCACAGTTTTTTTAATCTTTATTGTTGAAAGTATTATATATGTCCTCTTTTTTCCCCCATTGTCTTCTTCTAGCCTGCATCTGCCCCTCGCCCCAGGCCTTCACCACCCTATTGTTTGTGTCCATGGGTTATGCATATATGCATACAAGTTCATTGGTTGATCTCTTCCCACCCACACACCCACCCTCGCCTTCCCTCTGAGATTTGATAGTCTGTTCTATGTTTCTATTTCTCTTGATCTATTTTGTTAACCATCACTACAATTGGTTATACAATATTTTCATTTTACCCTTCAGCCATCACTCCCCATTTCCATATCCCTCCATCCCTAGGCAACAGCTCATTTATTTTCTTTCTCTATAGACTTCTCTATTCCGGACATTTCAATGTGTGTTTTTTTTGTGATTGGCTTCTTCCACTTAGCAGATGGTTTTCAAGCTTTATCTACATATAATGTGTCATTACTTCATTCCTTGTTAAGGCTAAATAATATTCCATTGTATGGATTTTACCATATTTTATTTATCTTGTCATTAGTTGACTAAAATTTGGCTTGTTTTGACCTTTTGGCTATTATGAATAATGCTGCTATGAATATTTGTGCACAATTTTTGTGTAAACATTTTTTTCATTTCTCTTGGGAATGTGTGATTGCTGTCTCATAGGATAACTGTATATTTAATAATTTTAGGAGCTTCCAGACTTTTCCAGAGTAACTATATCTATTTATACTACTATCAGGAATGTATAGGTTCCAACTACTTTATATCTCCCCAACACTTATTATAAGTGTTTTTGACTATAGCTATCATAGTGGGTGTGAAGTAGTAGTTCATTGTGCTTTTGATTTGCATTTTCCTGATGATTAATAATGTTGAACAACTTTTCATATGCTTATTGGCTATATATCTTCTTTAGAGAAATGTCTATTCAGATTACTTCCCATTTTTAAAATGGGCTGTCTTTTTATCATTGAGTTATGAGTCCTTTATATATTCTAGATACAAGTTTTTTATTAGATCTATGATTTTCAAATATTTTCTCCCACTCTGGGAATAATCTTTTCACTTTCTTGATGGTATCAATTGAAGTACAAAAAAATGTAATTTTGATGAAATATAATTTAATTTTTTTGGTTACTATTTTTGCGGTCTTTCAAAGAAATTGTCTTGTATGAACAGTGAAACTAATATTTTTCCCCATGGATATACACACAATCATAATATTTGCTTCCCTAATCCCTAAATAGTCAAATCTATAAATTTATATATACTATTTTTTGAAGACCAATTATTGTTGTTTTTACCTTAGAATAAAATTATGTGGCAATGGTAATTTTTTTTTCTTATACACATGGAGGGGTTCAAGTGCTATTTTTCTTATATTAAAGTTGGCTTTGTGATTATGTTAACCCAACTTACATTTTAATTATTGTAGGCCTAATTTAGGTGTGTGTTGTCGTTTTTTTCTGTAATTCATGATTACTACTAGAAATTCTTTATTGCTTTTGTCACCTTTAATCTGTTTAATAAATGCTAATGCTTTAAAGAAACAAATGACCACATGAGATGTAAATTTAAGTGCATGACTGTGGAGGCCATGAATATGCACCAGATAGATATCCAGCTGTGAGGAGCATAGTTAAGTGATAGCCCCAGCTGCTGTTTGTCCGGATTCACAACCATGTTAGTGCCAAGACCACACTTTTCTAGTACTGTTCATGGCCATGACTGAACATGGCAGTGGTTTTATTTCAGGCCTATTTCTGTAGGACATGGGCTTCCATTAATGGGCAATTTAGCTTGTAGACTCCTGATACACCTGGCAAAAATTGTCTTATAACCGCTCTCCGAGACTCCTTATCAAATTCTACTTTCTTTCACTCTCCTTTCATAAGTGTCACAGTCTGAAGCCTCTCTCTGACTACCTGTTTCACAGTCTGTAGCTTCTTTCTGCCTACCCCCGCTTTCTCCAAATTTATCCTTCACAAAATCCAATAATTTCATTTTACATTTAATTGCATTGTGGACTTAAACTAACACAATGATGTTATGTAGATTCTTGTAAATTATAAATATAAATCTCAGCTATGACATAAATATCCTTAATGGGCCAGAGGATCAGAGTCACTATTTGAATGCCCAGTGGATAGATAAGATTAGTCTCCAGGAGAGATATTATGAAGCACACATTCACACATATCCACAGGGATCAATGCTCCTACAGGGAAGACAATAAAAGAGGAGAGGGATTGGCCAGTTTAGAGGAAACAAGAATATGCTCCAATATATAACAAAAAAAGTTAGAGCTAAAGCCACTGAGGAGAGAATAGTTATCACTAGCCATTATGAATATAAGAAAATGTAAGGGGCTGAATACTATGGCACTTGAGGGATATTGAATGTCTTGTTACTTTGCCAAAATAATCTCTCACCCCTCAGGGATCCACATAAACAATATTTAGATGGGTGGCTTCTCACTGTGAGAGGGAGACTAAAATGATTCACCTGATCCAGAATGAAAGAAGGATGGTATGTTGATTTTCTATTTTAGAAAAAACAACATAGGATTCTGGTTAAGAGGATAAACTCTGAGGTCATGTAGACTCAAGACCTGGTCCAGCTGCTCAAAAGATTTAGCTGAAACCCAGATTTATCATTATATAATGAGGCCATTTCTATCGACTTTATAAAAATATTGTGAAAAAATGAGATGATATATATAAAACAAAGGACACATGCCAAGTCCTCAAACAATAATAAATTTAAAATAAAGGAAAGGGTTTTATCAATTTAAAAAATGGTTCTACAAAAGCAAATAGTGAAGAATAAAGCAAACTAGTAAACTTACTGGCTGAGTGTTCAAGGCAAGTTTTAATGTGCCCAGAGCCCCTCAAAAAACACTCAGAGAATTAAGGAAACTTCTGCTGACCATTAGCTGACTGCTAAAGTGACTAGAAAGAGATTTCAGTGACCACTCTTTAAAAAGATATAGAATTTATCAACTTTGTTTAGAAAAGTTGATAAATTCTATCAATTACTGCAACTATCAGCACCAACAACAAGCCCTGGGAAGAGGGAGAATCTGATTTTCAGGTTTACCATAGTAAATAAAATATATTGTATATATTATAAAAACTATGTTATATATGTAATTATATATAATACTAGAGGCCCGGTGCACGAAATTCATGCGCAAGGGGGGGGTCCCCTCAGCCCAGCCTGCACCCTCTCCAATCCGGGACCGCTTGGGGGATGTCCGACTGCTGGTTTGGGCCCAATCCCCTAAACTGGCAGTCAGACATCCCTCTCAAAATCCTGAACCACTGGCTCCTAACTGCTCACCTGCCTGCCTGCCTGATTGCCCCTAAATGCCCCCCCTGATGGCCTGGTCACCCCCAACTACCACCCTGCCAGCCTGGTCGCCCCACACAGCCTGCTGCTCAGTCACTGGGTTGGCCCTCACTAACCCCCCTGGCGCCCCATGCAGCCTGTTTGGTCATCCATTAGGTTGTTTCGGTTGCAATGGTCACTTAGGATTTTATATATATAGATATTATATAGGTAGTGATGTATAATATCTATATATATAAAAGTCTAAGCGACCGTTATGACCAGTCTACCGCTTGACTGGTCGACCAGGGGCTATAACGTGCACTGACCACCAGAGGGCAGATGCTCACGCAGGAGATGCCTACTGGTGGTCAGTGTGCTCTCACAGCCAAACTCCCGCAGCTGGCCAACCTCCTGCGGCCCCTCACCCTGGCCAGCTGGCTCCAATTGACTCTGATCTAGACTGGGCGAGAAGGCCCCAATCAGGCCCGATACTCGGCCAGGCCGAGGGACCCCACCCGTGCACAAATTCGTGCACCGGGCCTCTAGTATTATATATACAGTACATATGTACATATATACAGTGTATATTATATGTGATTATATATTTTATACATACTAGAGGCCCGGTGCAAGAAATTCGTGCATGGGAGGGGAATCCCCTCAGCCCAGCCTGCACCCTCTCACAATCCTGGACTGCTGGCTCCTAATTGCTCACCTGCCTGCCTGCCTCATCACCCTTAACTGCTCCACCCCAATGAAGTGAATGCCCCTCACTGCCTCTGCGTGCCGACCTGATCACCTGTAACTGCACCCCCTGCTGGCCTGGTTGCCCCTAACTGCCCCACCCTGCAGGTCTGGTCACCCCTTAATGCCCCCCCTGCCTGCCTGGTCACCCCCAAATGCGCCCCCTGCCAGCCTGATCGCACCTCAAGGACTCCCACTAGCCTGGTTGCCCTACGCAGCCTGCTGTTCAGTCATTTGGTTGTCCCTCACTAACCACCCTGCCAGCCTGGTCATAGGCAGCCATATTGTGAGGGTGTGAGGGTCAATTTGCATATTACCTCTTTATTATATAGGATATTATACACATATAATTGTTTATATTTTTCCACTTTATTTTTTTATTAAAATATTACATATATTAGTACATATATCTCCTTTATTTTTTCCCCTTTGACCTTCCCCCAGCTTCCACTACCGCCTGTCATATACCTCGATCCCACCCCAAAGGTGTCTTGTGTCCTTTGATGAGCTTATATGCATGCATACAAGTCCTTTGGTTGATCTATTTCCCTCCCTCCCCAACACTCCCCAGCCTTCCCGCTGTAGTTTGACAGTCTGTTTGGTGATTTACTGCCTCTGTATCTACCTTTTAATTCAAGTTATAATGTTCTTTATTTTCCATAAATGAGTGAGATCATGTGGTATTTTTCTTTCATTGCCTGGCTTATTTCACTTAACATAATGCTCTCCAGGTCCATCCATGCTGCTGCAAATGGTAAGAATTCCTTCTTTTTTATAGCAGCATAGTATTCCATTGTGTAGATGTATCATGATTTTCTAATCCACTCATCTGCTGATGGGCATTTAGGCTGTTTCCAAATCTTAGCTATGGTGAATTGTGCTGCTATGAACATAGGGGTGAATATATCCTTTCTGATTGGTGTTTCTAGTTTCTTGGGATATAATCCTAGAAGTGGGATTACTGGGTCAAATGGGAGCTTCATTTTTAGATTTTGAGGAAACTCCATACTGTTCTCCACAGTGGCTTGCACCAGTCTGCATTCCCACCAGTAGTGCAAAAGGGGTCCTTTTTCTCCACATCCTCGCCAACACTTGTCGATTGTTGATTTGTTGATGATAGCCATTCTGACAGGTGTGAGATGATACCACATTGTCGTTTTGATTTGCATCTCTTGGATAATTAGTGACTTTGAGCATGTTTTCATATATCTCTTAGCTTTCCTTCTGTCTTCTTTCGAAAAGATTCAATTTAGGTCCGTTGCCCATTTTTTTTTTGATCATTTATCTTCCTTTTATTAAGTTTTATAAGTTCCCTGTAGATGTTGGAGATTAGATCTTTATCAATGATAACATTTGCAAATATGTTCTCCCATACAGTGGGCTTTCTTGTTGTTTTGTTGATGTTTCTTTTGCTGTGCAAAAGCTTTTTATTTTGATGTAGTTCCATTTGTTTATTTTCTCTTTACTTTCCATTTCCCTAGGAGCGATATCGGTGAAGATATTGCTTCTACATATGTCTGAGATTTCTCTGCCTGTGGATTCCTCTAATATTTTTATGGTTTTCCATCTTATGTTTAAGTCTTTTATCCATTTTGAGTTTATTTTTGTGTATGGTGTAAGTTGGTGGTCTACTTTCATTTTTTGAATGTATCTGTCCAATTTTCCCAACACCATTTATTGAAGAGACTGTCTTGACTCCATTGTATGTTCATGCCTCCTTTGTCAAATATTAATTGATGATAGTGGTTTGGGTTGATATCTGGATTCTCTACTCTATTCCATTGGTCTATGTGTCTGTTCTTGTGCCAGTAACAGGCTGTTTTGAGAACAGTGGCTTTGTAGTACAGCTTGAAATCTGGTATTGAGATCCCACCTACTTTGTTCTTCTTTCTCAGGATTGCTGTGGCTATTGGGGGTCTTTTTTTATTCCAGATGAATTTTTGGAGAGTTCTTTCTAGGTCTGTGAAATATGCCATTGGTATTTTAATGGGGAGTGCATTGAATCTATAGAGTGCTTTGGGTAGTATGGACATTTTAATTATGTGGATGCTACCATTCCATGAACATGGTATGTTCTTCCACCTGTTTACATCTTTATCTCTTTTTTCAGTGTCCTATAGTTTTCCACATATAGGTCTTTTAGCTCCTTAGTTAAGTTTATTCCTAGGTATCTTAATTTTTGTTGCAATGGTAAATGGGATTGCTTTTTTAGTCTCTCTTTCTGTATGTTCACTATTGGTGTATAGAAATGCCATAGATTTCTTGGGGTTAATTTTGTATCCTGCTACATTGCTGAATTCATTTATTAAGTCTATGAGTTTTTTGATGGAGTCTTTTGGGTTTTTTATGTACAATATCATGTCTTCTGCAAATAAGGACAGTGTACTTCTTCTTTTCCAATCTGGATGCCTTTTATTTCTTCTTCTTGTCTAATTGCAATGGCTAATACTTCCAGTACCATGTCAAACAGGAGTGGTGAGAGTGGGCATCCCTGTCTTGTTCCTTTTCTTAGGGGAAATGGTTTTAGTTTTTGCCCATTGAGTATGATGTTGGCTGTGGGTTTATCATATATGGCTTTTATTATGTTGAGGTATGATCCTTCCATTCCCACCTCATTGAGAATTTTTATCAAGAAAGGATGCTGGATTTTGTCAAATGCTTTTTCTTCATCAATTGATATGACTATGTGGTGTTTATCTCTCAATTTGTTTATGTGATACATCACGTTTATTGATTTGCAGATATTGTACCATCCTTGCATTCCTGGGATAAATCTTACTTGGTCATGGTGTATGATCTTTCTGATATACAGCTGGATTTGATTTGCTAGAATTTTGTTGAGGATTTTGGCATCCATGTTCATGAGGGATATAGGCCTGTAATTCTCTTTCATTGTGTTATCATTATCTGGTATTGGTATTAGGGTGATGCTCCTTCATAGAAGGAGCTTGGAAGTGTTCCTTCCTCTTGAATTTTTTGGAATTGTCTGAGGAGGATAGGTTTTAGTTCTTCCTTGAATGTTTGGTAAAACTCCCCTGTGAAGCCGTCTGACATTAGACATTTGTTTGCTGGAAGGTTTTTGATGACTGCTTCAATTTCTTCCATAGTTATTGGCCTATTGAGAAGATTAGATTCTTCCTGATTGAGTTTTGGAAGGTTGTATTTTTCTAGGAATATGTCCATTTCCTCCAGGTTGTCCATATTGTTGGAATAGAGTTGTTCATAGTATTTTTTAACTATCTTTTGTATTTCTGTGGAGTCTGTTGTTATTTCACCTATTTCATTTCTGATTTTGTTTATTTGGGTCCTCTTTCTTTGCTTCTTGGTGAGCCTGGCTAGAGGTTCATCAATCTTGTTTATACTTTCAAAGAACCAGCTATTGGTTTTGTTGATCTTTTGTATTGTTTTTTTTTTTTTTTTGGTCTCAATGTCATTAATCTCCGCTCTGATCTTTTTTATTTCCTTTCTTCTGCTCACTGTGGGCTTTTCTTGTTGCTCTCTTTCTAACTCTTTGAGTTGTAAGGTTAGGTAATTTTTTACCATTGTTTCTTGTTTTTTTTGCAGTAGGCTTGCAGAGCTATGAATTTCCCTCTCAAGACTTCTTTTGTTGTGTCCCATAGATTTTGGATCAGGTGTCCTCAAACTTTTTAAACAGGGGGGCAGTTCAGTGTCCCTTAGACCGTTGCAGGTCCGGATTACAGTTTTAAAAAAAACTATGAACAAATTCCCATGCACACTAGACTTGGCACGGGACAAGTCTGCTGCTAAGCAGGACAGGCAGCGGCACCCAGGGGGCCAGATAAATGTCCTCGGGAGGCCGCATGTGGCCCACGGGCCTTAGTTTGAGGACCCCTGCTTTGGATTGTTGTGTTTTCATTGTCATTTGTTGCCATGATGTTTTTTATTTCTTCTCTGATCTCTCTGGTAACCCATTCCTTATTTAATAGCATGCTGTTTAGTTTCCATGTGTTTGATTTTTTGGATTGTTTTTACTGTAGTTGATTTCCAGTTTTATGCCACTGTGAACTGTGAAGGTGCTTAATAGGATTTCTATCTTCTTGAATTTGAAGAGACTTTGCCTATGTCCCAACATATGGTCTATCTTTGAAAATGACCCATGTGCACTTGAGAAGAATGTATATTCCGTGGCTTTGGGGTGAAATGTTCTGATGATGTCAATTAATTCCATCTGGTCTAGTGAGTCATTTAGGATTGATGTTTCTTTGCTGATTTTTTGTTTAGAGCATTTGTCCAATGGTGATAGTGGGGTATTAAAGTCCCCTACTATGGTTGTATTGCTGTCAATCCCTCCCTTGATATCCTCCAGGAGTTTTTTTTATGTATTTGGGTGCTCCTGTATGGGTGTGTATATGTTTACCAGAGTTATTTCTTCTTGTTGGATTGCTCCCTTTAGTATTATGAAGTGGCCTTCCTTATGTCCTGTTATGTCCTTCACTATGAGATCTAATTTGTCAGATATAAATATTGCTACCCTCAGCTTTTTTTTTTCATTTCCATTTGCCTGAAAAACCTTTTTCCATCCCTTCACCCTCAGTCTGTGTGAGTCTTTTTTTCTGAGGTGGGTTTCTTTTAGACAGCAGATATATGGGTCTTGTTTTCTTATCCAATCTGTTACCCTATGTCTTTTGATTGGTGCATTTAATCTATTTACATTTAAAGTTATTATTGATAGGTGCTTATTTGGCGCCATTTTTATTCTTTACCCCTGTGTTCCTTCTTCACTTCCTATTTTGTTTTGTACTGCAGACCCTTTAGCATTTCTTGCATTGCTGGTTTGGTGGTAATAAATTCCCTTAGTCCTTTTTTGTCTGTGAAGCTCCTGATTTCACCTTCAATTTTGATTGATAGCCTTGCTGGGTACAGTATTCTTGGATTCAGACCCTTCCTTTGCATGACTTTGTATATTTCATTCCATTCCCTCCTGGCCTGATGAGTTTCTGTTAAGAAATCAGTTGCTAGTCTGATGGGGGTTCCTTTGTATGTAACTTTCTGTCTCTCTCTTGCCGCTTTTTAGATTCTTACTTTGTCGTTGGTGTTTGCCAATTTAATTATGATGTCCTTGGTGTCGGTCTTTTGGGGTTCATTTTGCTTGGGACTCTGTGAGCTTCTTTGATTTGTGTGGGTTGTTTCTTCCCTATATCAGGGAAGTTTTTTGTCATTATTTCCTCAAACAGGTTTTCTATTTCTTGCTCAGTTTTCTCTCCTTCTGGCATCCCTATTATGCGGATGTTGTTTTTTTTCATGTTGTCCCAAAGTTCCCTTAGGCTGTCCTCCTGCTTTTTAATTTTTTTTTAATATATATTTTTATTGATATTTTACAGAGAGGAAGGGAGAGGGATAGAGAGCTAGAAACATCGATGAGAGAGAAACATCGATCAGCTGCCTCCTGCACACCTCCCACTGGGGATGTGCCCGCAACCAAGGTACATGCCCTCAACCGGAATTGAACCTGGGACCCTTCAGTCCGCAGGCTGATGCTCTATCCACTGAGCCAAACCAGTTTTGGCTGCTTTTTAATTTTTTTTTTCTAGAAGCTGCTCTACTTGGGTATTTTTTCCTACCTTGTCTTCAAGTTCACTAATGCTGCCCTCTGCTTCTTCTAGTCTACTCTTGATGCTTTCTATTGAGTTCTTTATAGCAGCGATGTCATTTTTCATTTCCTCTTGGTTCTTACACATATTGTCGAATTTGTCTTCCATTCTTTTCAGCCACCTTATGACCATTTCTCTGAATTCTTTCTCTGGAAGGTTGCTTGCCTCCATTTCATTTACTTCCTTTTCTAGTGATGCCTGCTTTTCTTTCATATGCAGGCTGTTTCTTTGTCTCCCCATGGTCTCTGTTTTACGGGTGTCTCATTGTGTAATTTTCTCTCTCCTGCATTGTTTTAAAGCCACAAAATGCAACACAACCAGGTACAATGCACAAGGCACTGAACAGAAATGTATTAACGATATTAATAACCCCAAATAAAGGTGACCACCAGAGAAAAACATATTAGAGGATAGGAGAGAAAGAAGAATAGAAAAAAAAAAGAAAGGAGTGCAAAAATGAAGTTGGGAAAAGGAAAATAAAGTAAGAGATAAAAGAAAGAGAATACATAAGAAGAGGGGGAACAAACTATATATATGGGGGGGGGAAACTCCAATAGAACAGCCACTAATCCCAACAAATGCCAGCAACAAGTACCTAGAGATGAATACAAATTGCAAAGAACAACTAATATCAAGTGAGGCGAGGGAAAACAGAAGCAAAAACAAACAATAAACAAATGAACAAACAAAAAAGAATAAGCAAAACAATCTCACATACAAGCCTAAAAAATCGATATAATCAACAATCAAGCAAACAACAAAAGGACAGAGAGAAAAACAATTTTTTTGGATAGTGAAGACTGAGAAGAGAGTGGTGTGTTTGAACTTGGAGCAGGGGATTGGAAATTAGATGTATAAGTAGGGTGAAATTTTAACAGGGGGTAAAAAGAAAGAATAGGGAAAATCTAAAGCAGGAAAATGGTAAGAGAAACAGGTCAACAAAAGTGGAAAAGTTAGGAAGAGAGTGATGGCATAAAGGTAAAGTTGAGATAGAGTAAAATGATGCTAAAGGGAAAATGAAAATAGAATGTAGAACACTAATCCCAAAGTAAAATAAAGAGAAAATAAAATGATACTTTAAAAAAAGGTAAAATAGTAGTAGTAATAATACTGATTGAAAATAAAAATGTAATAATTAAAAAGGTAAAATCAAGTGAGGAGAAAAGAAAATAAAATTAGTTTCTTAAGTAAAAGATGAAAAAAAATAAAACAAAATAAAAATAAAATGTGCAGTAATGAAGGTCATTCACTTCCTCTACTCTTCTGTTTGGCATGCCTGTTTCCTAGTCAGGATAGTATTGCAGTTCCTTGAGTTCCACTGCTCCTCAGAGTTGTAAGCCAGTCCTGATTTTTAAACAGGCAGTGTGTCTTACTTTCTTGTTATCCTTTATTTGTGTTTACACAAGAGTCAATTTGTGATTCAACCCCTGTGTGGCAGTGTTTGTGGATTGACGTCAGGGTCTATAGGTCCTCTCTAGCCAGTGCTTAGATCCTGCTTTCCCTGTGGCATTCAATACCAGTTTGTGGGAGTGGGTTGCCCCAGAGCTGATTCTCTGATGGTTATTCCCTGCTCTGATCCCCAGGTTCCAGAAAAACAACTTTCCCCTGCAGCCTCTTAGGGTGTTCTGAATTGGGTGGTCCTATGTATTGGGCTTAGTACTCAGAAGCAAGGATTTAAAGGGAAAAGAAAAAACAAAAACAAACAAACAAATAAAAAGAGCCAGCATAAGTGTGCCAACTCTGGGGCTGCACGCAAATCTGTGCAGTCTTTTTTTCTCCCTTGGGTCTAAGCAGCTGGCACACTTTTAAAATTTTTAGGCTGTCCTTTTGTGTCAGATCAAAATGGCTTGCTTTTAAGAGCTCCTTTCTGTTAGCAGCTCTGAGGACCCCCTTCCACATTCATGGATCACGCCAGCCCCAACAGCCATGGATTTTTCTAGGCGCAGACTTCCCCCAGTCCTCCAGCTCCCACAGTGTGCGCATTTCTCTCTCCTGCTGTGAGCAGAGACCTCACCTTATCCCAGGCAAAATCTGACCTTTCTGTGGTGGAGTGTAGAGCTCCTCTGAATCCGTGTGTTTGTGCCAATTTGGGACCGGTGCTCTGGGGTTTGCAGCTGTTCGGTGGGTGCCGCAGTTGTAGATTTTCAGGCTTCCAGTAAGATCCACTTTCCCCTTCAAGATGGCGTGGTCTTCAAGTCTGAGCCAGTCGCTTTGGGAGGGAAACCAGCAGCAGTGGGTGCTGCCCTTTCATGGGAGCTCCGTCCAGCAGTCCCTCACCTTCTCCTGGAGTATAGCTGTCTCTTAACTCACCAACAGACACTCCACATGCGACCCTCAGATGTTCTTTCTATCTGCTCCTGGAAAAGGCTCAGGACACATCTGTCTATTTCGCTGTCATTTTTTTCTCTCTATAATTGTTTATTATACTAGTATTTGCTTATATAATATGTACAGCATATATGCAGTTATATATATATATATATATATATATATATATATATATATATATATATATATACTAGAAGCCTGATGCACGAAATTCTTGCAGGGGGGGAGTACCTCAGCCTGACCTGTGCCCTCTCACAATCTGGGACCCCTCACTCCTAACCACCCACCTGCTTGCTCCTTACCGCTTGTCTCACCACTCCTTAGCACTGCCACAGTGGCAGGAGAAGCTCCCTCCAACCCCGCTTCACTCCAGCCTGGCTTCTGGCTGAGTGACACTCCAGCTGTGGGAGCACACTGACCACTAGGAGGAAGGTCCTGCATTGAGCGTCTTCCCCCAGGTGGTCAGTGCGTATCATAGCGAACAGTCCTTTTGGTCGTTCTGCCATAACAGTCACTGGGTTTTTATTACATAGATACAGTATATATAAAATACGAAATTATATATAAAATAATCACATGAGATAAAAAGAAAACAAATAGTAAAACAGCAAAGGTAAGTCCCATCTTACCAGTAATAACATTTAATTTAAGTGAAATAAAACTCTAATTAGAAGGAAGAGATGTGCAGACTGAATTAAACTAAATGATTTAACTATACGCTCTATGTAAATAACTTACTTTAGATTAAAATACATAAATTTGTTCAAAGGAAAAGAATGATATGCCATAAAACCAGTAACCAAAATATACTGTAATAGAAAAATTATTATTCAAGGAAAATAAGCACATTTTATAATGATAAATGAGTAAACCCATTGAGGAAATATAATACTGATAACACTAACAACAGAGCCTCCAAATACATGAAGCAGAAATGAATAGAATCAAAGGCAGTAATAGACAATTCAAAATTTATAGTTGGAGTCTTCAATTCCCAGCTACAGTAATAGATAGAACAACTATAAAGCTTCAGTACTCCACTTTCATTAATAGACAAAGCAACTAGACAGAGATCAGCTAGGAAATAGAAGAATTTAAAACTTTATAAGCCAACTAGATATAACTGACATCTATGGAACACTCCACCTGCCGCCAGAATGCACAGTCTTCTCAAGTGCACATGGAATATACTCCAAGATAGACCACATGCTGGGTGATAAAATAAGTATCAATATAATTAAAAAGACTGAAGTCATACAAAGCATGTTGTCTTATGAATGGAAATAAGTTAGAGATTAATTCCAGAAGAAAATTTGGGAAATTCACAAATATGTACAAAATAATGCATACCTAAGTATGCAATAAGTCACAGAAGAAATAAAAGGGGAATTGTAACTATTTTGAGAATAAGAACAAAAGTACAACATGCTACAACTATTATGAAATTCAGTTAAAGTAGTACTTAGAGGGTAATTTATACCTTTAAAAGCCTATTTTAAATAAGAAGGATCTCAAATCAATAACCTAAGTTCACAACTTAAGAAACTAAGAAAAGAAAAAGAAACCAAACCCAAAGTAAGCAAAAGGAAGTGAATGACAAAGATTAACGTATAAATAAATGAAATAGAGAATAGTAAACAATAGCAAAAATCAACAAAACTAGAAGTTGGTTCTTTAAAAAGTTCAACAATATACATCACCCTTAGTTAGATTGACCAAGAAAAAACTACAAAAGAATCAAATTATTAAAATTTGGAATGAAAGATAATACAATATTACCAATCTTACAAAAATAAAAAGGATTATTATAGAATACTATGAATGATGATGTCAAAAATTGTATAACCAGATGAATGAGTATATTCATAGAAGGACACACATTTCTGAAACTAACTCAGGAAGAAATATAAAATTTGAATATACTGGTGGCAAGTAAAGAGATTGAATTAGTAATCAAAACACTTCTAAGTCTAGGACCAGGTACATTCACTGGCAAAATCTACCAAATGTTTTAAAAAGAATTAGCACCAATATTTCTCAAACCCTTCAAAAAACAGAAGAAAGTGAATGTATCCCAATTCATTCTATAAGACCTGTGTTACCTGATATCAAGATCCAATAACACCATTATAAGAAAACAAAACTATAGACACAAAATACCTCACCAAAATTCTACCAAATCCAGCATCATATTAAAAGGATTACATAACATGATCAGTTGCAATTTATCCCAAGTATGCAAGAGTACTTTAACATGAAAAAAATCAATCACTTTATAAATAACTAGAGGCCTGGTGTATGAAATTCGTACATGGAGGAGGGGTGTCCCTCAGCCCAGCCTGTATCCTCTCCAATCTGGGACCCCTCGGGGGATGTCCAACTGAAGGATCAGACCTAAACCGGCAGTCAGACATCCCTCTCATAATCCGGGACTGCTGGCTCCTAACCACTTGCCTGCTTGGCTGCCTGATTGCCCCTACCACTCTGCCTGCCAGCCTGATAGCCCCCTAACCACTCCACTGCTGGCCTGATTGACACCTACCTGCTCCCCTGCTGGCCTGATCACCCCCAACTGCCCTCCCCTGCAGGTCTGGTCTCCCCAACTTCCCTCCCCTGCAGGCCTGGTCGCCCCCAACTGCCCTCCCCTGCCAGCCATCTTGTGACAATGTGGGGGTGGCCATCTTGTGATGATATGGGGGTGGCCATCTTGTGGCAGCCATCTTGTGATGACATGGGGGCAGCCATCTTGTGACAATGTGAGGGTGGTCATCTTGTGACAACATAGGGGTAGCCATCTTGTAATGCAAAGGCATGAGGGTCAATTTACGTATTACCTCTTTATTATATAGGATAATATACATGAATTTTTATTAGGCCTAGGAAAACATGCATTTGACAAAATCCACTTTTATGAAAAAAATCAATCAACAAATTATACTATATTTAACCTGATAAAGGGCATTTATGAATAATGCACAGCTAATATCATACTTAAGGGTGAAAGAAAATATGCTTTCCTTTTAAGATTCAGGAATAAGACAAGAATGTCCATTCTTACCTTCATGATTCAATATTGTACTGGATTCTCTAGAAAAATAAATTAGTGGGGGGAAAAAAGCAATAATACTTTAAGTCAAGTGTCCTATCACCATTTATCCCACCTACACCTCTTCTACTTACCCCCACCTCCCCTACTATTATCTGTGCATAATACTCTCTACATCCATCCATGCTGTCATAATGGGTAAGATTTCCTTCCTTTTTATAGCTGAGTAGTATTCCATTGTGAAATGTAACACATATTTTTCATTCATTAATCTACTGATGGGCACTTGAACTACTTCCAAATCTTAGCTATTTTAACACACAATACAATATATAGATGATGTATTATGGAATTGTACACCTGAAACCTATATATTTTTATTAACCAATGTCACATCAATAAATTCAATATATTTTAATAAAATGAACAAAGAAAATGCCATAATAACATCCAGGTTGGGAAGAAGTAAAATTATATCTATAGATGATGATACCTTACCTATAGAAAATTCTAAGAATCCACAAGAAAATTAGAGCTAATAAACAAGCTCATCAAGTTTGGAGGATACGCAATCAATATACAAAACTCTGTTTTATTTTTATATACCAGAAATGCACAATGCAAGAATAAAATTATGAAACAATTATATTTACAATGGAATCAAAATGAATAAAATATACTTAGAAATAAATCAAACAACCAACGGCATATTTCACAGACCTAGAACAAACTCTCCAAAAATATATAGGATGAAAAAAGACCCTGAATAGCCACAGCAATCTTGAGAAAGAAGAACAAAGTTGGAGGGATCACAATACTAGATATCAAACTATACTACAAACCCAAGGTTCTCAAAACTGCCTGGTACTGGCACAAGAACAGACCTAAGACCAATGGAACAGAACAGAGAACCCAGAAATCGACCAAGCCATTAAGCTCAATTAATATTTGACAAAGTAGGCAAGGGCATACAATGGAGTCAAGACAGTCTCTTCAATAAATGGTGTTGGGAAAGTTGGACAGATATATACAAAAAAAAAATGAAACTATACCACCAACTTGCACCATACACAGAAATAAACTCAAAATCGATAAAGGACTTAAATGTAAGACAAGAAACCATAAAAATCTTAGAAGAATCCATAGGCAGCAAAATATCAGACATATGTTGTAGCAATATCTTTACTGATACAGCTCCTAGGACAATGGAAACTAAGGAGAAAATAAACAAATGAAACTACATCAAAATACAAAGCTTCTGCACAGCAAAAGAAACCATCAATAAAACAACAAGAAAGCCCACTGCATGGGAGAACATATTTGCCAATGTTATATCCAATAAGGGTTTCATCTCCAACATTTACAGGGAACTCATACAACTTAATAAAAGGAAGATAAACAACCCAATCAAAAAATGGGCAACGGACCTCAATAGATACTTTTCGAAAGAGGACATAAGGAAGGCCAAGAGACATATGAAAACATGCTCAAAGTCACTAATCATCTGGGAGATGCATATCAAAATGACAATGAGGAACCATCTCACACTGTCAGAATGGCTATCATCAACAAATCAACAAATGACAAGTGCTGGCGAGGATGTGGAGAAAAAGGAACCCTTATGCATTGCTGGTGGGAATGCAGACTGGTGCAGCCACTGTGGAGAACAGTATGGAGTTTCCTCAAAAAGTTAAAAATGGGACTCCCATTTGACCCAGTAATCCCACTTCTAGGACTATATCCCAAGAAACCAGAAACACCAATCACAAAGGATATATGCATCCCTATGTTCACAGCAGCACAATTTACAATGGCTAAGATTTGGAAACAGCCTAAATGCCCATCAGCAGATGAGTGGATTAAAAAACAGTGGTACATCTACACAATGGAATACTATGCTGCTGTGAAAAAAAAGAAAAAGGAACTCTTACCATTTTCAACAGCATGGATGGACCTGGAGAGCATTATGTTAAGTGAAGTAAGCCAGTTGGAGAAAGATAAATATCACATAATCTCACTCATTTGTGGAACATATTGAACAACATAAACTGATGAACAAAAATAGAGCCAGAGTCACAGAAGCATCAAACAGACCATCCAACCTAAGACGGAAGTCAGGGAGGCGGGGAGATAAGCTATCAATCCAAGGGCTTGTATACATGTATATGAGCATAACCAATGGACACAGACAGTAGGGAATGAGGGCATGTGCTGGGGCGTGGGAGCGCCTGGGGAGAGGTCAATGGGGGAAAAGGGAGACTTATGTAATACTTTAAACAATAAAGAATTTGAATTTAAAAAAAGAAGAAGAAAAAACAATCCCCAATACCCTGAATTTAACTTGAAAACAAAATAAATAAATCCAAAAAATAAAGAACAATTAAAAAAATAAATAAATTGAACAAAAGAAATACAAGGCTTGAATACTGAAATATACAAAAAATCATTAAAAGAAATTTTAAAAAACAATAAATGGAAGGACATTTCACATTCATAGATTGAAAGACTTAATATTGTTAACATTGAATTACTTCAAAAATTGATCTACATATTCAATGCAATCATTATCAAAATCACAGGCAGCTTTTCAGAAGAAATTAATGAGCTGCTCATAAAATTCATATTGAAATGCAAGAGGCCCCAAATAGCCAAACTATCTTGAAAAATATAACAAAAAGAGAACTCACTTCAATTTCAAACTTACTACAAAACTACACGAATCAAGACTGTGTGCTATTGGCATAAAAATAGACTTATAGTTCAATAAAACAGGAGAGTCCAAAAATTTACCCATACATTTATGGCAATTGATTTTGATCGAAGTGCCAAGGCAATTCAGTTAGGAAAAAAATAATCTCTTCAACAAATGTTGGAACAACTGGATATCTGCATGTAATTAAATTAAGGTGGACCCCTACCTCACACAATATACAAAAATTAACTCAAAGACCTATGTGCAAGAGCTAAAACTATGAAACCCTTAGAAGTAATCATAAGGGTAAACATTCATGACTTGGACTTAGAAATGGTTTCCTAGATATGACACTAAAAGCACATGCAACAAAATTAAAAATAGGCAAATAAGACTTCATAAAAATAAACTGTTCTTCAAATTATACTATCAAGACAGGCAAAAGAGAATGCACAGAAGGGGATAAAATAGTTGCAAATCATATATCAAACAAAAGTTTAGTATCCAGGATATATAAAGAAATCTTTCAACTCAACAATAAAAAGTCAAATAGCCCAATTAAAAAAACAGGCAAATGACTTGAAAGCTATTTCTCAAAAAAAAAAAAAAAGATATACAATGACCATAAAAAATATGAAAAGATGATTAACATCATCAGTCATGAAAGAAATGTAAAGTAAACTCTCAATGAGATGCCACATAACATCCACCAGAGTGGCTATAAATAAAAAAGTTGGATGATAACCAATGATGACAAGGATGTGGAGAAATTGGAGCTTTTATATCTTGCTACTGGAAATGTAAAATGGTTCAGATACTTTGCAAAAGAGTTTGCAGTTCCTCAAGAAGTTAGAATTATCATATGACCTGGTAATTTCAGTTTTTTGGACATATACTGATAAAATATGAACATATATATTTAAGAAAACCATGTGTATGGTGGTTCATAGTAGCATTATCTACAATATTAAAAAAGTGGAAACAGCCTTTATGTTAATCAACTAATGAGTGGGTAAACAGAATGTTATACCTCCAAATAGAAGAGTATTCAACCATAAAAGGAATGAAGTAATAATTTATGCTATGACATGGATGAGTCTTTAAAATATGGTGCTAAGTGAACAAAGCCAGACATAAAAGGCTACATCATAATGTATGATTCCATTTATAAATTTCCAGAATTGGAAAATTAATAGGATGAAAGCAGATTAGTGGTTACAGGGAGTACAGGGAGGGAACATCTAATAAGTACAGGGCTGCTTTATGGGGTGATGAAAATGTTTTGGAGCTAGATAGTGTTGATGGTTGTTCAACTTTGTGAATATACTAAAAACCATCGAATTATACTCTTTAAAAATGTTAAAATGGTGAGTTGTATATTATGTGTATTTTATGGCAATAAAAAAGAATATGAATTTAGTAGTCTCTGAACTAGATGTCAGTATATACATTTCAATTATATTTCCCTTTCTCTTGAATAGTAAGCAATTCAAAAATTAAAGTCAAAATATAATATCCACATTAGCATTAACAATGGTCTATGTGAGTTTCCATTAAATTTTTAAAAAGCCACCCTCCTTTAACAGTTGAATCAGAAAAAAAGATGGGCCCTCAGGCGCATGGTTTGGTGACCAGGTGTAACCTTTGGCCATGGAAAGCAGGTCCCCCTTCCTCCTGGCATATGCACTACTGTACCAAAGTACACGTGAAGCACAGACTGTGTTTCAGTAGCCTCTGGTTCCTGTACATGTGCATGCATATGTGCCTGTGTGCATGCACACACACACAAGTACACTGAATATACAAACACACACATATGTGCACACACACACACTTTTTTGGTTTAGCTAATTAATACTCCTATAATGTCAACTTGACTCATGGAATGATTAAAGTAAATGTTAGGCTATTTTTTTATATTGGCAAAATTCCTGTTTTCATCCGTGTGAATTTTTACAGTACACAGAGAGCAAGATGTAGCTAAGTGATCTTATAGATGATGACATTATTTTCAAGGGAGCAAGGGACAATAAGACCTCAACACATAAACAAATAAGAATAATGGAACCACTTGATGTGAGTTAGAACTGTTGCCATTCTTTTAGACTGATGGGAGAGAAAGTAGTAGCTGGCATTACATCTTTCTTTTTGAATCTAAGATGGAATTGGGAATGTGGATAAATGGAAGGTTTCTTGAAACATTAGAGAATTCATATTTTAAACCCTGAAATAGTAATCATTAATGTGGAATGATGGAGAAGATGACTAGCTTATGATTTTAGCTGTACCTTAGGGGTTGTTAATCTCAACGTGAAAGATATTTCTACCTTCTATATCTCTACTCTGCTGTGACCATTTTCTGAAGTTCAATGATTAAGTAAAAACTGAATGTCACCTTGATATTTAATTTTCAGCACCACGTTTGATGGGGAACAAAGGAGAAGTAGCAGAGTAAGCAAAGGACACAGACCAATGTCATTTCCCATAACACCTTAGTGGCTACTTAGCTTAGCAACTAGAACACTAAAATAGCAAGGTCAATTAATAGACTTATGAAAAATACTCAAAGTCACTAATCATCAGAAAGATGCAAATTAAAACTACAATGAAGTATCACCTCACACCTGCCAGAATGGCTACCATCAACAAATCAATAAACCACAAGTGCTAGCAAGGATGCAGAGAAAAGGGATCTCTAGCACGCTGCTGGTGGGAATGCAGACTGATGCAGCCATTATGGAAAACAGTATGGGGTTTCCTCAAAAAAATTAAAAATGGAACTGCCTTTTGGCCCAGCCTAGTATATAAATATCTGTTGATGAAATGTAAAAGGGATTTTAAATATGAATAAGCAAAATTAACCATTTTTAATGGTTGAGTGATTCTCTTCATTGCACATGAAATCATACCATGTAGGCAGAGTTTTTCTGCTCACACTGCATCCCCTGTATCTGAAGACAACCCTCAAAAAAGGGCAGCCAAAATTTACTCAGTCCCATCATCAGACCCCAACTGCTTATCTCAATTGGACTTTCAATTGCTTTTCCCAGGGAGCCACCAGTGTCACATCTAATCTCATATGCTCCTGTGGGAAACCATAGAAGAACTACTGAGGTTCCCACTTCTATTACTCCAAAAATCAGAGCAAACTGGAATGGAGGGTGCCACTCATTGTCATTTTCTGCCTTAGTTATTACATGGTCTCTTCATACACTGCTGGCATAAGCAACCTTAGGAGGTCCCCCCTTTTTTTTCATAAATCTCTAAACCCGGAATGGACACAATTTCTGTGTTCCTGGGGGCTCCCAATTTTCAAGGAACAATTGTAAAGCAATTTTTAAAAATCTGTCTTCTTGTGTCTTTCTAATGAGAACACCATGTGGACCTGCTGTTCTCATCTCATCAAGCATCCAAGCCAAGGAATGTGATGCTAGTGTTTCCTTTGTAAAAGGCATTTCCAGTCTTCAAAATTCCTTTTGAAATTCTTCCCTTTCCTTGGCAGCTAGAGAGAAGACCAGGGAGGAGAAAAGATTATTCATTTTCTCACTAACACTCTGCCCAGGCCCCCACAAAATGTTTCCCATATCTAATCCTCTTGTGTTAATAATCATCTTAGAATGTCCTACATGAAGGAGTCTGGTCCCACATTAGTGACCAAAGAGGATATATATATATATATGAATATGAGGGGAGTTAGAAGTTTTTATTTGAAGCTTAGTGATTTTTATTGCCAATTCTGTGGTTACAGGAAAAAAATCAGCCAACAGAACAAATACCAATCAACATGTGTGTGTGTGCGTGTGTGTGTGTTTGTGTGTGTGTGAACCTATATGTCTGTCTATCTATCTATCTACCTATCATATATCATCTATCTCTAATTCTGTGGGATCAAAAAATTGATTAGAATATAAGCTCCACAAGGAAAGACACCATGCATGATTTGTTTACTATTTTAACTCCAACCCCTGGAACATGGTAGACACTCAATAAATATTATTAAGTAAATCAGAGAATCAAAATATAAAGGAGTTATGCAGGTTCTTTGAGCCACTGAGTTTGCTCAGTGATCATACCTGTCAAAATATAGAGATGTTGGTATTGTAGGTGTTAATATTGCAGTGGTGTCATATTAGATACCAGGGAATGATGATGTGGTTGAGTGTGTGTGTGTGTGTGTGTGTAGACATGTGTGTGCATGCACATGTTCTTTATGTGTCTGTGTTCATGTATATCCATAATGTTATCTTAAATATTTCAAGGTCTATGACAATTTTCAATGTATTCTTGTCCCAGTGGGACTTTAAAACACTAGTTGATAGGGAAAATAATAAGAATGGGCTCAGAATGAATCAGAATATAATTGCTAGCACTGTTTATACTCATTTTACTCATTTCAATATTGTTTGCTAGAATCTATGAAGGTCAAATGAATCAAAGTGTGTATAAATGCATTTTAGTAATTAAATTGAAGACCTTAAGAATAATTTGAATGTAGCTTCTTTTATTGAGAATTGCATTATTCATATTTTCACCATCTTATAGAAAACTAAAATGAAGACATAATCTAACAACTTCATATTTCTTATACTGTACTGTATTTCAATGACTAAATATAAAAACATTCAAATGATCTTATTTAATACAGTACATAATATATAAACTCTCTAAAGAGGCATGTACATTTAAAAGAATTCTAAGACTGAAGTGAAAAGCATTAAACTTATAGTGCACTAAATAATAGCAAAAAAAAATTCAAATCAATTATTAATAAAATTAAAAGGGTAAAGGAATTAGGTCCCAGCATAATCAGAATTTACTCCATACAGCTTGGAATTACCTTTAAGATTATTTTTTTACATTATAATTGAAGTCTATTGATGTTTTTTCTGCTTAAATATACAATATGCTACAATAAAAAAAGAAGAAAATAATTTAAAACCTTAAACTTTTCTCTTTTTGTTTTGGTTGTTTTCCTCAGTGAGTACAGAAAAATGTCACTGTGTCTTGAATTGTCCATGTAGAAAGTTGATTTCCTCAGGGGAACAGAAATAATATATTGACTTACTGACTCAATAGAAGTGGCTTTAATTCTTGTGACATTCAGTTGTTAAATTGCTTTATAGTTTCAGTCAGCCAAACCATTCAATGGCACATAAAGATATGTTTCCAGTTAGAAGTGTTTCTGTTCTTTATCTTAATCTTCAATGTAAAAACATTAAAAGAGAAAGAAATTAACTATAACTCAGTATTTGTAATTATATTCATATGATGAATTATTTCTACCTCTTCCCATAAGCTTTTTCTAAATATTATTTCTAAATACCTTATTATATTTTAAAGGATCTCATAGCATTCTATTTTATTTTTCATAGCAAATATCACACTGTAGTTTTGGTGTTTGTTTGTTCAGCACCAGCTTTTTTATTAGGCTGTAAGAACTCAAATTATGCCTAGTTTTTATTGCCTCAGGACTTAGCATAGCATAGTGCTTTGCACATAGTAAGTGCTCAAGAAATATTTTTTTTTAATATATTTTATTGGTATTTCACAGAGAGGAAGGGAGAGGGATAGAGAGCTAGAAACATCGATGAGAGAGAAACATCGATCAGCTGCCTCCTGCACACCTCCCACTGAGGATGAGCCCGCAACCAAGGTACATGCCCTTGACCGGAATCGAACCCGGGACCTTTCAGTCCGCAGGCCGAAGCTCTATCCACTGAGCCAAACCGGTTTCAGCACTCAAGAAATATTTAATGAAATGATCGATGCTTTTGTCTTAGAACGTCCTGAGTATTTCTTTTTTCCAGTTTTATTGAGATATACTTGACATAGAGCACTATATAAGTTTAAGGTGCACAGCATAATGATTTGACTTACATAAATTGTGAAATAATTACCACAATAAGATTAGTTAATATCCATTTTCTCATGTAAATATTAAGTATTCTTTAAAGTACTTTTTTTTTAAGCCCATCACATGTGACTCAATGGTTGAGCATTGTCCTATGAACCAGACGGTCACGTTTTGATTCCCAGTCAGGGTACATGCCCAGGTTGCAGGCTTGATCCCTGATGTGGGGCATGCAGGAGGCAGATGATCAATGATTCTCTCTCATCGAGGTTTCTATCTCTCTATCTCTCTCCCTTCCTTTTTGAAATCAATCAATAAAAATACATTTAAAAAATAAATAAAGTACTTTTAAGAAAGAAAAACATATATGAGACTTTGATAAAAGCAGAGCGGAATAGGGTCTGATTTAATACAATGACAACATGACACTCATTATATAGTTTGCATTGGGATTTATATTAAATACATTAAAATAAGCCATGTAATGTATGAATATGCAAAAACACAATTGTACATCTTAGGGGTATATTAAATAGAAGTCATCACTCAAGAATTGATTTCTTGGCACCTCAAATACTATAAGTGAAATCTACATCAAAGGATTTACTAAGTGAACAAAAGGAATCCTATATAACAAAACGCTAATATGCAAGTAGACCAAATGGCAGAACGACCAGTCACTATGATGGGCACTGACCACCAGATGGCAGACGCTCAATGCAGGAGCTGCCCCCTGGTGGTCAGTTTGCTCCCACAGGGGGAGTGCCGCTCAGCCAGAAGTCGGGCTCATAGCTGGCAAGCACAGCAGCAGTGGCGGGAGATTCTCCCACCTCTGCCCCAGGGCTAAGGATGTCAAGGGAGCGGGCCTCAGCTGTCAGCCAGACATCCCATGAGGGCTCCCAGACTGTGAGAGGATACAGGCCAGGCTGAGGGGCCCCCCACCCCTGAGTGCATGAATTTCTTGCACCAGGCCTCTAGTATTATAAATATTTTTCAAATGGTAAAAGCACAGTAATCAAAATAGGTAACTGATCATGTAATTTTGTACAAGTCCCATTGCCCTTGCATGAACAAGCTATGCAGATCTAACAAACAGGATAGTGTAGAGCCATTTGTGCAGTGCTCAAGGACTACAGTCCCAGTATTCTTGCATCGTGTATTCAAATGTATCATTCACATTGGAGAGCCAGAGCAGAGTGGTGCTTCCAGAAAAATTGCAGGGAAATAGATGAAAAGACCCAACCTACCTGTAAGTATGAGACACTGCAAGTCTTTACAAAAAGAATCTGTCATTTTCTAAATGTCAAAAATTGGCCTAGGTCAAAACATATGAACTCTTTTTTTTGTTTTAATATATTTTATTGATTTTTTACAGAGAGGAAGGGAGAGGGATAGAGAGTTAGAAACATCGATGAGAGAGAAACATCGATCAGCTGCCTCCTGCACACCCCCTACTGGGGACGTGCCCACAACCAAGGTACATGCCCTTGACCAGAATCGAACCTGGGACCTTTCAGTCCGCAGGCCGACGCTCTAGCCACTGAGCCAAACCGGTTTCGGCAAAACACATGAACTCTTAATCCCTGCTTATAAAAATGTACTATACAACCCATTTATAGTATTGGACACATACCAATTCTATAATCTTTGAAAAAAGTAATAATGGTTTGATTAAAAATGATAATATCCTATATAATAAAAGTGTAATATGCTAAGTGTCCAACTGATCAATCGACTGTTTGGTCATCTGCTTGACCAGTCTCTATGACGTGCACTGACAACCAAGGGGCAGACGCTCCAACAGGTAAGTTAGCTTGCTGCTGGGGTCAGGCCAATCTGGACTGGGTAAGAGGGCTGGACATGGCCTGGAGCCCTCTCACGGTCCCTCCCCAGCCTGCCAGGCCAGATCAGGACTGAGCAAGACTGCCTCAATTGGCCCTGATCACAGGCCAAGCCGAGGAACCCCACCTGTGCACAAATTCGTGCACCAGTCCTCTAGTAAATAAGAATACTTCATAAACTATTTTATTTTTCACTATTTTTCTACATCTGTTTTCTCATTTGAGAGAGCAATCTAGGGAGGAAAAAAAAGGCTATATATTTTTTTTTTTGAGTGAACAACTTTCAATAATTTATGTTTTGAGTTCTTCAAAGGATTATCTCCACATTTTAAATGACAGGCATACTAGATGTAGCAATTAATAATGTGGATTTTTTTAATAGATGGAGTTATACATATGTTGATATATATGTGATTTGATATGTATGCTATTTTGTTGTATTGACAACAAGCTTCAAAACTTCATATGTCAAATTTTCTGAAGGTGTTAACATCATAGATATTTTTACACTTAAAAATGTCGAATTTCATGCCAAAAAAAGAGCATTTGCAGGAAGTTTTAATTCATTATTTTATTTTGAAGAAAAGTGCTGCTGAAAGTTATCATATACTTTGGGAAACTTATGGTGAACATGCTCTATCGCAAGATACTTGTGAACGCTGGTTTAAATGCTTTAAAAGTGATGATTTCAATGTGAAAGACAAAGAACTTCCAAGTCAACAGAAAAACTTTGAAGGCCAACAATTACAAGCATTATTGGATGAAGATGTGTGTCAAACTCAAAAACAACTTGCAGAAAGGTTAAACATTGCTCAGCAGACAGTTTCTGATCGTTTATAAGCAACAGGAAATATTGTTTTTAAATATATTTTATTGATTTTTTACAGAGAGGAAGAGAGAGAGAGGGATAGAGTTAGAAACATCGATGAGAGAGAAACATCGATCAGCTGCCTCCTGCACACCTCCTACTGGGGATGTGCCCGCAACCAAGGTACGTGCCCTTGACCGGAATCGAACCTGGGACCCTTCAGTCCGCAGGCCGATGCTCTATCCACTGAGCCAAACTGGTTTCGGCCAGGAAATATTTTAAAGGAAGGAAAGGGGGTGCCACATCAACTGAACGAAAGACAAATGGAAAACCGAGAAGTCATCAGTAAAATGTTGCTTCAACGGCATGAAAGAAAGTCTTTTTTGCATCGAATTGTGACTGGCGATGAAAAGTGGATTTATTTTGAGAATCTCAAATGCACAAAATCATGGGTTGATCCAGGTCAACCATCAACATCTCAACATCGACTGCAAGGCCAAATCACTTTGGAAAGAAGACAATGCTCTGCATTTGGTGGGATCAGGAAGGTGTGGTGTGTTATGAGCTTTTAAAACCAGGTGAAATCATTAATACTGATCCCTACCCACAACAAATAATCAATTTGAACCACACTTTGATCGTGAAATGACCAGAATGGGCCAGAAGACACAGCAAAGTAATTTTGCTTCATGATAAGGCACCATCACACACTTCAAAACCAGTTAAAGACACGTTAAAAGATCTTGCCTGGGCCCTGGCTGGTTTGGCTCAATGGATAGAGCTTCGGCCTGCGGACTCAAGGGTCCCAGGTTCGATTCCGGTCAAGGGCATGTACCTTGGTTGCGGGCACATACCCAGTAGCGGGTGTGCAGGATGCAGCTGATCATTGATGTTTCTAGCTCTCTATCCCTCTCCCTTCCTCTCTGTAAAAAAAAAAAAAAAAAAAAAAATCAATAAAATATATTTTAAAAAGAAAAAGATCTTTCCTGGGAAGTATTAACCCACCTGCTGTATTCACCAGACCTTGCTTCTTCAGATTACCACTTGTTCTGATTGCACTTCAAAATGTACGAAGAAGTGGAAAATTGGGTCTCTGAATGGTTTGCCTCAAAACAAGAAAAGCTCTATTGGGACAGTATCCACAATTACCTGAAAGATGGGGGAAATGTGTAGCTAGCAATGGGCATTACTTTAAATAAAGCACTTTTGATGTTTCTCTTAAAATTATTGTGTTTTCTTTGATTACAAAATCAGCATTATTAACCAGTACATCTAGTAAATCACTACTTCTTCATTTATCAAATCTAGACATCATTATTTCGAAACTGCAATGACATATGGGGATTTATTTTATTTGTTCCCAGATCTCAAAACAGTTGATACTTATGTCATTATTTTTAGTTTTCTGATTGATTACTTTTGTAAGCTTAGATCAATAATGCAATATAGGTTTTTACACCAACTAGAGATGAAATCTCCTTAATCTCAGTATTTGTAAGATAAGGATCTTAGCAACTTATCTTTCCTTCAGATTTCCTCTTTCTTTCTTTTTCTCAATGTCAATTAGGATTATTATAACTTTCCATAGTCAAGACTGATTATATTTACACTCTATTTTCAAACATTTATATTTTTGGCATTTAGTTAACTCTAAATGTTGAAAACTAACAGACAGTGTTTCTTATTTTTTAATTCTTTATTCTTGAAAGTTTTACATAGGTCTCCTTTTTCCTCCATTTACCTCTCCCTGTCCACTCCCACCCTCCCAGCACATGCCCCCATCCCCCTATTGTCTGTGTCCATTGGTCATGCTCATATGCATGGATACAAGTCCTTTGGTTGATCTCTTACCGCCCCTCCCCCTCCTCTGCCTTCCCTCTGAGGTTTGATTTTCTATTCCATGCTTCTATGTCTCTGGATCTATTTTTGTTCATCAGTTTATGTTGTAGCAATATCTTTACCGATACATCTCCCAGGACAATGGAAACTAAGGAGGAAATAAACAAATGGGACTACATCAAAATAAAAAGCTTCTGCACAGCAAAAAAAAAAAAAAAAAGAAAAAAAAAAAACCATCAACAAAACAACAAGAAAGCCCACTGCATGGGAGAACATATTTGTCAATGTTACATCCAATAAAGGTTTAATCTCCAAAATTTATAGGGAACTCATACAACTTAACAAAAGGAAAATAAACAATCCAATCAAAAAATGGACAAAGGACCTAAACATACATTTTTTTAAAGTGGACATACAGAAGGCCAAGAGACATATGAAATGAAAACATTCTCAAAGTCACTAATCATCTGAGAGATGAAAATCAAAATGACAGTGAGGTACCAGCTCACACCTGTCAGAATGGCTATCATCAACAAATCTACAAATGACAAGTGCTGTTGAGGATGCGGAGAAAAAGGAACCCTCGTGCACTGCTGGTGGGAATGCAGACTGGTGCAACCACTGTGGAGAACAGTATGGAGTTTCCTCAAAAAAGTTAAAAATGGAACTCCCATTTGACCCAGTAATCCCACTTCTAGAAATATATCCCAAGAAAACAGAAACACCAATCAGAAACACCCTATGTTCAAAACAGCACAATTTACAATAGCTAAGATTTGGAAACAGCCTAAGTGCCCATCAGCAGATGAGTGGATTAAAAAACTGTGGTACATCTACACAATGGAATACTATGCTGCGGTAAAATAGAAGGCATTGTTACCATTTGCAACAGCATGGATGGACCTGGAGAGTATTATGCTAAATGAAATAAGCCAGTCGGAGAAAGATAAATATCACATGGTTTTACTCATTTGTGGAATATAATGAACAAAATTTTTATTGTCTTCATTGTATGACCCCCATTATTTAGCAGCTAAAATTCAGACCTGACTCCCAGACCAGTGCAGCATTCTTTGTTTTTTATCTGCTAAAACATTTTCACACAGCTACTTTCCTGAATACTTGGGATCCTAAACTAGTCTAAATAATTTTTGATATAAACATTTCATTTTCCTAGAAGTCAGGAGAGTTGAGAAAGATCAAAACATATGTTCTGGGAAAAGCTTAAATGAGAACCACTACCAGGGGTTTGCTCGAAAGCTTACTGATACTTGCGCTTCTTATTTTTGAAGTACTTTATTAATTCTTCCAAGTTTCTCTTATAAAATATGTTACAGTGAGTAGAAACACTAAAGTAGAGAATATTAAAGTAGAAAATGAAAAATAGCAGTGTGCTAGATTTAGAGTTTGTGTATAACATCACTTAAAATATTGCTAAACTCTATTAAGAAAGTATATACTTTGAATTTTTAGCCATTATAAAAGAAGATTCATTCTAAAATATTCCCATAAGCTACTATATACATATATATATATATATATATATATATATATATATATATATATATTGATTTCAAAGCAGAAGGGAGAGGGAGAGAGATATAGAAACATCAATGATGAGAGAGAATCATTGATAAGCTGCTTCCTTTGCCCCCCCCCCCCCTACTGGGGATCGAGCCCGCAACCTCAGCATGTGCCCTTGACTGGAATCGAACCTGGGACCCTTCAGTCTGCAGGCCAATGCTCTATCCACTGAAACAAACCAGCTAGGGCCCCATAAGCTACTTTTATAGTAAAACCAGAGGCCTGGTGCTGCATGGGTTGGGTCCCTAGGCCTGGCCAGTGATCAGGGCTGATTGGGGCCTTCTGGCTGCTGGCTGGGGCCTTCCTTCCAGCTGTGGGCTGGGGTTTCCCTTCCCAGCCTGCCAGCTGCCAGCTAGGGCCTCCCTTTGCAGGCTGCTGGCTGCTGGCCAGGGCCAGGGCCTTCCTTCCTTCTGCACCGCCCCCTGGTGGTCAACACATGTCATAGTGAGCAATCAGTCTCCTGGTCAAACTCCCATGGAGACAATTTGCATATTGGGGTTTTATATAAATAGATTATAGTAGTATACATTTCCTTAAGTATTAATCAGTCCCATGTCTCTGAACAGTCCCCATGCACTCCAAGAAGAACTTTTCCAATGCTATCACCCAAAACTAGGAAAATGTGTTCATTTTTCTAATGAACTAAAAAGTAATATAGATTATTAATCTGTTTATTTATATCACTTAACAGTAAAATTTCATTAAATATCTTTTTACCTTAATTGTATTCTTGCAGAACATAATTCTCAGAGAACAGAATTCACTTAACTGAAATGCACCAAAATGATAAATTTTTAAAATGTCATTCCCTTGGGTTAAAAACTACAGGGCTTGATTCCAGTTAGCTGTGAGACAAGCATGGTGAAATCCAGCAGAAAACTGTTCTGTTTGATTCCATTGTTTTCAACATTTTAGTGAGGGAAAGAAAGAATAAAAGCATAGACCTTTAAATTTGGATCAATTGGGGTCAGAGGTCTGAAGCACTCTGTCAAAAACACTTAGAAGACTGGTCCCTAAGAAATGTTTTATGGTAAAAAGTAATCAATAAGGTGGAAATATGGGGAATGAGAGCATGGGACACAAGTAATGAAGAGAAGTGTAGAGGTGGGGAGCCTAAGAAACTCCTTTCTGAGAGATATGCTGTGCACTGAAGACCATTTGTTGCATCTTGAAGCCAAATAGAAAGCCAGTCTCTCTTTTTATTTGTCCTCAAGGGAAAGAGAAAACAAGAGAGCCTGGAGGCTGAGAGCTCAGATACAGAATCCCCTGAAAGGATGCTGTCTTCTACCTCAGACTGGAGAAGATTTCTGTTACTAAAAAACTTGTTATCATCCTATGCTTTCTTCTTCATGGAGTGTCCACTAACTGACAGCCAGTGTGCTTAGGGTGTATGCTTTTGAGCTTGAGGTAAGGACAAGGTGAAGTGGGAGTAAAATAAAGAAAACAATGCCACAAGTGCAGCCCTTGAGGATTAGGAAAGGTGGGAAGACAGGAAAAAGTTATAATAAAATGTGGAAAGTTCTTTAAGGAAGGTACAATATTAATAATAACTAATATTTATCAACTTCTCACTATCTTCCAGGCATGATCTCAATGTTTCACATATATTAACTCATTTATCCTACTAACAGCATTATGAAGTAGGTGTTAATATTATGCTCATTTTACAAATGAAGGAACTGAAATTCAAAGAGATTAAGTAACTGGCCTAAGGTCTCATGTAGCAAACTCAGAATAATGCCCAAGAGATCTGGCTCTAGATCTCATGTGCTTAATTTCTCCAAGGTCTTTTTATTATATAAAATAATTTGCAGAAACAGGAAAGACTTCAGAAATGAGGTGACATTTGATCACAGCCAAGACAGAATAATTAGACTATACTAGATGGAGAAGAGAAAGGCGATGACAGGCACAAAGAATGGTACATGCAGAGAAAGGAAAGTGCATAGCAGGATCAGGCTAGTTCAAGGAATCTGTTCTACACAAATTGCTAAAGGCAGATTGTGGAGGAGGAAGTTGTGGGTTTATCAGGAGAATGGAGCCTGGTTATGAGGTATCTTCACCCAGAGCAGACAGAATAAGCAGTGAAGAGCTAATAATAATCACAGTATAAGTGATAGAAACTGATTATTATTACAGTAGAAACAAAATCTAAATGGTCAAAGAAGACTTCATTTATCTGTAAGCTTTGAATGCTTACACTCAAATGTATTTAAAGTTTCTATATATGTATATGTATATGCACATATATATTTATATGTATAGTATATGTATATGTATATGTATATGTATATGTATATGTATATGTATATATGAATAAATTACAATCTGGAAGAAAAAAGGAAAGCTAAAATTTGGTGAAACAGCAATCATATAAATCTTATAAACAGGCTTCATATAAATCTTATTTTACCATGAATATCACTTTCATGCAATCAATTACTAAATAATCTATGCTATTTTTAAAAATAGTATTTATACTAATAAAAGGGTAATATGCTAATTAGACTGGATTGACCTGACGTCTTCTGGACAAAGCTACAGTGGCGGGGCCTGAGGCAGAGGCAGTTGGGGGCGATCAGACAGGCAGGCAGAGTGGTTAGGGGTCATCAGGCCAGCACGGGGAAGTGGTTAGGGGTGATCAGGCAGGCAGGCAGAGGCAGTTAGGGATGATCAGGCAGGCAGGCAGGCAGGCAGAGTGGTTAGGGGTGATCAGGCAGGCAGGCAGGTGAGCAGTTAGGAGCCAGCGGTCCTGGATTGCAAGATGGATGTTCAACTGCTAGTTTAGGCCCTATCTGCAGGGATCCCTATGGTATCTGGCCTAAACCAGCAGTCGGACATTTCCCGAGGGGTTCTAGATTGGAGAGGGTGCACGCCGGGCTGAGGAACCCCCCCCCCCTCATGTATGAATTTCATGCACCAGGCCTCTAGTTTTTAAATAAAGTAAATTAAAGGTAACTAAACATGAACTATATTTCTAAGTTTTTTGTTTTGAATAGCCTAACATTTGAATACATGCAGGCAAACTCACAACTCTAATTTTTGCTAGAAAGCAGACACCTAAAATGAAGGCAAAGTGCCTAAATGGAAATAATCAGACATGAAAGAGTAACTTAGAAAATCTTAAGTGATGGCACATGCCAGAATGACATGGGACCAAAACCACACATCTTTTTCAAAATATATTTTTTATTGTTGATAGTATTACAGATATCTCCCATTCCCCCTTTAACCCTCCCCTTAAAACCACACATCTTTTCAAGTCAGTTCTCTTCCTCTTATTCCCAAGGTCAATCTTTGGCCAAATATTAACCAAAATTGATTTTTTCTGATTACTTCACAAATTGCCCCCATTTTTGTCTTTTGCTATTTCTTCTCTTCCCTGTTACTGCATCCTCAGATTGCCTTCTGAGCTAACCAAGCTTTCGATTAATTCATTCAGCAAACAATTACCTACTATAATACAGGTAGAGAGTTAGATGCTGGCAATAGACAAGTAATTAACTTGTGTTCACTTTTGCCAAAAAGTAAGTCTTTTGGTGTTTGTAGACACAAAAGTAAATCATCTCATGAGAGAACTTTGTTAGAAATATAGCGGTAGAAGTCACTGATATTTTAGGGATGTGAAGTCCCTTACCCATCAAAATTTTCTGGAGTTACATTCCATTCTTAAGAGGATACATTCTCTTTCAGGGCCACTCTGGAAAGTAATTCAAAATCAAGACTGATAATGACTTTATATGTGATCCTTATTTTAGTGGGATATTCTAATATCTGCAGATCCTCATTCCTCGAACCATCTTCATTTGTTTTTCAAAAAAAAAAAAAAAAAGCTGCTCTAATAACTGATAATAATCAGTTTTACACAGTTAAAACAATTCAGTTTCTCTTGTGATAACTCTCCCACATCCACAAGGAGTGAGCCATGTAGAGAAGCATGTTCAGACAAGAACTAACATCTCAGCCAGGAGGAGCTATCCCAAGTCTTGCCTGCCCAATTACATTCTCTGTTTTGGAATTTGCAACTAGATAGAGTAGATCAATGAACATCAGGCATTGGATTTGTAAACTGAATCCAATTTACAAATGAATGTAAATTGGGGATTGAAATGACAATGAGTCAATAACAGTGTTTAAGTAGAGCAGAGAAAGCATGACTGGATGAGAGAGATAAAGAGAGGGAGGGAGAGAGAGAGAAAGAGAAGCTGCCTTGTATCCTGCTTTTTTGAAATTCCTAATGTTATTTCCCCATAAAGCATGGTTGTTTCTATATCTGACTCAATAAGCTGGACTTAAATCTGCTTCCTTTTATAGAAGCACTTTCTTTGTCTTTGGCTTATAGAGCAGAAGAAATATGGGATCCAGAAGAAATAAAAGATTTAAGTGAGCTCCAATATTTAAGAAAATGACCTCACATTCTTTTTCATGCATCCTCTTGTTGTCAGTATTCTATGGCACCGTGTCAAAACAAGGGAAAGGGCTATGGGAAAAGGGGAAAGGACCAAGGAGCTGGTTTTAGACAGCCTCTCATCTAGGCTTTTAGTGAGAGGGCAAAAGGAGAGGCTCTACAGCAGCGGTTCTCAACCTGTGGGTGGTGACCCACAGGTTGAGAACCGCTAGCAGGGTCTCCTAGGACCATCGGAAAACACAGATATTTACATTATGATTCATAACAGCAGCAAAATTACAGTTATGAAGAAGCATCGAAAATAATTTTATGGTTGGGGGTCACCACAACATGAGGAACTGTATTAAAGGGTCGCGGCATTAGAAAGGTTGAGAACCACTGCCCTAGAAGGTAATGGGTTGGTAATCAGAATCAAAGGTTATCTAGTCTTTTAAACATGAAATTTATTTCTCTCTCTTAGAAACAGCGCTTTGTGCTCTGCTCACTCTCCCCCCATCAGCCCTCAGTCTTAGATTTAATTATAGAATGTTTCTATCTTGGCCTCTTACTTCTCAAACATATTGAGACCCTTTTAATAGGAATGTTCCTCTTAGATTGTTATGGGGCTTATATTATTATTTTAAAGTGTGTATTAAAAAGTTATTAAGGCCTGGTTGGTGTGGCTCAGTGGATGGGACATCAGTTCATTGGATTCTCGGTCAGGGCACATGCCTGGGTTGCATGCAATAGTCAGCCAATCAGTGTTTCCCTCTGGCATCAATATTTCTCTGTCACCTTTCCTCTCTCTCTAAAAAATCAATAATTTTTAAAGTTATTAATTATTTATTAATAATTTTCTAGGATAAAAAACTTAATGGAAGAGGTAGAAATTAAATGTGAGCAAAGGCCCATAAGGTATGAGAAATCATAGTGCGTTGAGGAGACTAGTCTAACTGGAGTTGAGGATGTATATTAGAGATCTATAAAAGAGGAAACTAACATTTCTTGATTGCCTATTATGTATCAGGCAGGTAGTATGCAGTTTTTCAGGTATCATTTCTCAAACATATATAATCTATATGTAAAAATTGTCAATTCTACCTCAAAAATAGGGCAAGTGCTGGGGGTAGGGGAGGCCGGGGGGTAGGTCAGTAGGGGAAAATAAGAGAGACATATGTACTACTATTTGTAATACCTTAAACAATAATATATATATATATATAATCCCTTCCTCCAATTCCACCGGATCTTATCCACTTTCACCTTTTACCTAGATTATTGCAATAACTTCTTAATTGATCTACTTGTTAACAATATCCCATTTAACACAAACCAGGATAGAAAAGAAAAACTAAGGGAAAATAGAGATTATCAGTATGGATTAAAGAATCCAGATATAATTATATCCTGCCTAAAAGAAATGCAATTTTAATATAAAATCACAGAAAGTTGAAAGTAAATGGATGAAAAAGAATATACCAAAGCACACTAGTGTTGAGGGATGGTAAACTAACAAGGAAGCCTTGGTTGACATCACATAGTCTTTTCCCCAGAGAGCATGCTTCTTGAGGTTCCCTCAAAGCTCAACCAATCTCTCTTCTTCTCCCTCTTTCTTCCTTTCCCTCTCTCTGGATTCCCTCTCTCCTTTTTTAATTCTTCCTCTCCTAATTCACTACACAGAAGTGCTCACAGGGCTGAAGCAGCTGGGCAACAAGCTCCAGGTTTAGGCTGTGAGTAAAAGCCTTCCAAGGACCCTGGTGCCTTCTGGGAACATAGCCAACACCACTGCATCTCTGCTTCTTGTCTCTGAAAACCTTCCAGGACCTTCCTTCTATTTTGTGAAATAATTATTTTATAGCAATTAAAAAGGATATACAATATAAAGAGTTAACATAAGCAGTCTGAAGAGACTAAATTAATATCAGAAAAGTAGATTTCAAAAAATGTGTTCAAACTCTGCTATGTGTGGCCACATACATTTTTCTATCTGAATTCTCTCAGAAACCTAGTGAGGTGGTTATTTTTAATTTCTAGTTTGATAGATGAGGAAACAGAGTCAAATAATTTATGCAACTTGGTTAAGGACTAACAGCAAGTAAATAGAAGAACTATGAATTTAACTTGGGTCTTTCTGATTCTAAAATCTATGTTTTAACATTCAATCATGATTTATATTAAATATGTCTTACTCATAAACTTTTATTAATTGATTAGTTGTAAATACTATTTATCTTTCTCTCAAATTAGTAATATTTTCTTACATGTAAAACTTTATGCACAGTTTTGCTATGTACTTTTAGTGCTCCAGACAAAAGAGGGCTGAAGATATCATGAAACCATTGTCCCGATGACGAATGATTTTATATGTAGCCATTGACACACCACAGGTCTATTTAGAAAACATAGACTACCAATGTGAGTCTATTACAGAGGTGGCATTTTTCCAAGGTAATAGTACTAATGCCATTATCAAGATAACCCATCTGGATCTATCTTTTGTGAACAGTTAGTGGCTCTGTAAAACTGGCATACTTTGTGAGTTGGCACAATGCCATGCAAACATATGTACAAAAATGTAAACAAGTTAAAGATGTGTAACAATTTTTTTAATGAGGCAGGATTTCCAGACATAATTTTCAATACAATTTCCTTCTACTGTTTTGTTTCCTAATAAGAATTGTGGGTGTATATCCTCAGAACTAAAGTTTAAAATCAGAAGAGACTAAAGTTATGGTCTGTGTGTGTGGAGGGGAGGTTACATATAAAGCAATCATAGATACATTTCTATGTGGGTAACAATTTAAATCAGAGAGGAAAAGAGCCTAGGGTCACAGAGAAGGAAGAAAGTTATTAGTCTTATCTGCTAAACAATTCTCTTCAGTTCTACTATATTATCAATGACTTGGATATAAATATGCTTCTTTGAAACTTCAAATGGTTCAACTTGAAAAATTAATTATATAATAAAAATTTCATGGCAAGTTGAAGAAGTCGGCATCTACAAAAATTATAAACTCCAGATTATAATTTTCTGGTTTCCATTTCCTTCTAAACTAATACAAATGCAAATTGTCAAATAATGTAGATAAAACTCACCTTGTAAAGTTCTTAAATGATTACTTTCTTATCCTAAACAACCAGAGTTTTAAATTAATTTGATACAAGTGAGAATAATTATATTATTATTTTTCAGGAAACTTCATTGTTCACACACTAGAATTATTCTTAAGTATGTTTAGAAATATTGTCAAATAAGATTGAACTCAAACATTTTATCAAAAAAAAGTTTATTTGGGGTTACCTACTAGCCTTTTAGTAGGAAATCCAATGTTAATATCTTACCACTGAGGAGACAGCCTCCCATGTTATTTCATGCCCTTGTGAAGATTCTGAGAGAGACTGAGGTTAAGAAAATGAATTTTATCTTTGCTCTGCACATACTAAAAAACTCAATTAAATTCTCTTTTACAGAAGTTCCAATTTGTCATTTCTGGTCTATGTGACTTCAAATAAATGATTTATGACAAACTGTTTACTCTTCAATTATTTTGTTATGGCTCTAAATTAGGACTAATAGGGAATAAGATCCACAGATATAATTTATATGTTTAGATAAAGAGCATCAGAATCTGATCTTAGGCTCTCCACAACCATTGAAACCAATGGAAGAAACTGTGGAAATCTTAATCAATAGTCCTTTTGCATACAGCAGAAACATGGAAGTAGAACAGCAAAGTGATGATTTAGGCACATACCCAAAACATTTTAAAGAAATATGTTAAGCCCTAACCGGTTTGGCTCAATGGATAGAGCATCGGCCTGTGGACTGAAAGGTCCCAGGTTCGATTCTGGTCAAGGGCATGTACCTTGGTTGCGGGCACATCCCCAGTAGGGGGTGTGCAGGAGGCAGCTGATCGATGTTTCTCTCTCATCGATGTTTCTAACTCTCTATCCCTCTCCCTTCCTCTCTGTAAAAAATCAATAAAATATATTTTAAAAAAAGAAATATGTTAAAATATATTTACAGAATCTATTATTGCTCTTTGCCATCATACTGAGAATTTAAATCACGATAATAAATTAACTAATCAACCACAATAGAGCAATAATATAATTGCCTCCAATTTGGCTGGTAACACATGAGTTAATCATTTATTTTGTTTAATAACTTTATTCTGTATTTATCTTCCAGATAAATCAACTCCTGTTTTTGTTTTTATTTATTTTTATGAAGTTTAACACATATGTCTTGGATACTGGGAGATATATTTGACAAATGAAGCATTTGCTATATTATTGCACCTCTGAAACTGTAGAAATTAAGTCTTTGGAAATAAGAGAACTGAACAACAAAGTTCAGGATCTTTTTTACTCATTTATGTAGATACTCTACTCCAAAATTCTGAAGATAAGAAGCATTTTAAACTTGTTTATTTGTTTTTGATTCTTCTTTTCAGAGGCTGTACCTTTAATGCCATTTTCATCAGGTGTTGCAAACTTACTTGGCATTTAGTGCATTTTTCTTGAGATTTCAAGCAACTTGATGCCATGACATACATTTTGTGCTGTGGTTCCACACATGAATAAAGTCCAGGGATAATGTTAAGGCCTTTGGAGGGAATTGACATACCCTAGGAATGCTCAATGCATTTGCTCTTCAACTTATAGATACACCCAGTACTTTTTGGCCCTTTATTTTCTCTTTCCTGCCATTAATTCCTTCCCTGTTCAGCTTTGTTTCCATGGACTATCGTTATAAACATGCCCATAGAGTGTTCCATAGATTCAAAACACTTAACATGCCCAAATTAAATTCATTCAACTCTAACTTCCTATTTTGCGCGCCCCCCGCCCCCACTTCATTATAACACAATGAATAGCATTTTAAAGCAACCAATAACTCCAGTTAGAAACCTGGCTTCTTTGTCTTCCTCACCCTTCCTCCATAGTAATTCACCAAGCAGTCATTCTTTCTGTTTAATATCTACATAATCAATCCCTTCTTTACTTCCCCTGCTTCCATTGCCTTTGTTCATCTAGTTTCAGCCGAACTGATCCTAGTAGCTTTTTCCCTACATCCACTGTTGTCCCCACTAACATTTCCCTCTGTCAAGCAAAGTCAGCATTTTATTTTATTTTAGTTATTTTTGTAAGTTTTAAAAAAATATTTTTATTGATTTCAGAGAGGAAGAAAGAGGGAGACAGAGATAGAAACATCAATGATGCAAGAGAATCATTGATCAGTTGCCTCCTGCACACCCCACACCAGGGATTGAGCCCAAAACCCAGGCATGTAACTTGACCGGGAATCAAATCATGACCTCCTGGTTCATAGGTAGATGCTCAACCACTGAACCATGCCAAAGTCAGCATTTTAAATCTGCATTTTAATAAGGGCACCCTCAGTTCCTTAGACTTAACATGCTACCTCTGATCTGTAGGCCTTTGTTATTCCTTGTACCTGAATCATTATTCATTTCTACCTCTACTTCCTCTTATTCTAGCTAATGTCTAGTAATCCCTCAAAGCTCACACATTTCTGGGAAGTCTTCCCTGAATCTCAAAGCATTTCAAAGGTTTCCTTTACATGCCCCATAGCATTTATCTCTTTTAGTTACTTAACACAATGATTTTTAATTATCTGTTTAATTGTATAATTATCTTTCTTAAATAAATCTTTATTGTTCAGATTATTACAGATGTTCCTCTTTTTTCCCTCCATAGCTCCCCTCCACCTGATTCTCCCCCCACCCCATGCCTTTACCCCCCGCCACTGTCCTCATCCATAGGTGTAAGATTTTTTGTCCAATCTCTTCCCGCACCCCTCACGCCCCCTTCTCCCTGAGAATTGTCAGTCCATTCCCTTTCTATGCCCCTGATTCTATTATATTCACCAGTTTATTCTATTCATCAGATTTTTTATTGACTTGATTTTTAGATTCATTTGTTGATAGATAAGTATTTGTTGTCACTTTGTTGTTCATAATTTTTATCTTTACCTTTTTCTTCTTCCTCTTCTTAAAGAATACCCTTCAGCATTTCATGTAATCCTGGTTTGGTGGTGATGAACTCCTTTAGCTTTTTCTTGTCTGTGAAGCTCTTTATCTGACCTTCAATTCTAAATGATAGCTTTGCTGGGTAGAGTAATCTTGGTTGGAGGTTCTTGCTGTTCATCATTTTGAATATTTCTTGCCACTCCCTTCTGGCCTGCATAGTTTCTGTTGAGAAATCAGCTGACAGTCATATGGGTGCTCCCTTGTAGGTAACTAACTGTTTTTCTGTTGCTGCTTTCAAGATTCTGTCTTTGTCTTTTGCCCTTGGCATTTTAATTTTGATGTGTCTTGGTGTGGTCCTCTTTGGATTCCTTTTGTTTGGGGTTCTCTGCGTTTCCTGGACTTGTAAGTCTATTTCTTTCACCAGGTAGGGAAAGTTTTCTGTCATTATTTCTTCTAATAGGTTTTCAATGTTTTGCTCTCTCTCTTCTTCTGGCACCCCCATAATTCGGATGTTGGTACGCATGAAGTTGTCCCAGGAGGCTCCTTACACTATCTTCATATTTTTAGAATCTTTTTTCTTTTTGTTTTTCTGGTTGGGTGTTTTTTAGTTCCTCATATTTCAAATCTTTGGTTTGATTCTTGGGGTCCTCTAGTCTACTGTTGGATTTCTGTATATTATTCTTCATTTCAGACAGTGTATTCTTAATTTCTGACTGGTCCTTTTCCATTTTTTTTTTTTTTTTTGGCATTCTCATTAAGATCCTTGAAGGTCTCACTAAGTTCCTCAGAGGTCTCACTAAGTTTCTCAGCAGTTTCTGGAAGATTCTTGAGTAACCTTATAACTGTGGTTTTGAACTCTATATCCAGTAGTTTGCTTTCCTCCATTTCTTTCATTTGTGACATGTTTCTTTGTCTCCGCATTTTGGCTGCTTCCCTGTGTTGATGGAGTGGCTTTGTGTGGTAGGTGACCTATAGGGCCCAGTGGCTCAGCCTCCCCAATCACCTGAGGTGGACACTCTTGGTACACCCCTTTGTGGGCTGTGTGCACAGTCTTGTTGTAGTTAAGCCTTGATTGCTGTTGGTACACTGGGCGGAATTAACCTCCAGGCCAATTGGCTGTGAGGATCAGCTGTGTCTATAATGGAAGAACTGCTGTGCTGGAGACACCCTTTTGGGGCAGGACTTGTTTCAGTGGGGCTTTGGTGCTCACTGAGTCTGCCTCTTGAGTGTGTCACTTATGTATGTGAGGAGTTGAAATCTGGTGTTGTCTCACACTGACCTCTAGGTACACTGGTTCCTGGATCTCCAAGGAGGTGCAAGTCAGCTACTGTCTGAGGCCACCCAGCAGGAGCTACAGGGAGATCTGCAGATTTCTCCTCTTTGCTTGGGGTTTGGAAGTTTTGGAGTTGTCTGACTCAGTTTCAATTTGTTAGGTTAAGCTGCGAGAGGGCAGGCCATTCATATGCAAAAGCCGCTGCGCACAGCTCAGAGGCAGGTTTGTAAATTGGGCTGGGTGGGGTCTCAAGGAATCACTAGGGCATGGCAACCAGCGATGGCTGCCAGTCAGCCCTCTCTGCATCTCCGCGTTTCCGCGTTCTGCGTCCCACACCCCAGCACAGTAAACAATGATTCCTGCACTCACCTCTGCAAGAAAGCCACCCTCACTTTCCAACCCGATGGCAGACAGTCCAATTTCTCCCCATATGAGTCTGGGTCCCCAGAGTCTCACCGAAAACTAGAGTTCAGAGCAGTCGGGAGCTTGTAACTCCCTCCCAATTGAAAAAAACAGTGCACGCAGTCACCAGCCCTATTCGCGCGCATCTCCATACCTCTGCTTTTCCAAGCCTCTGCACACCCTACCCAGTCTCAATGCTCTTTTCTCTTTCCTTCTAGTTGTAGAACTTCTACTCCGCCAGCTTTCTCGTGGTTCTGGGTGATAGTTGTTTTGTCTTTTAGTTGTAGTTTTGGTGTGGTTGTGAGAGGCAGCACATACAGGTGTTTACCTTATGCCGCCATCTTGGTTTCTCTTCTAATTATCTTTTTATTTTTCCCAGGCTGCATATGGTTTTTGGTCTCTTCCCACCTCTCCAGTCTCTTCACTCACCATTCTCAGTGTAGTGCTCTACATTCTAGTCACTCAGGCCTTTTTTCTTCTTGGATCACTAGGCTCCCACCTACCCACCAGCCTTTGCTCTTGCTGTTCTCATGAGGGGATTTGCCCCAGCCCCAAATGGTTTACTTAACTTCTACTTATCCTTAATATATGTAAAGCTTCACTTTCTCAGGAATGCCCTGTCTAACCCACCAGAATGGCACTGATCATGCGGCTTTATTTCCATAGCATTTATCAGAGTTTAAAGGTATATGCTCATGTGAATTATTTGATTAATGTCCATATGCTTCACAAAACTGTAAGTTCCAAGAGAATAGAGATGTCTAGTGCTTATCATATAAACTGGACAATTAGTGAGTAACTGAATATACACCGTGTCTGTATAACCTGTTACATGAGTAAATATTCTCAAAGAAGGTTGACATGTTAAGTTCCAATCAAGCATAAATACCTATATGAAGATTAATTTATCACCTTTAAAAATGTGCATGCTCCTGAAGGAATAATACGCAGAATAGAAACATTTTAACGTGGAAAAAAAGGAAAAGTGAATACAGGTCATAGATATGCTTGCTACTTGGAGAGGTCACTGCTTTGTGGGGCATCAAAGTGTGTTCTCTCGTTTGTAAAGTGAGAATCTTACTGGTACCTATCTCATAGTATAGTTGTGAAGATTAATGAGTGTTTAGCATATTGCATGTAACTAAGTAAGCAACCAGTAAGTGTTATATACTCAATTTCCTTCGATGAATATTAATTGTAGTGAGTATAAGCAACATAATGGAATCAGGCCCTCAAGTGAAGAAGTTGAGAAGTATGGTTAAGAAGATGCTGACTACAAACTCCAGCATGTGAACTGAATGCCAAAAACAGATCCTAGAGCCCTAAGTCATCCCCTCAAAATGATATCATGCTTCCAGACATGATTAACTTGAAATATTGTTCTTAAAAAAAGCTAAATACTTGATAGTTCTCTTTATTGCCCAATTTTCAGAGATGGTACAGATGGAGTAAACCTACACCATGTACCAGGCTTACATAAGAGGCTCTGATGGCCTTGAAGAATTTTGTAATCTTACTCAATAGGACTTTGTTTTGGTTTTGGTTCCTGAACTGTTAAGTAACCTTCAGCAGTGGAAATGTATCATAATGAATGTCTGACACCATAAAGTTACATATGTATGTGTGTATATGCTTTAAATGTATAAAATATTGTATCAATTGCTTTGCTTTCATTTATTACAACTTGCAGAGCTTTCTATACCAACATATAGAACTCTTCTTCATTCCTTTTTAATGGGAGCATACCATACCATTGCAGTAATGAATTTTTTAACCTCTTTAATTAGTTTGATTAATTTAAACCTACCACCATTGATAGATCATTGACAGTCTTTTGTTGTTTCAAACAATGTTCCAATGAATATACTGACAGCCATAACTTGTCATACTTTTATAAATATGATCTAGTAGTAATTTTTTTAGAGAAAGAGAGAAGAAGGGAGAGAGAAACATTGATTTGTTGTTCCACTTATTTATTCATTCATTGGTTGATTCTTGTATGTGCCCTGATGGGGGACCAAATCCACAACCCTGGAGTATTGGGATGATGCTCTAAAGCAAATGAGCTACCCAGCCAGGGCTAAATTCTAAGCATTAGATATGATGAGTCAAAAAGTATGTTTTTTGTTTTTATTTTGAAGTGCCCTTAGTACTTGCTTGTCAAGTGAATAAATGAGTGAATGAATAATTTCAGAATACATATATAAAAAGATTTTTGAGATGAGGATGTGAGGACTTCTGGATTTTTCCCACTTTAAGGTGTGTTATTTTATAGTTTGTAAATTTATGTAAATGGCATGTTTAACTGGCTGCTCAGAAGTGATTCAAGCTCAATATTGCTTGATAAATCTGCTGTTATGAGAAATATTTCACTACCTGTAATTTCACCCACTTTTTAATATTTTCTTTATCCTTCCTGAATCCTGTATATCTGAAGGCAAAATAAAATTCCTGACAAATATGAATACCACCCCAGCTTTTAGGAATTTGCAATTTTCACAACATATTTTTGAAAGAACACCCTTCTACCCATACACAGTTCATCTCTTTATTTATTTACTTCACTTACCCTTTTACCTTTATTTCCTTTATTTAAACCCAAATATGAGCATCTTCATTGTTTATCTTTGGAGAGGATCTCATATAATTTGCATGACCCACATTCTCAGAATTATATGGCATTCAATTAGGATAATTTGAAAAAATTAAAGAGCAGAGAGAAACTTAACAGATATATCTAAATCTAAAGAATAATAAATGTGGGCAAATGTACTTTTTACACAGACATTCTGTTTGACTAGAAATTAACTCATACAAACTCAAAAAGGGAGAAAGGAATAAATTTTATAAGAAAGGAAAAATTTTTATTTTATCTTTTAAATAAAAGATCTGTGTTCATCTTAAACGATCATCTAATAAATGTCCAGTATCCAAAGCTAAGTGAGGTACCCTTTCTTCTTTTCACACATAACATCATGGTGTCCTTGATGATTTGGTTTACACTTCAAAGCTTCCTTCACTATCCCTTTGAACCTGAATTCACTGAGAAAAGTGTATGCTTGGGAATAGGGATGATGTGATAGAATTTTCTGTGGCCAAGATCTGTATGATTTTTCTCTGAACCTTACCTCCTTTTAGGGTATATTTTTCTTCCAACTGAACATGAGTACACCCTATAAAGCAATTCTACCCATCCCTACAGAGAATTATTGAGAGTTTGTGCTTTCCACCACTATGGATTTCTTGTGGAAAACAGGTCTAAGTGTCTTCTCCCAACTGGAGAGGGTATAAGTCTGCAGTTTCCCATTTTAGCCACTAGATGGCAAATGTACAACAGTAAGCTGTTTCCAGAAGCCCCAGGGGGGATTCAAATTGTTTAAGGATTAAGTCAGTACAAAGTGAAATACAGGTGTTTTAAGACATAATGCAATGACTATGTCAGTGAAATAGGAGTAAACTGAACACTACTAAATGTAAACCTGATGGCAATTTGTTAACACATTCTTAGACAAGCTTTCAGATTCCTCCATTTCTTCACAAAAAAGATCTCAATTTCAAAGTCAAAGAGTATAGTTAGTAGTTCAGAACAAAAATCATATATTTCAAGTGGGTAAAGGAGTTCCTCTTGGATATGTTTCCACGTTCATGTAATGAGATAATTGTTGGGATTTAAAATTATCTCATATGGTTAGATATCTAGCAGGATTCCCTAGTTTTTTGGAAAGATTCCCTAAGAATGTCTAGCTTGCCTATATATCTTTATCCATTTGACCCAGTAATTCCACATCTGTAAGCTACATAAGCAAACAATGCCAAGTACAGAAAAAAATTAGTCTTTTCATTAATGCATTACAGTATCTGAACATCAGAAACAACAGAAATACTTAATAATAGGAAGGATTAAGAAATTGTTGATCTTTCCATGTGATGGAATATTATGTCTTTGTTTAAAATTATATTCATAATACAGGATATATAGCATAAAGGGCTAGAAAACAATATTTTAAATATTATATGGTATATTTAAGAATACTATGTTTAGAAGAATGACTAGAAGAAAATATAGCAACACATTGTGAACAGTCTTTGAGGAATTAACCTGTGGATCGTTTTTCCTTCTTTCTATTTATCCTTATATTGCAAATGGTCTATATTTTTTATGAATGCTCTGTCATGAACATGTTTTATAATCTGAAAAATAAAGCAAATGTGTAAAATGGGCAAAAAATGTTTTATTAGACAAGGCATTTCAACAAATTCAGAATAGAATCAAAATATGACAGGAGTTGCACATTTTAATTTTTCTCTACTGATTCACTTTTAGGGGTTATAATTGAGGGAAAAGAGAGGACATAAGTAATGGCATCTTGAGGTAACTTTCACCCATTCAAGCAAAGCTAACTAGTTATCTTTCCAAGAGAAATATTTACCCTCCCCAGATACATCTGAGTTTATTTCTAGATAAATCTGAATTAGGATAGAGTGATAAGTAAAGTAGCACTGCCCTTTGGTTATTGTTTTCAACCTGGACTTTTATTGCAGATATAAGAGCAATTAAATTTGTTTCCTTTCATTATGTCTTCTCCTTTCATTCATGAATTCTTTAAAAAATAATCATAAAAAATAATCAATATCAATCACTTACAGCCAGTCAGACATTGTATTAGTTACTGGGGATACAGTAGTGAATGAAATAGCCCTTAAGTGACAACAATAATAAACAGATAACCAAATAAATTTATAATTTAGGAAAAAAGGGAAATAAGTTATTTATGTATTTTTTATAAAAAACTCACATTAAATATGTCCCAAATAAAAAAAAAATGTTATGTAATTACAGAGTCCTAAGCAACCACTTAATCTAATTCCATATTCATACTGATTAGATAGGTTTATGAAGTTTAAGGAAGTTATTCATAATTGTCAGCCTAGTATAAATAATTTTCTTTTATAATTTAAAAAAATACATTTTCTTTGAATTTTTAATGTATCTTTTAAAGTTTTATTTTTAATACACATCTTTTTTGAATAAACAATACAGAAGAATTACTGGTTCAATAAACTACAAGTTTACAAACTCTTACCAACACTTCCAAAATCCAAAAAAAAGCTCAGGAAACTGAAAATTGTATCTGTAAAGCATTTTTTGGCGGCACAAAATCTGACCACAAAACCTGACCTACGCTGATGTGAGTCTACTTATGGTTTTTATTTATCCCATCTAGTATAAATATTCATAAGTTTTTTGCAGAATTATGTATACTAGTATACTAGAGGCCCAGTGCACAAATTCGTGCATGAGTGGGGTACCAAGGGGGGGTGGGGCAGGATGCAATTGACCCTTTGGTTGGGTGGTGGGACACCTTTGCTGGCCCGGGATCCGGATCTGTCCGGTTGACATTCACGCTGGTTGTCGGGAGCCACCTGATAGCCACTTTTATATCCTTTCTTCCTTGTGGAGCGTCTAGAGACGGGAAGCAGTGCCTGAGGCCTTCCAGGGGGCCAGAGGTGCTATGGGGATCGTACAGGCAGTGCTGATCCATTGGTGCCTGGCCCATACTCTGGAGATTGGAACTGCAGGACTACTAAGGGAGTGAGTGGCTGCCACTGGGCTGGTGGGCCACCTGGATGGGTCGGTCAGTTGAGCAGCACTGCCACTGTGGGAGCACACTAACCACCAGAGGGCAGCTCCTGAATTGAGCATCTGCCTCCAATGGTCAGTGTGTGTCATAGTGACTGGTTGATCAGGTGTTCAGGTCATTCCAGTTGTTCGGTCATAACAGTTGCTTAGGCTTTTATATATATAGATTTGATTATATGGTGCTGTCCCATACCCAATGGGTGATGTTACATAACATATAGTATATGTACCCATTACCTTTCTAAAACTCAGAAAGTGTTAAACTGTGAGGAACACCTGTCCCCAACAGTTTCAGATAAGCAACTAAGGAGTTAAATTAAGGTTATCTCATTAAGTCCACTTGTACTCTTCACCTCTTTTTGAGTCAGAAGACTGAAGTCACAGTATACTAGGTCAATAAATTAACTTGTTATTTATCAGCCTAAGTAAATTAGACAATGTATAATACTTTTGATATTTTATTATATTAGACAATAAAGGGAAGATGAGATATTAGATAAAGAGCCAGTCTCACAACATAAAACAGGAAACCACTAAAAACTCAATAGAGAAAGGAAATGGACAAAAGGCATGAATGGATAGTTTTTTAAAAAGTTGTACTAGTTAGCTTTAAACATAGAAAAATATAGTAAACTTCACTCATAATAAGAGAAATGCAAGTCAAAGCTCTACTGAATACCATTTCTCATTTCTTAGTTTGGTGAAAATTCTAAAGTTGACAGTAAGCTTGTTGACAAGGTTGGGGGAAATGTTTGCTCTCATATATTGCCAGTGGGAATGCAAAATGCTACAAATCCTTTGGTGAAGAATTCAACAATATCTAACAAAAGTAAGTGTGTATTTACTCTTAATCAACAACCCCATTTCTAGTTATTTCTCAACTGTTGTTGGGGAAAAGATATATGCATATGTTTCTTCACTATGGCTTTATTTTTAATTATAACATATTGAAAATAAACTAAATGTGCACACTTGGAAGAGTAGTTGAATAAAATATGATGCACCTAAGCTATAAAAATAAAGAAAATATCAATTGACTAACATTGAATTAAATTTCCAGAATGTCATTAAGTGAAAAGAAAAAAAAACAAGTTGTAAAAGATTTTATGGCATATACTAGAGGTCCGGTGTATGAAATTAGTGCACTCAGGGGGGTCCCTCAGCCCAGCCTGCACCCTCTCGCACTCTGGGAGCCCTCGGGGATGTCTAACTGATATCCTTAGCGTTGCCGCAGAGGCGGGAGAGGCTCCCGCCCCTGTCGCTGCGCTTGCCAGCCCTGAGCCTAGCTTCTGACTGAAAGGCGCTCACCCTGTGGGAGCACACTGACCACCAGGGGGCAGCTCCTGCATTGAGTGTCTGCCCCCTGGTGGTCAGTGCACAACATAGCGACCAGTCGTTCCACCATTCAATTGATTTTCATATTAGCCTTTTATTATATGGAATTACTTTTTATGTAAAAAAGAAGGAACAATATGAAGTGTGGATGTGTCCTTATTTCTACAAAAAGAGACACAGAAAATATAAACCAGACACTAATTATATTGGCCTTAAATGGGTGGTGATGGGGTAAGAGCAATAGAGAGGAGAATAAGAATTCCCCACGTATCCTGTTAGTATATAGTTTTGGTTTACAAGCTATGTTAATATTTTATATATTTGAAAAGTACAATTTAATTAGCAAGAGTAGAATAAAGCTTAAATGGAATACTTAGATAAATAAATGGATGGAATCACTAATCACATAATTACAAAAGCACACACAGAATTAATCCAAGTGATATTTTAACATATTACTTTGACTACATATCATCACTAGAACATATTCTAAAGACACAAAGAACTATAAAGACATCAAGAACTCAACTTAGTAGGTTTTATTTTTGTTGGCAGTGGTAATGCAGTAGTAATTATATAACTATTTTATGTGAACTATAAATTTGAACGAATGAGTACATATGTTATTTGGGTTCAAACAGTTTTTAAAAGTGGGGAAAGGAAAATAAAAATATGGAATAAAGAAGAAAAATCATCTGATTAAAATTAGAGTTATCTGCATGAAATCATAAATGAACAGTTTTGTCTAGTGAAGGTTCCTAGAAGCAATGACATCCCAGGGGCAATAAGAACACCCATTGCTCAGATCATGGTTTCTAAATATTATTCTCCACTAAAAAAGAACTGTGACTCCTTGGAGTGACAGCTGATTTTAGGTCTGGGGAGGAAAAGTATAAGGTGAGCTAGGGGTATCTTGCTGAGCTACAAAACAAGAAAGTCAAAAGGATATGAGGACCAGCCTGAACATGAATCCACTGGGTCATTTTGAACCAATTTTATCATTAAAAATAATCATAGCAGTGGATTGAAACACACTGAATAAAAAACAACCCATGAAGAGGTAATGATATTTAAAAGTTGGGGTGGGGAAAAGTTCTATATATAAAGTAGTATCTAATAAATATAAAAAGAATGATAGACTTGGAGGGGGAAAGAAAACATGTTACAAACACCACAATAAAACTTCACTCTGGAATATTAAGAGTCATCAAACGACAAAGGCTTGAGGAACAAGACATTCACACAGTCTAAAAGTATCACCTGACAGATTACTTATTAATTACAAAAGAGAAAGTCACCTCTGCAAGAGAAATCTGTAAGACACCATGTTAACCAAGTGATTAGACTTAATGTTACTAATACTGGGACAACATTACTTCCTGATGTAATGTACTGTGGAGGATGGAACATCATCTATGTGGTAGTTCTGTCAGAAAAAAAATTCAACCTAAATCCAAGCATGAAGAAACAGTGAGACTTCTCCAAATTGATAGACATTATGCAAAACAACCGGCCTGGACTCCTCAAAAAATGTCAGTTTCTTGAAAAACAAAAATGGCTGGGAAACTATTCTGAATTAAAGAAGTTAGAGAAGAATGTCAAAAACTGAAATTCATGAGTTTAATTGGCTTCTGGATAAGGAAATAAAGATCTATCAGGACAATTGAGGAAATGTAGGTATGGATTATAAATTTGGAAATGCAATAATATAAATGTTAAAGTTTTTCAGTGTGTTGATTATATTGTGCTTATGTATGCTGTTGTTCTTAGACAATACATGGCGAAGAATTTAGGAGTTAATTATCATACGTACAACTTGCTCTCAAAGTAAATCTTAAATACATATGGGGGTGGAGAGAGAGACAGAGACAGGAAAGACAGAGAGAAATATCCAGAGACAGAGTATACACAAACATGTTACTAATTATGTTAATAATTAATAAATCTAGGTGAAGGGTATGTGGTAGTTCATTATATTATTCCTGTAACTTTTGTGTAGGTTCAACATTTTTCAAAATAAAAAATTGTGGGGAAAATATAGGTGGGAGTTATATGTATTCTACCAGATGGTATATTACAATGAAAACAAGTCTCTTGGAGAATTCTGCCACATTAAAAAATATATATGAATAATCAGGCAAAAAAAAATTGGACAATCTGTTTTTCTGTGTTCTTAGAAGTCTTCATCATCTATCTCCTTAGGAACATAGATAACTGTTTGCATGAAAGTTTCACTTAGAAATGGCCGCACCAATATTCTGATAGCAAAATCAGCCAGTTTTCTAATTGCATCAGACAACAGATCCTGATATTAATTATGGAGGCTGGAAGTGGACGACTGACATTGGACCAGCGTTTGAGATCTAAGGAATTGCTTTAAAGTTATTATTTAGCTGAGCTTGCTGGATCATTGTACACAAGAGTGGAGATTCCTATATAACTCTCTAGCCAAAGTAATATTTTAAATTATTCTAACATCACCAATGAAAACATATGCATAATGCTCATTTAAAACACACACACACACACACACACACACACACACACAGAGAGAGACATTTTCTTTACCCAATCATCTATTGAAGGACACTTGGGATGTTTCCATGTCTTGGCCACCATAAATAATGCTGCAATGAACTTAAGGGTGCATGTTTCTTTGCAAATAAATGTTTTCAAATTTTTGGGGTAGACACCCAGAGGAGGGTTGCTGGGTCATATGGTAACTTTATTCTTAATTTTTAAGGGACCTCCATACTGTTTTCACATATACAGATGATGTATCACAGAATTGTACACTTGAAACGTATAATTTTATTAACCAACTAAAGGCCCGGTACACGAAATTAGTGCATGGGGTGTGTGTCCCTCAAACCAGCCTGCACCCTCTCCAATCTAGGACCCCTTGAGGGATGACCGACTGCCTGTTTAGGCCCGATCCCGGTAGGATTGGACCTAAACGGGCAGTCGGACATCCCTCTCCCAATCCAGGACTGCTGGCTCCCAACTGCTCACCTGCCTGCCTTCCTGATTGCCCCTAACCGCTTCTGCCTGCCAGCCTAATCACCCCCTAACCACTCCCCTGCCAGCCTGATTGATACCTAACTGCTCCCCTGCCAGCCGGTTTGCCCCTAACTGCCCTCCACTACAGGCCTGGTCACCCCTAACTGCCCTTCCCTACAGGCCTGATCACCTCTAACTGCCCTCCCCTGCAGGCCTGGTCCCCCCCAACTGCTCTCCCCTGCAGGCCTGGTCCCCACCAACTGCCCTTCCCTGCAGGCCCAGTCGCCCCCAACTTCCCTCCTCTGCCAGCCTGGTCACCCCTAACTTGCCCTCCCCTGTAGGCTTGATCACCCCCAACTGCCCGCCCTTGCAGGCCTTGTCCCTCCCAACTGCCCTCCACTGCTGGCCATCGTGTGGCAGCCATCTTGTGTCCACATGGGGGAAGCCATCTTTGACCACTTGGAGGCAGCAATCTTGTGTGTTGGAGTGATGGTCAATTTGCATATTACTCTTTTATTAGATAGGATAGAGGCCTGGTGCACAGGTGTGGGCCAGCTGGTTTGCCCTGAAGGGTGTCCCGGATTAGGGTGGGGGTTCCCTTGGGGCATGGGGCGGCCTGGTTTGCAGGCCGGCCATGCCTCCCAGTGACCCAAGTGGAGGCCCTGGTATCTGGGATTTTTTTTATCTTCTATAATTGAAACTTTGTAGCCTTAAGCGGAGCCAAGCCTCCTGCTTGCTCCGTGGCTGCAGCCATTTTAGTTGGGATTTATTTATCTTCTATAATTAAAACTTTGTAACCTTGAGTGGAGGCCTAGGCAGGCCAGGGTGTGCGGAAAGCTTGGCTTCCTCGATTACCGGGGAAACCCAAGCCTCCTGCTCACTCCGTGGCCCCAGCCATCTTGGTTGGGTTAATTTGCATACTTGCTCCTGATTGGCTGGTGGGCATGGCTTGTTGGTGTATTGGGGATATGGTCAATTTGCATATTACTCTTTTATTAGATAGGCTATCACCTCAATAAATTTAATTAAAAATAAAAACAAACCATGTTGCATGTTTAGATGGAAAAACTTGGAGCACATTCTTGGAATATTAACTATCTACCACAGGAATGTGAATCCCTGAATAAGAGTACTTCAAATGTTAACTAACTGCGTCCTCTGTACTTAATGTTGACTCCATCCATATCTTCATTACATTGTTTATATCAAAGTGAGTGTTTTAAAGTAAATTACAGTCAAAATAATGTAAGCTCTATGTCTTCCTTTTGGCAAATAATTTTATTCTCGTTTTATAAAGTATGACATTTGCCATCCTTGGTTGTTTATTTATTCATTAATTTATTCATTTATTTATTTATGAATTCATGAATTTGCTCATTCAATATTTAACACATATTTATTGAATGCTTATTGTATATTGGATATTGTGCTATGTATTAAAAACACAAATAGAAATTGGACATAATACTTGTCATCAAGTATTGTAAGTTTAATACTGAGTTATACTGTCTAATGTGCTAAGAAGTTCTATAAAGAAAGAGTCAGGGAATGGTTCCCAGAAAAGTTGACCTTTGCTCTGGTTCTTTAAGGGGAGGAAGACAGGTAATCTGTAAGTTGAGAAAAGACATTCCAGGAATAGGACATTGAATGTGCAAAGCTACATTGACCAAAAATAGAGTGGCAAATTCAAAGAATTGTGAATAGTTTAATACTGTTAGAACATATGCCACATGAAAGAAAGTAGTTTAGAAAAATAAATTTGGGTCCAATTATAATGTCCCTTTTTGTGTCATTTTAAATAATTTATATTTAATGGCTAACTCAACCAGTGTTTTGAAAACTTGCCCTGTTTATAGAAGTCACCTGGTACTTGTACACAGTATGAATTCCTATGCCCTGCCCATGGATATTATGCTGAGTAAGTCAGAGTGAGTCTTTAATAGCTGCTACTTTTACCAGGCCTTCCAACATGGGGAGATTCCTAAAATGGCAAGTTTGGGAAACAACATTTTGGACCAATTTTATCCCATTTTTTTCTGTTTGATATACTGGGCTTCTGCAAGATATCTTGAATGAGAAACAAATGGGAGTCTGCTGATTTTTATTTTATTTCAATTTATTTTATTTCTGCAAATCACTGCTTTAGGCAGCAGAGAGGGAATTCAATATTCAAATTTACTTTTTAGAAATATAATTGGCAATGGTGTGAAGGATATAATGAATATGGAAGAACTGAGGCAGAGAGCCAAATTAAGAGCTCTCTACAATGGATCATGTAGAATGTAATGAAGCATCAGTTTAGGTCTCAGCAGGGGGTGTGAAAATGGGGGAATAGAAGTAGGTTATATTTAGAAGGTGAAATGCATGGGGCTAGTATTGATTGTTAGTGAGGTATGAGAGAGAAAGAGATGCTGACATGACTACTAGGTTTTTGATTTTGGTGACCTAGGTAGATGGTAAATCCATTAACTAAGAAAAGAAAAATGGATAAAGTGGCAGGTTTGTTATGACTGTTCAATTTGAGGTGACTCCAATACACATAAGTAAAATTTCCTCATAGATTATTGAAAAGAAAAGTCTGGGGCTGGAGAGAGTGGGATTATAAATATAAATTAATTTGTCATTCATTTCTAGGCCACGGGTTATTAATCCAGGCTTTAGAAGTATGCATTACCTCTGAAAATGTATGTAAACTATTATATAGATAGAAAATTGATAGGTAGGTAGGTTCATAGATGATAGATACATACATACATACATACATACATACATTTTTTTTTCTGGGGAGATGGACCTATATTTCATCTGATTCATATAAGAACTGATCAAAATAAACTTGCATAGTCAGTGTCTTTGACCATTATTTACACTTGGGTTATTTTGCCCTTTACTTAGAGGTGCAATAGCTCACTTGGATTTTTCCCAATAGTATAATGTCTATCTATAAAATTATAAAATGTGAATTTAGGTTTTCAATAATAATCTTTTGTATAAAAGTCACATTATAGTATTGCAGCTACCAGTAGAAATACAGTTGGGTATTTTTTTCTATGTGTCTTGAGTGTCTGAAATTACTTGGAAAAAAGATTTAAGGACAAAAAGCCTTATTTGACTGGTCCCTCATATCACAACAAAACTCACTGTTCTAACTTAATAATTACTCTGAATTTCAAAGAAGAGATGTATTGGGGTGGAATTACTCATAACTTAGAAGAGAGTAGAAAAACCTTTATTTACTCCATATTTTAACCTATGAATAAGATTATGCCTCTGAAAAGAAGTATTTTCAATCCTTTATTGAAGATTTTCTTTTTTGAAGGTTTAAAATTTCTAATCTGTTATCAAAAATGCTATTGGTACCTTCGTTGTACATTTATTACAAGCAATTTTTTCTATGATAAGCTTAAGTGAATTCAAAGCATAATATTTATATGTATAATAATAAAAAAGCATAATATGCTATTTAGAACAGATGTCCTTCCAGAAGTCCTTCCTTCCGGACAAAGTTGCAGTGGGTGGGAGCCAAGGCAGAGGCAGCAGAGGCAGAAGAGGCCATGTCCACGGCCAAGGCACTTGCACGAATTTTGTGTATCAGGCCTCTAGTTTAATAATAAAAAGGGATATAAAATGATTTCCAGTGTCTCAAAACTGAAGTGAGTTCCAGTTTTTGTTAAAATGGAGTAAAAACACTCCACTCTGCTTCCCCTACTGAATGCAACTAAAATCCCTGGGCAGATTGAATGGAGCAGCTATCAGGTGCATCTGAAAAGTAAATGGTAGCAAGAAATCTTGGGAAAGAAATAAGAACTGGAAGAATGATCAATCTGGTAGAAGGCTGCTAATTTCTTTTTTTTTTTTTTTTACTTCCATACATATGACTTGGACTCAAATACAGCCTATTCCTGGAATGGCTCCAAGTATAGACAGAAGTTCAAGGGAAGTCCTCTCTTTCTGGTCAGAGTCACAGCCTAGTCTGCAAGCAAAACCTATTTCTGGTGCTACAACTCTGTGATAGTGGTACAGCAGCAGGCAAGCTAGCATCTAAAACTCTAAAGGAAAATCCTTCTCTATTATCAGAGGAACTGTGGTCCAAAGAGTCAGTCTCTCTCTCTCTCTCTCTCTCTCTCTCTCTCTCTCTCTCTCTTTCTTTTACTACCCCCCTCTCCTGCAAGTTGGCCCCGGAGACAGAGAGATACAGGGAGTTTGTGACAAAGAAGAGAGAAAGAAACACCAAGCTTTCTAATGAGATAACCAAGAAACAGGACCTTTATGAGGGGGATCAGGGAGAAGGAACATGAAAATGGAATCCTATAGTCAACGAATTGTAAATTCATATCCAAGTTGTGCATGCATGATCCTGTACAGCATACCAAAAGTCTCAGACTGAGCCCTGGTGGTGCACACAGTGGACTGATCCAAATAACACAGCTAAAGCTCTGGAAACTTAGCTTACATTGATTGGAACCACAGCCAAATGAAGGCAAGTTGAAACTTGTGGTCTAAACTGAATTGGCTTGCCAATTTTAAAAAATCTAAATAGGATTTTTATAAAGACCCACAATCTTATAATATTAAAATTCTCAAGAGACTATCCAAAATTGTTCAATATGCAAAGTCCAGGAAATTCTGATAAATTCTCAAGGGAAAATATAATCAACAGACGTTAACCATGAGATGACCCAAATGTCATAATTATAAACAAAATATACAGTAGCTATTGTAATCATGTCTCATGAAGTAAGGAGAAATCATCTTGAAAGGGAAAGTCTCAGATAAACATATAAGAAAAACTAATTTTAAATCAAATCTGATGTCTATAACTAAAAATAGCCAGAGAAATAAAAACTTCACCAAACAAATTATCAAAAACTAGAGGCCTGGTGCACGAAATTCGTGCACAGGGGAGGGGGGTGTCCCTCAGCCCAGCCTGCACCCTCTCCAATTTGGGACCCCTCAAGGGATGTCCGACTGCCCGTTTAAGCCCGATCCCAGTGGGATCGGGCTTAAACGGGCAGTCGGACATCCCTCTCACAATCCAGGACTGCTGGCTCCCAACTGCTTGCCTGCTTGCCTTCCTGATTGCACCTTACCGCTACTGCCTGCCAGCCTAATCACCCCCTAATCACTCCCCTGCCAGCCTGATTGATGACTAACTGCTCCCCTGCCAGCCAGTTTGCCCCTAACTGCCCTCCCCTGCAGGCCTGGTCACCCCTAACTGCCCTCCCCTGCAGGCCTGGTCACCCCCAACTGCCCACATCTGCAGGCCTGGTCCCCCCCAACTGTTCTCCCCTGCAGGCCTGGGTCCCCCCCCAACTGCCTTTCCCTGCAGGCCTGGTCGCCCCCAACTTCCCTCCTCTGCCGGCTTGGTCACCCCTAACTGCACTCCCTGCAGGCTAGGTCGCCCCAAACTGCCCTCCCTTGCAGGCCTGGTCCCTCCCAACTTCCCTCCCCTGCTGGCCATCTTGTGGTGGCCATCTTGTGTCCACATGGGGGCAGGATCTTTGACCACATGGGGGCAGCCATCTTGTGTGTTGGAGTGATGGGCAATCTGCATATTACTCTTTTATTAGATAGGATAGAGTCCTGGTGCATGGGTGTGGGCCAGCTGGTTTGCCCTGAAGGGTGTCCCGGATCAGGGTGGGGGTTCCCTTGGGGCGTGGGGCTGCCTGGGCGAGGGGCCTGTGGTGGTTTACAGGCTGGCCACGCCCCCCGGTGACCCAAGTGGAGGCCCTGGTATCTGGGGTTTATTTATTTTCTGCAATTGAAACTTTGTAGCCTGGAGCGGAGCCAAGCCTTCTGCTTGCTCCGTGGTGGCAGCCATTTTTGGGGGGATTTATGTATCTTCTATAATTGAAACTTTGTAGCCTTAAGCAGAGGCCTGGGCTGGCCAAGGTGTGCGGAAAGCTTGGCTTCCTCCATCACCGGGGGCAACCCTAGCCTCCTGCTCTTTCCAGCTCCGTGGCTGCCGCCATTTCTGTTTGGGTTTATGTATCTTCTATCATTGAAACTTTGTAGCCTTGAGTGGAGGCCTAGGCCGGCAAGGGCAGGCGGAAAGCTCAGCTTCCTCCATCGCCGGGGAAACCCAAGCCTCCCTCCTGCTCTCTGTAGCCATAGCCATCTTGGTTGGGTTTATTTGCATATTCGCTCCTGAATGGCTTGTGGGCGTGGCTTGTGGGCATGGCTTGTGGGTGTAGTGGAGTGATTGTTAATTTGCATATTACTTTTTTATTAGATAGGATAATGATCCATGGGCCCCAGGATGGGGGAATATGGATTTTTTTCTCCATAAAAGCCATGAAGGCACAGGTGCAAGTTGTCAAAATCAACTTTTTTCAGAACTCTGAAAACCAAAGGCTTTCATCAACCCAAATTGTGTTTATACAACAAAAATAGCTGGATCTAAATTAAAAAACAGTGAATTTGGGGGACATTTTAAAGACATGGCTCTTCGCAGATACTTGCCAACGCTTATTATTTCTTGTCTTTTTTATAATAGCCCTTCTAACAGGTGTGAGGTGATATCTCATTGTGGTATTATACTGATAAATAATGATACTGAGCATCTTTTCATGTACCTGTTGGCTATCTGCATATCTTCTTTGGAAAATGTTTATTCAGATCTTCCCATTTTAAATCTGATTGTTTTTTATATTATATGAGTTGTATGAATTCTTTGCATATTTTGTATAGTAGCCCCTTATATGATTTGCAAATACCTTCTTCTATTTGATAGGCTGCCTTTTCATTTTCTTGGTTTTGTTTACAGTGCAGAAGCTGTTTAGTATGTTACAGTCCTGTTGCTTATTTTTTTCCTTTTGTTGCTTTTGCATTTGGTGTTCAATTCAAAAATCATTGCCAAGGCTACATCAGGGCACTATCACCCATGTTCACTTCTAAGAGTTTTATGATTTCATGTCTTACATTCATGTCTTTAATTGATTTTGAGTTAATTTTTTTGTATGGTGTGAAATAGTGGTTGAGCTTCATTCTTTTGCATTTGAATGTTCTGTTTTCCCAACACCACTTATTGAAGAGACCATCCTTTCCTTCTATATTTTTGGCTCCTTTGTCATAATTTAATTGTCTATATATGTGTGGGTTTATTTCTTGGCTTTCTGTTCTGTTTCATTGATCTATGTGTCTGTTTTTAGACCAATATCATACTGTTTTAATTACTATAGCTTTGTAATATAGTTTGAAATCAGATTATGTGATGCCTCCAGCTTTGTTCTTCTTTCTCAAGATAGCTTTGACTATTTGGAATTTTTTTGTTTGGTTTCATGCAAATTTTAAGATTATTTGTTCGATTTCTTTGAAAATTGCCATTGGAATTTTGATAGGGATTGCTTTGAATCTGTACATTGCTTTGTGAAGTATGGATATTTTAACAATATTGATTTTTTTAAATCCATGAACACAGAATATCTTTCCATTTATTTGTCTTCTTCAATTTCTTTAATTAATGTCTTGTAGAGTGCAATATACAATTTTTCACTTCCTGGTTAAATTTATTCCTAGGTACGTTATTCCTTTTGATGCAATTGTAAATATAATTGTTTCATTTGGTTCTCATTCTTATAGTTTATAATTAGTGTATAAAAATGAAAGAGATTTGTGTGTTGATTTTGTATCCTGAAACTTTACAGAAGTCATTTATTAGTTCTAGCAACTTTTTGATTGAGTCTTTAGGGTTTTCTATATGTAATATGTGATCTGTAAATAGAGACAGTTTTACTTCTCCCTTTCCAATTTCGATGCCTTTTATTTCTTTTTTGTGACTAATTTCTCTGGCAATGACTTCCAATATTATATTGAACTAGAGGCCCGGTGCACAAAATTGTTGCACGGGTGGGAAGAGTGCCTCAGCCCAACCTGCATCCTCTTGCAATCCAGGACCCTTCAGGGGATGTTGGGCCTAAACTGGCAGTTGGACATATCTCTCGCAATCCAGGATGCTGCATGCACAGGTGACCATACTTTTCATACAGGTGAAAGGCATCTTGCTGTTGTATGGGCAGCTACATTTTTTTGCCCTGATTATAAAAAGCAGTACATAACATGATCCTTCCGAGGCAGTAGTACCATTTTCCCCATCTTATGGGTAGAAAAATTGAAGCAGAGAGAAGTTAAGTAATTGGCTTGGTCTCACAGTTGAAGTGTCAGAATCAGGGCTAACCACAAAATGTGCAAGAATCCATGCATGTCATCGCTACATCATCCTGTTTTTTCAGTGTTAGAGTAGCCTTGCCAGGTTTTAAGTTTTAAACCTAAGAGACTGTTCCCAATATATAGGGTAGGGTCCCTAGGCCTGGCCGGTGATCAGGGCTATCTGTGGGATGACCGGCGGGCAGGGCAATTGGGGCCCCACCCCACTGGCACCCATCTTAGCTGGCAGCCTGGTGCCACCTGCTGGCTGGCCCAACTCCCCCATCACCACCACCACCACCCCCACAAGTCGCCTCCCACAGTGGGGAGCAGTCACTCGCCAGCCATGAGCCCGGCTTCTGGCTGAGTGGCGCTCGCCCTGTGGGAACGCACTGACCACCAGGGGGCAGCTCCTGTGTTAAGCTTCTGCGCCCTGGTGGTCAGTGCGTGCCATAGCAACTGGTTGTTCCGTAGTTTAGTTGATTTGCATATTAGGGTTTTATTATATAGGATAGGAGTAGCATGATTGGGAATCCTTGTCTTGTTCCTGATCTTAGAGAAAAAGCTTTCAGGTTTTCACCATAAAGTATGAACTTCAGCATTCTTATTGGGGTTTTGCTACACTTTTTATAAAATTGAGATATAATAGACATATAATATTGTGAAAGTTTAAGGTTATAACACATTTATTTGATACACTTATAGATTGCAATATGATAACCACTGTAATGTAAGTTAACACTTCCATCACATCACAAGATTATCATTTCCTGTGGTGGGAACAATTAAGATCTAGTTTCTTAGTAACTTTGAAGTTTATAATCAGTACTGTTGACTACAAGCAATATGCTGTGCATTAGCTCTACAGGATTATTTACTTATTAGTTTATTTACTTACAAGTTTGTTCTTTTAAACAACATATTCCCACATCCTCCATCCACCCCACCTCAGCCTCTGGTAATCACCATTCTACTCTGTTTTTACCAGTTCAGCTTATTTATATTCCACATAAATGAGATCATACAGCATTAGTCCATCTCTGACTTATCTCACTTTGCATAATACCCTCAAGGCCCATTCATGTTTTCACAAATGGTAGGATCTCCTTCTTTCTCATGGCTAAATAGCTGAATAATAGTCCTATTGTTTGTATCTTTGTGTGTATGTAGATATATAGATAAATAGAGGTCTCTCTCTTTCTCTCTCTCTCCATATATATATGAAAGTTCTTTATCCATTCATCTTTTGGTGGATCCTTAGGCTGTTTTCCTATCTTCACTAAGGAGAATAATGCTTCAGTAAACAAAGGAATGCATATATCTCTTAAATATCCTGTTTTCATTTACTTTGGATAAATACACATAATTGAATTGCTGGATCATATGGTATCTCTATTTTTAATTTGGGCGGGGGGAACCTTGATACTTTTTCCATAGTGAATATAACAATTTACATTCCCACCAACAGTGTACAGGGGTTTCCTTTTCTCTACATCCTCCCCCAGCACTTATCTCTTATCTTTATGTAATAGCAATTTTAACAGATGATACCACATTGTAGTTTTAAGTTGCAATTCCATAATGATTAGTGATGTTGAGCACTTTTTCATATATCTGTTAGGCATTTGAATATTTTCTTTGCAAAAACATCTGTTCAGTTCCTCTGCCCATTTTTAATTGACTTTTTTTGTTATTGAGTTGTATGAGTTCTTTATATATTTTAGGTATAAACCCCTTCTCTGAAATATGATTTGCAAGTATTTTCTCTCATTCGGTAGGTGGTATTTTCATTTTGTTGATTGTTCTTTTGTTGTACATAAGCTTTTTAGTTTGATGTAGTCCTACTTTTTGATTTTTGCTTTTAGTTTTGATGTCATATCCAAAAAAATTATTGCCCAGTTCCATGTCAGGGAGATAATTTCATATGTTTACTTTTAGGAGTTTTATGGTATCAGATTTTATGTTTAAGTCTTCAAACCATTTCAAGTCAACTTTTGTGATTAGTTTAACATAGGAGAGCAATTACATTTTTCTGCATGTAGTTATGTAGTTTTCCAAACCATTTGTTGAGTAGTTTTTAAAATCGGACTCTACATTTTACCTTTACTATTGTGTTGTATTCTTTTGTATGTTTTCATGCCATTGATTAGCATCTTTTCATTTCATCTTGAATAATTCCACTCAGCATTTCTAGCAAGGCAGATCTAGTGGTGAGTAACTTCCTCAGCTTTTTCTTGTATAGGAAAGCCTTTATTTCTCCTTGCTATATGAAGGATAACTTTTCCAGACAGAGTATGTTTAGCTGCCAATTTTTTTTTTCTTTCAACACTTTGAATATTCATTCCACTCTCTGATGGCCTGTATAGTTTCTACTGAGAAAACTATTGATGGCCTAAAGGGGGTTTGGGGATAATTTGTAGATTTTAATCTTCTTTACCCTGGCTATTTTTAGAATTCTTTCTTTATCCCCAATTTTTGACAGTTTTGTTACAGTATGTCTTGGTGAAGGTACTTTTGCATTGAGATAACAGGGTAATCTATTAGCTTCATGAACTTGGATGTCCTATTCTCTCCCCAGGTTTGGGAAGTTTTCAGCTATTATTTATTTAAATATTTGTTATGTTCCCTTTTCCCTCTCTTCTCCTTTTGGAATCTCAAATATCCTAATATTTGTTCTTTAAATAAATTCCCATATATCATGTAGACTTTCTTTGTTCTTTTACATTCTTTTTCCTTCTTTACATGTTTATTTCAAAATTCCCTATTCTCCAACTCACATATTCTATCTTCCATTTATTCTATTCTACTGAAGATGCTCTCTATTGCATTTTTCATTTCATTTATTGAGTTATTCAGCTCCAAACGTTCTGTTTGGTTCTTTTTTTTTTTCATTTATATTTTTAATCTCATTTTGATCATGTATTTTTCTAAATTTTGCTGAATTGTCTTTTTGAGTTTTCTTATAACTCACTGAGTTTCTTCAAAACAGTTCTTTTAGATTTTAAAAAAATGCTTTGTTTTCAACTTGATTATTGGAGAGTAATTATTTCTTCTTGTGATGGTTTCTTTGTCTTTTTCATGCTCCCTGTATATTTGTGTTGCTGCTTTCACACTAGAAATAACAGGTAACTTTAGTCTTTGCTAGTTGCCTTCAGATGAGGTACTCTGTTCAATGGTACTATTATCTGAATTTTCTGTCTCTGTATGGGTACACCTGCTCTACTCTTCTTGCTCCCTCTGGAGGCAGAGTTTTGTTTGTTTGTTTGTTTGTTTGTTTTTTTTTTGTGTGTGTGTGTTTATATAAAACACTTCATGAATTTTTGTGTCATCCTTGCGCAGGGGCCATGCTAATCTTCTCTGTATTGTTCCAATTTTAGTATATGTGCTGCTGAAGCGAGCACTGGGGGCAGAGTTCTTAAGCTTTTATTTCCTTTCTGGTTCTTATAACTCACCGAGCTGCCTAATGCAAACTTCTTTTTTGTTTTCCAAGAAGATGGCTCTACAGCTCAAGTTTATGGCTTCTCCCTTGTCCACAAACCTTGTCTGTTTTCCAAGCACACTCCCTGATTACTGGAGTTTTCAAACACCATAGTATATGGAAGCATGCACAAAGAGCCAGCCACAGAGTTGGAGGAGGTGTAGGGTTAGCACTCAGAGTGTTGGGAGTGCCCATGTACCCAACAGAGAGATCCCTGGGTATGGTACTCCCAGAAGCTCCTGGAGAATGCAATTCCTTTAATGCCCTTTCTTCCCTCCCCCCACCCCCATTCCCCACCCCAGTCATAGAAGTCCTGTCTCAGTACTCTGAATGATGTTGGAGAGAAATGGGTTTCTCCAGTTATGACCCACACAACTGAGATAACCAAGCAGTGACTGCTATTTGTTTACTCCATGGGAGAGGTCACCACCTCTGGATAGATCAACCCTATACAGTATTTATTGTGGGAGAGGGAGTGCTGGGAAAGTTTCTCTTAGTGCTGCTACCAAATCGTTTTTCTTTTCGCTCTCCAATCCCATGCTGGAATCTCCCCTTAGGAAGGCTAGACTTTTGAAATTCTCTTTCCTTTGTGGGTATCCACCCAGTTCATCACTCTCCAGATTTTTTGCGAATCATGATGAGAGGGGTCTGGGCAAATTTGCAGGCTCTGCTGGTTCCACAGCCCATACTAAGAAATGTCTGCCTATTACCAGATGCACGGGTTGGTAAGACTCCTCTGGGGTCCCTTAATGTATGGTACTAGATCTCACAACAACCATAAAGGTGCTTTGTTCATGGATGGAAGTCTATTTTGTTGTTTAAAAGGGGGATTAAAGGCATAATATCTTATGTTACCACTAGAGGCCTGGTGCACGAAATTCATGCACAGATAGGGTCCCTAGGCCTGGCTGGCGATCAGGGCTGACCAGGGCCTTCTGGTTGCTGACTGGAGCCTTCCTTCATTCTGCACCACCCCCTGGTGGTCAGTGCATGTCATAGCGAGCAATTGAACTCTTGGTTTCCAGGTTGAACTCCTGAGGGGACACTTTGCATATTAGCCTTTTATATATGTATGTATAGATGATCTTGACATCACCTTGCTCTAATTTTTATTATGAATGTTCATAAATGTTTCTTAAACTAATTTTGAGACCCTCAAATATTATACTGCAAAAGAATCAATGCAATCTCAGTCAGGCCCTGTCCCAATAGTTTCTGATGTTGCAGTTCTGAAATAGGTTCCAGGATTGGGACTCTAAGAAACTGCTTGTATAAAAACACTCCTCTTTGATTCTAATGCAGATGGTCAACAAACCACACTTTGATAAATACACATCTAGGGTGCTCATTTTATGTGATAACTGTTATTTATAGCATTTCTACCAGAATACGTTAAAGAACAAACTTCCTTATGAAATTTCAAAATTAATTTCATTTTTTGCCCCTACATACAAATGCTTGTCCTCCTCAATATATGATCCATCTCAATACAGCTTTCAAGGTATATGAGCATTGTTTTGTGTTCATTGAAGTTACCTGTGACTTTGTAGCACTTAACAAGATATAAACCTCTCTACCTCACTATTAAATCCTATTGACATAGTAATTGTTGCCCTTCGGTCATTTTAACTTACGTTGTAGAATTCTTTCTTCCATGTCAATTTTGTAATCTTTTTCTAATTATAAATATTTGGTTATTACAATTAATTTGATTAGTTACTATTTCATAAAAACAATAAATTGAGACTCAGCACACATAAGTTCTGTCTTGACACTTGTTTGGCTGTGTGACATCAGCTAGGTTACATTTACTTTCTGGTCCTCACTTCCATATAGTGTGAATTAGGATAGACAACTTCTGACATCTTTTTCATGTTTAAATGGTGATTCTTTTATTTGTTTTTAGAAAAAGTTAAACTGTTCCTTAAAGCTTTTTATTTATAGGATTGCTGCAAAACTTTAAAATAGGTATAGTATTTATTTAGGAAACTATTCACTTGGAATTCTCTGAAGTGATCATCTACAGACTGAAATAAAGTAGAATAAAAACATACCATAAATTTTTATATACAAATTCATACAGACTTTTCATTTCTCTAATCTTGTAAAACTTACTTCTTGGCCGAAAAAATCTTTTAAAGAACTGCCTGGGTGGCTTGGCTGGTTAGATCATCATCCTATACACCAAATGGTTGTAGGTTCAATTCCTGGTCAAGGCACATACTTAGGTTGCAGGTTTGATCTATGGTCAGGGCATGTATGGGAGGCAACTGATTGATGTTTCTCTTTCACATCAATGTTCCTCTCTGTGTTCCTTTCTCTCTAAAATCAATAAAGACAGCAGGAAAAATGGCGGCGGAATAGACAGACGTGTTCCGAGCCTTGTCCCGGAGCAGAAAGAAAGAACAGCTGAGGGTCGCACTAGGAGTGTTTGTTGGCAAGTTGGGGGACAGCTGAACTCCAGAAGAAGGTGGGAGACTGCTAGACGGGGTTCCCCTGACCTGGCAGCTCCCACTGCGGCTGGGTCCCCTCCCGGAGCTGCGGGCTTGGACTCGGAGTCGCCGCCATCTGGAACCGGAAAGTGGAGCTTATCGGAAGCCTGAGAATCCACAACTGCGGAACCCACGGAACAGCTGCGAGCCCCAGAACAACGCTCCCCGATTGGCGCAAACACACGGGTTCAGAGGAGCTCTACACGCCACCACGGAAAGGTCAGATTTCGCCTAGGATAAGGTGAGGTCTCTGGTCCCAGCACGAGAGAGGAACGCGCGTTTTGCGGGACCTAGAGGACCAGGGAAGTCTGTGCCTAGAAAAATCGGTGGCTGCTGGGGCTGGCGTGATCTGTGAATGTGGAAGGGAGTCCTCAGAGCTGCTAACAGAAGGGCTCTCTAAAAAGCAACCCATTTTGATCTGAAGTGCAGGGACACCCTAAGAATTTCAGGGGTGTGCTAGACTTACGCGCAGCCACGGAGTGCGCACACTTGGGCTTTTTCCTCTTGAAATTCTTGCTTCTGATTACTAAGCCCAATTCATAGGTTCACCCAGTTGGGGACACCCTGGGAGACTGCAGGGGAAAGTTGTTTTTCTGGAACCTGGGGATCGGAGCGGGGAGTGACCATCCGAGAGCCAGCTCTGAGGCAGCCCACTCCCACAAACCGGTAGTGAGTGCCACAGGGAAAGAAGGCTCTAACACTCCCTAGAGAGGCCATAGATAAACCCGGAAGTCAATCCAGAAACACTGCCACCCAGGGGCTGAATCACAAATTGACTCTTGTGTAATCAAAAATAAAGGAATACGAATTAAGACACACCGCCTGCTTAAAATCAGGACTGGCTTACATCACTGAAGAGCAGTGGAACGCAGGGAACTGCAATACTGTCTGGACTGAGAAACAGGCGTGCAAAACAGAACAACAGAGGAAGTGAATGACCTTCACTACTCCACATTTTATTTTTATTTTTTATTTTTTTATTTTCATTTTTTGCATCTTTTACTCAAGAAACTAATTTTTTTCCTCACTTGATTTTACCTTTTTAATTATTACATTTTTATGTTCAATCTGTATTATTACTACTGCTATTTTATCTTTTTTTTTTTTAAGTGTCATTTTATTTTCTCTTCATTTTGTTTTGGGATTAATGTTCCACATTCTATTTTTATCTTTCCTTTAGCATCATTTTACTCTATCTCAAATCTACCTTTATGCCATCACTCTCTTCCTCACTTTTCCCTTTTCAGTGTCCTGTTTATCTTACCCCTTTCCTGCTTTAGATTTTCCCTATTCTTTCTGTTTACCCCCTTTTAAAATTTGACCCTACTTATATATCTAATCTCCAATCCCCTGCTCCAAGTCCATACACACCTCTCTCTTCGCTGTCTTAACTATCCAAAAAATTGTTCTTCTCTCTGTCCTTTTGTTGTTGTTCGTTTGAATGTAGATTATATCGAATTTTTATGCTTTTTTGTGAGATTGTTTTGCTTATTCTTCTTTTGTTTATTTTTTTGTTTGTTTAGTGCTTCTGTTTTCCCTTGCCTCACTCAATATTAGTTGGTGTTGTAGTTTGTATTAATCCCCAGGTACTTGTTGCTGGCATTTGCTGGGATAAGTGATTGTTCTATTGGAGTTTTATCCCCAATATATATAGTCTGTTTCCCTTTCTCTCTTAGTCTCTTTCTTGTCTCTCTTACTTTTTTTTCTTCTTTTTTTCCCTTTTCCCAATTTCATTTTGACACCCCCTTTTTTTTTTCTTCTTCTTTCTTTCTATTTCCTCTTCTTCTTTCTCTACTATCCCCTGATTTGCCTTTCTCTGGTGGTCACCTTTATTGGAGGTTGTTAATATCGTGAATACATTCCTGTTCAGTGCCTTGTGTGTTGTACCTGGTAGTGCTGTATTTTCTGCCTTTAAATCGACGCAGGACAGAGAGAACTACATAACCAGACACCCAGAGAAGAGAGACCATGGGGAGACAAAGACACAGCCCGCATATGAAAGAAAAGCAGGCATCACCAGAAAAGGAAGTAAACGAAATGGAGGCAAGCAACCTTCCAGAAAAAGAATTCAGAGAAATGGTCATAAGGTGGCTGAAAAGAATGGAAGACAAATTCGACAATATGAGCAAGAACCAAGAGGAAATGAAGAACCAAGAAGAAATGAAAAATGACATCGCTGCTGTAAAGAACTCAATAGAAAGCATCAAGAGTAGACTAGAAGAAGCAGAGGACCGCATCAGTGAGCTAGAAGACAAGATGGGAAAAAATACCCAAGTAGAGCAACTTCTAGAAAAAAAAATTAAAAGGCAGGAGGAGAGCCTAAGGGAACTTTGGGACAACACGAAAAAAAACAACATCCGCATAATAGGGGTTCCAGAAGGAAAGGAAGCTGAGCAAGGAATAGAAAACCAATTTGAAGAAATAATGACAGAAAATTTCCCTGATATAGGGAAGAAAAAACCCACACAAATCCAAGAAGCTCACAGAGTCCCAAACAAAATGAACCCCAAAAGACCGACGCCAAGGCACATCATAATTAAATTGGCAAACACCAACGACAAAGTAAGAATCTTAAAAGCAGCCAGAGAGAGACAGAAAGTTACATACAAAGGAACCCCCATCAGACTAGCAACTGATTTCTCAACAGAAACTCATCAGGCCAGAAGGGAATGGAATGAAATATACAAAGTCATGCAAAGGAAGGGTCTGAATCCAAGAATACTGTACCCAGCAAGGCTGTCAATCAAAATTGAAGGTGAAATCAGGAGCTTCACAGACAAAAAAGGCCTAAGGGAATTTATTACCACCAAACCAGCAATGCAAGAAATGCTAAAGGGTCTGCTGTAAAAAAAAAAAAAAAGAAATAGGAAGCGAAGAAGGAACACAGGTGTAAAGAATAGGAATGGCGACAAATAAGTACCTATCAATAATAACTTTAAATGTAAACGGATTAAATGCCCCAATCAAAAGACATAGGGTAATGGATTGGATAAGAAAACATGACCCATATATCTGCTGTCTGCAAGAGACCCACCTCAGAAAAAAAGATTCACAAAGACTGAGGATGAAGGGATGGAAAAAGGTTTTCCAGGCAAATGGAACTGAAAAAAAAGCTGGGTAGCAATACTTATATCTGACAAATTAGATCTCAAACTGAAGGACATAACAAGAGATAAGGAAGGCCACTTCATAATACTAAAGGGAGCAATCCAACAAGAAGAAATAACTCTGGTAAACATATATGCACCCAATACAGGAGCACCCAAATACATAAAAAAACTCCTGGAGGATATCAAGGGAGAGATTGACAGCAATACAATCATAGTAGGAGACTTTAATACCCCACTATCACCATTGGACAAATCCTCTAAACAAAACATCAGCAAAGAAACATCAATCCTAAATGACTCACTCGACCAGATGGGATTAATTGACATCTTCAGAACATTTCACCCCAAAGCCACAGAGTATACATTCTTCTCAAGTGCACATGGGTCATTTTCAAAGATAGACCATATGTTGGGACATAGGCAAAGTCACTTCAAATTCAAGAAGATAGAAATCATATCAAGCATCTTCTCAGACCACAGTGGCATAAAACTGGAAATCAACTACAATAAAAAACAACCCAAGGAAATCAAACACATGGAGACTAAACAGCATGCTATTAAACCATGACTGGGTTACCAGAGAGATCAAAGAAGAAATAAAAAAACATCATGACAACAAATGACAATGAAAACACTACAATCCAAAATCTATGGGACACAGCGAAAGCAGTCTTGAGAGGGAAGTTCATAGCTCTACAAGCCTACTGCAAAAAAACAAGAAACAGGGGTAATAAATTACCTAACCCAACAACTCAAAGAGTTAGAAAAAGAGCAACAAGAAAAGCCCAGTGTAAGCAGAAGGAAGGAAATAATAAAGATCAGAGCACAGATAAATGACATAGAGACCAAAGAAACAATACAAAAGATCAACAAAACCAAGAGCTGATTCTTTGAAAGGATAAACAAGATTGATGAACCTCTAGCCAGGCTCACCAAGAAGCAAAGAGAGAGGACCCAAATAAACAAAATCAGAAATGAAAGAGGTGAAATAACAACAGATCCCGCCGAAATACAAAGGATTGTTAAAAACTACTACGAACAACTCTATTCCAACAAACTGGACAACCTGGAGGAAATGGACATATTCCTAGAAAAATATAACCTTCCAAAACTCAATCAGGAAGAATCTAAACAGCTCAATATGCCAGTAACTATGGAAGAAATTGAAGCAGTCATCAAAGAGCTTTCGGCAAACAAAAGCCCGGGGCAGACGGCTTCACAGGAGAGTTTTACCAAACATTCAAGGAAGAACTATAACCTATCCTCCTCAGACTATTCCAAAAAATTCAAGAGGAAGGAACACTTCCAAGCTCCTTCTATGAAGCCAGCATCACCCTAATACCAAAACCAGATAAAGACAACACAATGAAGGACAATTACAGGCCAATATCCCTCATGAATGTAGATGCCAAAATCCTCAACAAAATTCTAGCAAATCGGATCCAGCAGTACATCAGAAAGATCATACACCATGACCAAGTAGGGTTTATCCCAGGAATGCAAGGATGGTTCAATATCCGAAAATCAATAAATGTGATACATCACATAAACAAATTGAAAGATAAAAATCACATAGTCATATCAATTGATGCAGAAAAAGCATTTGACAAAATCCAACACCCTTTCTTGATAAAAACTCTCAACAAGGTGGGACTAGAAGGATCATACCTCAACATAATAAAAGCTATATATGATAAACCCACAGCTAACATCATACTCAATGGGCAAAAACTAAAACCATTTCCCCTAAGAACAGGAACAAGACAAGGATGCCCACTCTCACCACTCCTGTTTGACATAGTACTGGAAGTATTAGCCATTGCAATTAGACAAGAAGAAGAAATAAAAGGCATCCAAATTGGAAAAGAAGAAGTAAAGCTGTCCTTATTTGCAGATGACATGATATTGTACATAAAAAAACCGAAAGACTCTATCAAAAAACTAACAGACTTAATAAATGAATTCGGCAAGGTAGCAGGATACAAAATTAACGCCAAGAAATCTATGGCATTTCTATACACCAACAGTGAACTTACAGAAAGAGAGACTAAAAAAGCAATCCCATTTTCCATCGCACCAAAAAAATTAAGATACTTAGGAATAAACCTAACCAAGGAGGTAAAAGACCTATATGCGGAAAACTACAGGACACTGAAAAAAGAGATAGAGGAAGATGTAAACAGATGGAAGAACATACCATGTTCATGGATTGGTAGAATCAACATCATCAAAATGTCCATACTACCCAAAGCAATCTGTAGATTCAATGCACTCCCCATTAAAATACCAACAGCATATTTCACAGACCTAGAAAGAACTCTCCAAAAATTCATCTGGAATAAAAAAAGACCCCGAATAGCCACAGCAATCCTGAGAAAGAAGAATAAAGTAGGAGGAATCTCAATACCAGATTTCAAGCTGTATTACAAAGCCACTGTCCTCAAAACAGCCTGGTACTGGCACAAGAACAGACATATAGATCAATGGAATAGAATAGAGAATCCAGATATCGACCCAAACCAATATGCACAATTAATATTTGACAAAGGAGGCATGAGCATACAATGGAGTCAAGACAGTCTCTTCAATAAATGGTGTTGGGAAAATTGGACAGATACATGCAAAAAAATGAAACTAGATCACCAACTTACACCATACACAAAAATAAACTCAAAATGGATACAGGACTTAAATATAAGACGGGAAACCATAAAAATACTAGAGGAATCCTCAGGCAGCAAAATCTCAGACATATGCCAAAAGAACTTTTTCAGTGATACTGCCCCTAGGGCAATGGAAGCCAAAGAGAAAATAAACAAATGGGAATACATCAAAATAAAAAGCTTTTGCACAGCAAAAGAAACCATCAACAAAACAACAAGAAAGCCCACTGTATGGGAGAACATATTTGCAAATGGTATCACTGATAAAGGTTTAATTTCCAACATCTACAGGCAGCTTATACAACTTAATAAAAGGAAGATAAAGGATCCAATAAAAAAATGGGCAACGGACCTAAATAGAATCTTTTCGAAAGAAGACAGAAGGAAGGCCAAGAGACACATGAAAACATGCTCAAAGTCACTAATTATCCGAGAGATGCAAATCAAAACTACAATGAGGTACCACCTCACACCTGTCAGAATGGCTATCATCAACAAATCAACAAACGACAAGTGTTGGCGAGGATGTGGAGAAAAAGGAACCCTCGTGCACTGCTGGTGGGAATGCAGACTGGTGCAGCCACTGTGGAGAACAGTATGGAGTTTCCTCAAAAAACTGAAAATGGAACTCCCATTTGACCCAGTAATCCCACTCCTAGGAATATATCCTAAGAAACCTGAAACACCAATCAGAAAGGACATATGCACCCCTATGTTCATAGCAGAACAATTTACAATAGCTAAGATTTGGAAACAGCCTAGGTGCCCGTCAGCAGATGACTGGATCAGAAAACTATGGTACATCTACACAATGGAATACTATGCTGCCATAAAAAAGAAGGAATTACTACCATTTGTAGACACCTGGATGAAATTAGAGAACATTATGCTAAGTGAAATAAGCCAGTCAATGAAAGAAAAATACCACATGATCTCACTCATTTAGGGATAATGAAAAACATTATAAACTGATGAACCAAAAGATAGTTACAGAGGCAGTAAAGCATCAAACAGAGTGTCTAATTACAGCGGTAAGGTTAGGGAGAGGTGGGGGAAATAAGAGATCAACTGAAGGACTTGTATGCATGCATATAAGAGTAACCAACGGATGCAAAACATTGGGGGGTGAGGGCAGGTATGGGAGTGGGGTGGGGGGGGGCAATGGTAAGATATGTACACATATAATACCTTAATAAAAAATTTGAAAAAAAAATAAAATAAAATCAATAAAGACAGATCCTTGGGTGAGGATTAAAAAAAAGAACTGAGCAAGTGAGAAATAGTACAGTAATGGTATGAGTCTGCCCATGGCTGAACCATTTATTAATTTTTAAAAAATGACAAAAATCCTTCTATTATCAGCAAAACTCTTATTCAAGCACAGGATTTGAGATGTGGGTTTAGAGCTATTAATTTTGCCTCCAGGAAATTATTATTATCTTGAATGTTCTGATTTATTGCCTCAAAGTTTTGATATGCTTACCTAGGCAAGAAAAGTATTGCATATGATCAGGAAATGCTGTAGGCACTAAACATATTTTTCTTTTGAGTATGTCAACTCATTAAGAATACTGTTACAAATTCTGTTCATTACACCTCACAATGTCAGACTAGGGAAGATCCAGAAGAATTTCTAAAATGCTAGAGTGTGAGGAGAAGCATCCATTACAGTTAGACTAAAACAAATGTGACTCTTCCAAGACGATGGCTGAGAGCAGATAAAAAAATCAAAATGGATAAACTGATGATAAATCTTAGAGATGGGAAATGATTCTTGAAGCATGAAAGAAGTAAAAATAGTAGCTAACATTTATTGAGTAAGTGCTGTGTGCCTGACACTTGTCTAAAAACTTTATATGTATATTCTCATTTAATCTTTATAAAAATCTTAAGGGATATATTCTATTATTATAATAGTGTTTTTTTATTAATAAATAAATAATTCATATTATTTTAGTGATTGGAAACACAGAGTTTTAAATAAATTGTTTGATGTTACATAGGTAGCAAAGTCAGAGTTTAAGCCAGAGATTCTGTTTCCATAGCCTGTGAACTTAAATGCTATATTATATTACACATTATCAACAAATATAAATAAATACTATTTAATCATTATTTACCTATTCAATCAAGAAGAATTTTTGAGCTTATATCGTGTAATAGGAACTGTGCTTGGCAATGGGATTTGAGAGAGAAAAAAGTAAGTCTAGAGAAAGAGATAAATAAATAAATGGAAATTTTTATAATGACTTGGTACATATCATGAAGGAAAGAGACAGTGTAACTTATTCCCTAAAACTGCAAATCATTAGTTCT
>NC_137784.1:93295931-93657058 GCF_963455305.1 Plecotus auritus
TCATTTGAGCATTTTCCAATTGGTAGACATTTAGGATGTATGCTAATTTTTTCTTTCTTTTTCTTTTTTTTTTTTTTTTACTGCTAGTATTTTATTTTATTTTTTTTCAATTTCTTTATTGATTAAGGTATTACATATGTGTCCTTATTCCCCCATTACCCCCCACCTCCCATTCATGACCCCACCCCCCCTGTTGTCTCTGACCATAGATATGTATAGATATGTATTTGTTGTTCATAATTTTTATCTTTACTTTTTTCTTCTTCCTCTTCTTAAAGAATACCTTTCAGCATTTCATATAATACTGGTTTGGTGGTGATGAACTCCTTTAGCTTTTTCTTATCTGTGAAGCTCTTTATCTGACCTTCCATTCTGAATGATAACTTTGCTGGGTAGAGTAATCTTGGTTGCAGGTTCTTGCTATTCATCACTTTGAAAATTTCTTGCCACTCCCGTCTGGCCTGCATAGTTTCTGTTGAGAAATCAGCTGACAATCTTATGGGTGCTCCCTTGTAGGTAACTAACTGTTTTTCTCTTGCTGATTTTAATATTCTCTCTTTGTCTTTTGCTCTTGGCATTTTAATTATGATGTGTCTTGGTGTGGTCCTCTTTGGATTCCTTTTGTTTGGGATTCTCTGCGTTTCCTGGACTTGTAAGTCTATTTCTTTCACCAGGTGGGGAAATTTTCAGTCATTATTTCTTCAAATAGGTTTTCAGTATCTTGCTCTCTCTCTTCTTCTGGCACCCACATAATTCTGATGTTGGTATGCTTGAAGTTGTCCCAGAGGCTTCTTACACTATCTTCAACTTTTTGGATTCTTTTTTCTTTTTGCTTTTCCGGATGAGTGTTTTTTGCTTCTTTGTATTTCAAATCTTTGACTTGATTCTTGCGTTCCTCTAGTCTGCTGTTGGGTCTCTGTATAATATTTTTTATTTCAGTCAGTGTATGTTTAATTTCTAGTTGGTCCTTTTTCATATCTTCTAGAGTATCACTAAATTTATTGGCCTTTTCTAGGATATTCTTGAAAAGCCTTATAACCGTGGTTTTGAATTCTATATCCAGTCGTTTGTTTTCCTCCATTTCTTTCGTTTGTGATCTGTTTCTTGTCTCCACATTTTCGTTGCTTCCCTGATTGGTAGGGTAGCTTTGTGTGCTAGGTTTCCTATATGGCCCAGTGGGTCGGCCTCCCAGTTAACCTGAGGTGGACACTCTTGGTGCACCCCTTTGGTGACTGTGTGTACAGCCTTGTTGTAGTTAAGTCTTGATTGTTATTGGTATTACTGGGAGGAATTGGCCTCCAGGCCAGTTGGCTGTAAAGATCCGCTGTGTCTATGCTGGGAGAAGTTTGGTGCTGGAGACAGCCTTATAGGATTAGACTTGCAAAATTGCAAAAGCCACTGTGCTCAGCTTGGATGGGGCAGAGTCTCAGGGCGGAACAGACAGTCTTGGATTCCTGTCAGCCCTGCCCTTGCACGCGCGCCTCCAGACCTTTGCCTTCCTCGGCTCCCCTGAGTTTCCGCCTCATAGTCCAGATTCCCCCCTAAGAGCATGGGTCCCCAGGGGCTCACCCAGAACTGGGGTTCAGTGCATCAGGAGCTTCCAACTCCATTCCGCTAGGGAAATCCTTCGGCAACCTCCACATTCAGTCTTCTCTGCGAGCACTCACGCACGTGCGCCTCCAGACCCCTGCCACCGCGGCTCCCCCGAGTCTCCGAGTCTCTGTGTGCCTTTCTTTCTTCCTGACATTCCAGACTCCCCCTGTATGAGCCTGGGTCCACGGGGTTTCGCCCAGAACTGGGGTTCAGTGTAGTCGGAACTGGGGTTCAGTGCAGTCGGGGGCTGCCTTCCTCTCTGCGCACGTGTCTCCATATCTCAGCCCATTGCCTCTCCTCTGATTCTCTGTGAGCTTTTCTCTTTCCTTCTAGTTGTAGAATTTCCACTCAGCCAGCATTGCTGTAGTTCTGGAAGAAGTCCATTCTATCTTTTAGTTGTAGTTTTGAAATTGTTGTGCGAGGCAGCAGTTTAGGTGCCTACCTAGGCTGCCACATTGGTTTCTCCTGTTCTTCCGTCTGTTTATGTCTTCCTCTATCTCTTTTTTCAGTGTCCTGTAGTTTTCTGTGTATAGGTCTTTAACCACCTTAGTTAAGTTTATTCCTAGGTATATTAATTTTTGGGGGGAATAGGTAAATGGGATTGCTTTTTCAGTCTCTCTTTCTGTAGGTTCACTATTGGTGTATAGAAATACCATAGATTTCTTAGAGTTAATTTTGTATCCTGCTACATTGCTGAATTCATTTATTAAGTCTATTAGTTTTTTGATGGAGTCTTTCGGGTTTTTTATGTACAATATCATGTCATCTGCAAATAACGACAGCTTTACTTCTTCTTTTCCAATTGGGATGCCTTTTATTTCTTCTTCTTGTCTAATTGCAATGGCTAATACTTCCAGTACTATGTCGAACAGGAGTGGTGAGAGTGCATCCCTGTCTTGTTCCTGTTCTTAGGGGAAATGGTTTTAGTTTTTGCGCATTGAGTATGATGTTAGCTGTGGGTTTATCATATATAGCTTTTATTATGTTGAGGTATGATCCTTCTATTCCCAAGTTGTTGAGAGTTTTTATCAAGAAAGGGTGCTGGATTTTGTCAAATGCTTTTTCTGCATCAATTGATATGACTATGTGATTTTTATCTCTCAATTTGTGTTTTTTTTAAATTTCTTTATTGATTAAGGTATTTCATATGTGTCCTTATTCCCCCATTACCCCCCAACTCCCATTCATGCACCCATCCCCCTGTTGTCTGTGTCCATTTATTAGGCTTACATGCATGCATATAAGTCCTTTGGTTGATCTCTCCCCCTTACCCCCACCGTCTCCTACCTTCCCTGAGGTTTGACGTTCTGATTGATGTTTCTCTGTCTCTGGATCTATTTTTGTTCATCAGTTATGTTGTTCATTATATTCCACAAATGAGTGAGATCATGTGATATTTATCTTCCTCTGCCTGGCTTATTTCACTTAGCATAATGCTCTCCATCTCCACCCATGTTGGTGCAAATGGTAAGAACTCCTTCTTTTTTACCGCTGTGTAGTATTCCATTGTGTAGATGTACCACAGATTTTTAATCCACTCATCTGCTGATGGGCACTTAGGCTGTTTCCAAATCTTAGCTATGGTGAATTGTGCTGCTATGAACATAGGGGTGCATATATCCTTTCTGATTTGTTTTTCTAGTTTCTTGGTATATATTCCTAGAAGTGGGATCACTGAGTCAAATGGAAGTTTCATTTTTAGTTTTCTGATGAAACTCCACACTGTTCTCCACAGTGGCTGCACCAGTCTGCATTCCCACCAGCAGTGCACGAGGGTTCCTTTTTCTCCGCATCCTCGCCAACACTTGTCATTTGTTGATTTGTTGATGATAGCCATTCTGACAGGTGTGAGATGGTACCGCATTGTTGTTTTAATTTGCATCGCTCTGATGATTAGTGACTTTCAGCAGGTTTTCATAAGTCTCTTGGCCTTCCTTCTGTCTTCTTTTGTAAAGTGTCTATTTATATCAGTTGCCCATTTTTTGATTGGGTTGTTTATCTTCTTTTTGATAAGCTGCATGAGTTCCCTTTAAATGTTGGAGATTAAACCCTTATCATTGATATCATTGGCAAATATGTTCTCCCTTGCAGTGGGCTTTCTTCTTGTTTTATTGATGGTTTCCTTTGCTGTGCAAAAGCTTTTTATTTTGATGTAGTCCCATTTGTTTATTTTCTCTTTAGTTTCCATTGCCCTAGGAGCAGTATCAGTAAAGAAGTTCCTTCGGCATATGTCTGAGATTTTTCTGCCTGTGGATTCCTCTAGTATTTTTATGGTTTCCCGTCTTATGTTAAGTCCTTGATCCATTCTGAGTTTATTTTTGTGTATGGTGTAAGTTGGTGGTCTAGTTTCATTTTTTTGCATGTATCAGTCCAATTTTCCCAACACTATTTATTGAAGAGACTGCCTTGACTCCATTCTATGTTCATGCCTCCTTTGTCAAATATTAATTGAGCGTAGTGATTTGGGTCGATTTCTGGGTTCTTTATTCTATTCCATTGATCTATATGTCTATTCTTGTGCCAGTACCAGGCAGTTTTGAGAACAGTGGCTTTGTAATACAGCTTGAAATCTGGTATTGAGATCCCACATACTTTGTTCTTCTTTCTCAGGATTGCTGTAGCTATTCGGGGTCTTTTTTTATTCCAGATGAATTTTTGGAGAGTTCTTTCTAGGTCTATGAAATATGACGTTGGTATTTTAATGGGGAGTGCATTGAATCTATAGATTGCTTTGGGTAGTATGGACATTTTAATGATGTTGATTCTCTCAATCCATGAACATGATATGTTCTTCCATCTGTTTATGACTTTCTCTATCTCTTTTTTCAGTGTCCTGTAGTTTTTGCATATAGGTCTTTTACCTCCTTAGTTAAGTTTATTCCTAGGTATCTTAATTTTTTTTGGTGTGATGGTAAATGGGATTGCTTTTTTAGTTTCTCTTTCTGTAAGTTCACTATTGGTGTATAGAAATGCCATAGATTACTTGGCTTTAATTTTCTATCCTGCTACCTTGCCAAATTCATTTATTAGGTCTAATGATTTTTTTGATGGAGTCTTTAGGGTTTTCTATGTACAGTATCATGTCATCTGCAAAAAAGGACAGCTTTACTTCTTCTTTTCCAATTTGGATGCCTTTTATTTCTTCTTTTCTTATAGCAATGGCAAGTACTTCCAGTACTATGTCAAACAGGAGTGGTGAGAGAGGGCATCCCTGTCTTGTTCCTGTTTTTAGGAGAAATGGTTTTAATTTTTGTCCATTGAATGTGATGCTGGCTGTGGGTTTGTCATATATTGCTTTTATTATGCTAAGGTATGATCCTTCTATTCCCACCTTGTTGAGAGTTTTTATCAAGAAAGGGTGTTGGATTTTATCAAATGCTTTTTCTGCATCAATTGATATGACTATGTGTTTTTTATCTCTCAATTTGTTTATGTGATGTATCACGTTTATTGATTTGCGGATATTGTACCATCCTTGCATTCCTGGGATAAATCCTACTTGGTCATGGTGTATGATCTTTCTGATGTAGTGCTGGATCGGATTTGCTAAAATTTTGTTGAGGATTTTGGCATCTATGTTCATGAGGGATATTGGCCTGTAATTCTCTTTCACTGTGTTGTCTTTATCTGGTTTTGGTATTAGGGTGATGCTGGCTTCATAGTATGAGCTTGGAAGTGTTCCTTCCTCTTGAATTTTTTGAAATAGTCTGAGGAGGATAGGTTTTAGTTCTTCCTTGAATGTTTGGGAAAACTCCCCTGTGAAGCCATCTTGCCCTGGGCTTTTTTGCCTGAAGCTTTTCAATGACTGCTTCAATTTCTTCCATAGTTATCACCCTATTGCGATGTTTAGAATCTTCCTGATTGAGTTTGGAAGGTTGTATTTTTCTAGGAATATGTCCATTTCCTCCAGGTTGTCCAGTTTGTTGGAATAGAGTTGTTCATAGTATTTTTTAACAATCCTTTGTATTTCGGTGGGGTCCCTTGTTATTTCACCTCTTTCTGATTTTGTTTATTTGGGTCCTCTCTCTTTGCTTCTTGGTGAGCCTGGCTAGAGGTTCATCAATCTTGTTTATCCTTTCAAAGAACCAGCTCTTGGTTTTTTTGATCTTTTGTATTTTTTTTTTTTTTGTCTCAATGTCATTTATCTCCACTCTGATCTTTATTATTTCCTTCCTTCTGCTTACACTGGGCTTTTCTTCTTGCTCTCTTTCTAACTCTTTGAGTTGTAGGGTTAGGTAATTTATTACCATTGTTTCTTGTTTTTTGCAGTAGGCTTTTAGAGCTATGAGCTTCCCTCTCAAGACTTCTTTCGCTGTGTCCCATAGATTTTGGATTGTTGTGTTTTCATTGTCATTTGTTGCCATGATGTTTTTTATTTCTTCCTTTATCTCTCTGGTAACCCAGTCATTGTTTAATATCATGCTGTTTAGTCTCCATGTGTTTGATTTTTTTGGATTGTTTTTATTGTAGTTGATTTCCAGTTTTATGCCACTGTGATCTGAGAAGATGCTTGATATGATTTCTGTCTTCTTGAATTTGAAGAGACTTTGCCTATGACCCAACATATGACCTATCTTTGAAAATGACCCATGTGCACTTGAGAAGAATGTATATTCTGTGGCTTTGGGGTGAAATGTTCTGAAGATGTCAATTAATTCCATCTGGTCTAGTGAGTCATTTAGGATTGATGTTTCTTTGCTGATTTTTTGTTTAGAGGATTTTTCCAATGGTGATAGTGGGGTATTAAAGTCTCCTACTATGATTGTATTGCTGTCAATCTCTCCTTTGATATCCTCCAGAAGTTGTTTTATGTATTTGTGTGCTCCTGTATTGGGTGCATATATGTTTACCAGAGTTATTTCTTCTTGTTAGGATTGCTCCCTTTAGTATTATGAAGTGGCCTTCCTTATTTCTTGTTTTGTCCTTCATTGGATATCTAATTTGTCAGATATAATTATTGCTACCCCAGCTTTTTTTTCATTTTCATTTGCCTGAAAAAATTTTTCCATCCCTTCACCCTCAGTCTGTGTGCATCTTTTTTTCTGAGGTGGGTTTCTTGTAGACAGCAGATATATGGGTCGTGTTTTCTTATCCATTCTGTTACCCTATGGCTTTTGAATGGGGCATTTAATCCATATACATTTAATCCATTTACATTTTAAGTTATTATTGATAGGTGCTTATTTGTCACCATTTTTATTCTTTATCCCTGTGTTCCTTCTTCGCTTCCTATTTCTTTTTTTTTACAGCAGACCCTTTAGCATTTCTTGCATTGCTGGTTTGGTGGTAATAAATTCCCTTAGTCCTTTTTTGTCTGTTAAGCTCCTGATTTCACCTTCAATTTTGATTGATAGCCTTGCTGGGTACAGTATTCTTGGATTCAGACCCTTCCTTTGCATGACTTTGTATATTTCATTCCATTCCCTTCTGGCCTGATGAGTTTCTGTTGACAAATCAGTTGCTAGTCTGATGCGGGTTCCTTTGTATATAACTTTCTGTCTCTCTCTGGCCACTTTTAAGATTCTTACTTTGTCATTGGTGTTTGGCAATTTAATTATAATGTACCTTGGCGTCAGTCTTTTGGGGTTCATTTTGCTTGGGACTCTGTGAGCTTCTTGGATTTGTGTGGTGTTTTTTTCTTCCCTATATGAGGGAAGTTTTCTGCCATTATTTCTTATAACAGGTTTTCTATTCCTTGCTCAGTTTCCTTTCCTTCTGGAACCCCTATTACGTGGATGTTATTTTGTTTCGTGTTGTCTCAAAGTTCCCTCAGGCTCTCCTCCTGCTTTTTAATTTTTTTTCTAGAAGTTGCTCTACATGGGTATTTTTTCCCATCTTGTCTTCTAGCTCACTGATGTGGTCCTCTGCTTCTTCTAGTCTACTTTTGATGCTTTCTATTGAGTTCTTTACAGTAGCGATGTCATTTTTCATTTCTTCTTGGTTCTTCATTTCCTCTTGGTTCTTACTCATATTGTCGAATTTGTCTTCCATTCTTTTCAGCCACCTTATGACCATTTCTCTGAATTCTTTCTCTGGAAGGTTGCTTGCCTCCATTTTGTTTACTTCCTTTTCTGGTGATGCCTGCTTTTCTCTCATATGCGGGCTGTTTCTTTTTCTCCCCATGGTCTCTCTTCTCCAGGTGTCTGGTTATGTAGTTCTCTCTCTCCAGTGTTGATTTAAAGACACAAAATACAAACCAACCAGGTACAACACACAAGGCACTGAACAGAAATGTATTCACGATATTAATAACCCCAAATAAAGGTGACCACCAGAGAAAGGCAAAATTAGGAGTTTCTGAGGGGAAAAAAAATAAAAGGATAGAGAAGTCTATCACCTGGAAACCAGCACTGTGATAAATGGTAAAGGGACTGATGTAATGAGAAGAAGAAATAGAGAGAAAGAAACCTAGACATACAGAATTAAAATGACAATAAATAAGTACCTATCAATCATAACCTTAAATGTAAATGGATTAAATCCTCTAATCCAAAGACATAGAGTACATGAATGGATACAAAAACATGACCTAATTATATGCTGTCTATAAGAGACCCACCTCAGTGCAAAAGACTCACACAGGATGGGAGTTAATAGATGGTAAAAGATTTTCCATGCAAATGAAAATAATTAAAAGAAAGCTGGGTTTGCAACATTCATATCTGACAAAACAGACTTTAAAATGAAGCATCAAAAGAGACAAAAAGGGCATTACATAATACTAAAGGGATTGATCTCTGAACGCATAATAATCTGGCCACTCAGTGTGTGTGTGTGTGTGTGTGCGTGCGTGTGTGTGTATGTATGTATATATACACATACATACACACACACACACACACACACATACACACATATATGAGAGGCCCGCTGCATGAATTCGTGCATCATGGGGTCTGGCCAACCTGGCCAGAGGGAGGGGATATTGGGCAGTTGGCCAGCCTGCCTGCTGGTCGAAGTCCTGGTCGAGGGGACAATTTGCATATTAGCCTTTTATTATATAGGGTATACACTGAGTGGCCAGATTATTATGCATTCAGAGATTATAATAATCTGACCACTCAGTGTAGTACTGGAAGTCCTAGCCATAGGAATCAAAGAAGAAGAAGAAATAAAAGAAAGCCAAATTGGACACGAGGAAGTAAAATTCTCATAATATCTGACAAAGGGAGCAAGAATATACAATAGAGATGACATGATATTGTCCATAGAAAACCCTAAAGGCTCCACCAAAAAACTACTAGGTTTCATAAAGGAATTTGAAAATGTAGCACAATATAATATTAATACCTAGAAATCAATGGCATTTTTCACACCAATAGTGAATTCTCAGAAAGATAAACTAAGAAAAAATCCCATTTACTATTGCAACAAAAAAATTACAATACTTGGGAATAAACTTTACCAAGGAGGTAAAAGACTTATACTGGAAAAACTACAGGACATTGAAAACAGAGATAGAGGAAGATATGAACAAGTGGAAAAATATACCATGTTCATGGATTGGTAGAATTAACATCATTAAAATGTCCATACTATCTAATGCAATCTACAGATTCAATGCAATCCCTATTAAAATAACATTGGCACATTTCACAGATCTAGAACATATACTCCAAATATTTATATGAAACCAGAAAAAAGGACCCCAAATAGCCACAGCAATCTTGAGAAAGAAGAGCAAAGTTGGAAGGATCATGATATCAGATAACAAGCCACTGTAATCATTCCATTGCAATCAAAACAGCCTGGTACTGGCACAAGAACAAGCATATATCTCAATGGAACAGAACAGAAACCTCAGAAATTGACCCAAGCCATTACAGTCAATTAATAGCTGACAAAGGAGGCAAGAGCATACAATAGATTCCAGATAGTCTCTTCAATAAATGGTATTGGGAAAATTGGATAAATACATGCAAGAAAATGAAACTAGACCACCAACTTACACCATACACAAGAATAAACTCAGAATATAAGACTTAAATGTATGTTGTGAAACCATAAAAATCCTAGAAGAAACCATGGGCAGCAAAATATCAGATATCTCGCCCTAGCTGGTTTGGCTTAGTGGATAGAGCTTCGGCCTGTGGTGGTAACAGTCCCAGGTTTGATTCCAGTCATGGGCACATACCTTGCTTGCTGGCTTCTCCCCATCCTGGGCCCAGGTCGGGGCTCATGCAGGAGGCAGCCAGTCACTGTGTTTCTCTCACATCAATATTCTGTCTTTCCCTCTCTCCAATGGTCTTAGGCTCTACAGCAGCGGTTCTCAACCTGTGGGTCGTGACCCACAGGTTGAGAACCGCTAGCACAGTCTCCTAAGACCATCGGAAAACACAGATATTTACATTACGATTCACAACAGTAGCAAAATTACAGTTATGAAGTAGCAACGAAAATAATTTTATGGTTGGGGGTCACCACAACATGAGGAACTGTATTAAAGGGTCGTGGCATTAGAAAGGTTGAGAACCACTGTAGAGCAAAGGAAATTAAGAAGAAAATAAACAAATGGGACTACATCAAAATAAAAGGCTTCTACACAGCAAAAGAAACCATCTACAAAACGAAAAGGAACCCACTGTATGGAAAAACGTATTTGTCAATGATACATCTGATAAAGGGTTAATATCCAAAATACATAAGGAATGCATACAACTTAACAAAAGGAAGACAAACAATCCAATTTTAAAAATGGGCAAAGGACCTGAATAGACATGTCTCCAAAGTGGACATACAGATGTCTAGAGACATGAAAAAATGCTCAAAATCATAGATCAAAGAGATGAAAATTAAAATGACAATGAGGTAGCACCTCACACCTGTCAGAATGGCTACCATCAACAAATCAACAAATGACAAGTGCTATTGAGGATGTGGAGAAAAGGGAACCCTGAAACACTGTTGGTGCAAATGCAGACTGATGAAGCCATTATGGAAAACAGTATGGAGTTTCTTTAAAAAAATTAAATATGGAACTGCCATTTAACCCAGTGATCTTACTTCTAGGAATATATCCTAAGAGACCCAAAACACCAATCAGAAAGAATGTATGCACCCCTATGTTCATAGCAGTACAATTTGCAATAGCTAAGATCTAGAAACAGCCCAGGTGCCCATTAGTAGATGAGTGGATAAAAAAACTGTGGTACATTTATACCGTGGAATAGTGTGCAGCAGTAAAACAAAAATGAGTCTCTTAACCTTTGAGACAACATGGAGGGACCTGGAGAGTATTATGCTAAGTGAAATAAGCCAGTCAGAGGATGACAAGTATCACATGATATCACTCATAAGTGGAATCTAATTGAACAACAACAACAACAACAAAAACTAAAGAAGAAAAAAGATCCAGAGACATAGAAGTATGGAGCAGACCGTGGAATCTCAGAGGGAAGGCAAGGTAGGGTGGGTGGGTGGGTGGGTGAGAAGAGCTCAACCAAAGAACTTGTATGCATATGTGCATATCCATGGACACAGACAATAGGGGAGTGAAGGCCTGGGGTGGGAGGTGGGTGCAGGCTAGAAGAGGTCAATGAGGTAAAAAAGGGGACGTATGTAATACTTTCAACATAAAGATTTTTTAAAATAAGAGAAAATAAATGAATGAGTAAATTTGATTCCTGGGTCCCACCCAAATGACTATCCCAGGGGATATCATTTACTAGGAATGTGTGGGCCCAAGGATTTGTGTATCAAAAAAACTCATAGTATTTCTGATAATCAACCAAACAGTAAATTATGTTCCAGAGTATCTTATACAATCTATAAAAGTACTCCATATGTGCTGGCTTAGTTCCAACACATTACCAGTGTCAGAAGAAGGGCAAATTTGCAGAAAAATTTCTACAACCATATCTAAATTGTCATAGGCAAGAGGAGCTTAAAGAGACATGATGATGAAAGTGTTATTCTAGACAGGATCCTGGAACAGAAAATGACATTAGATTAAAGTTAAGGAAATCTGAATTAAGTGTAGATTTTAATAATAATATAACAATACTGGTTCATTAATGATAACAAATGTATTATACTAATGTGAGAGGTTAATAATAGGGAAAACTGGTTATGAGTATATTGAAACCCTAATAGGAAGATTGCCAACATTCTTTTAAATTCTAAAAAACTTAAAAGATGTATGGAGCTGTTAGTATTCTCATTTTACAAATGAGAAAAGCAAAGATTAAAGAAATTATAAGCTCTGCCTAATAGCTTAGCTAGTAAATGCCAGAGTAGTGACTCATGTCTATCAGAATTTCTCAGACTCCGACCCAGTTTCCCTGATTATTACAATCTTAAGTCAGTATGATACATTTGCTACAATTAATGAATCAATACTGACACACCATTATTAGTCAAAGGCTGTACTTTATTTAGATTTCCTTAGTTTTTACCTAATATCCTTTATCTTTTTCAGACTCCCACCAAGAATACCACATTACATTTAGTCATTGTGTCTGCTATGGGATTAATTATTTCCCTCCAAAATTCATATGTGGAAGCCCTACCCTAAATTACTCTGAATGTGAATTATATGGATATAGGGCCTTTAAAAAGCCGATTGAGTTCAAATTAGGCCTTTAGCGTGGGCCCTAATCCAATCTGACTGGTATCATATGAAGAGGAAATTTGGACACATAGGGAATTGTCAGAGATTCACACATAGAGGAAAGACCATGTGAGGACCTAGCTCAAAGGTGGTCATCTGCAAGCCAAGAAAAGAGGCCACCCCACCTACATCTTGACCATGCACTTCTAGCCTCCAGAACTGTGAGAAAAATTTGTTGATTTGTTGTTTAAATAGAATACCCAGTTTGTGGTATTTTGTTATGGCAGCCCTAGCAAATGACAATGTCTTATTTTTAACAAAAATCACCTGTGGGCATTTTTCAATATTAAGATTTCAATGTCTCTCCCCATATTTTAGATTCAGTATGTGTTGTGGTGGCCAGTAAGAATCTGCATTTCAAGTACACTGATGTTTGCTATAATCGAGCAATTTTGAAAAACACTGCTCTAAGCTAATGTTTTTAAATCTTCAATGCTCCTAAAAAACCTCTGGGCCTATGAATCTAGTTAAAATGAACATCTTAGTGTAACATCTTTAATGTTTCTGATTAAGTAAGTATGTGAAGGGCACAAAACTATTTTAACAGATATCTCTGGTGATGCTGATATGAGTGGTCTTTGGGTCACAGATTGGGAAACACTTTTCTTTCCTATCCAATGGGCACTAAAGAGGTACATATTCCCCAGGGGGGAATCCAAGATGATATATTGAGGTTTGCAAAAATAATTTTGAATGTCTATTTATATTGTAACCCATTCTTTTAAAATCTCAATGTCTTGTGCATGTTTTTATAAGGTATTAGTATTTGATTTACACAGTGATATCTTCTACATGACACGCACTGACCACCAGGGTGCAGACGCTCAATGCAGGAGCTGCCCCCAGCCCGCAGGCCCTGATCACTGTTGGGGCCTGCAGGCCAACCTCCTGGTCCCTCCTTGCAGCCAGCAGGCTCCGATCACCTGATTGGGGCTGGGCCCCCGGGCTGGGATGGGGAACTGGGGTGGGGGGCTGTGGCGGCAGATGTGGCCCCTTTCCCAGGGGGGCCGAGAGCCCGCTCCCTCCTTGGGGCTGGTGGCAAACCTCCCGGGTCCCTCCCCCCATCCTTCTGCCCCACCAGCAGGCCCTGATCGGCCTACCACCACCCCACCCCCACCCTCCGCTACAGTGGTGGTTGGCCCCTCCCCCCAGCCGGCAGGTCCCAATCGCCTGATCAGGCCTGGCCCCTGATCTGGCACAGGGAACTGGGAATGGGTGGCAGTGGACAAGGATGACAATGGAAAGAGGAGGAGGAAGGCAGGGAACCTAATCAGCCCTGATCGCCGATCAGGCCTAGGGACCCCACCCATACACATATAGCAAAATTCATGGGATTTTATGATAAAAATTATTTTACTGAAAATGATGTACCATTAAATTTTGTAAATTATTGACCAAGAACAAATGAATGAAGAGAATAAATTAATTTCCTGGAAACTTTCTGCCTTGGAGAAACAATCTGAGGAAGTTGTTTCTTCACATGAAATACTAAGGCTGACTAGTGGAAGTCTTGGTCAGAACAGTTCCAGAGCAAGATACTAGCCACATCTCTGTCAGTATTCATCTATCTTTAAAGCTAAATAAGGTCAATGATTTGAATTTTTTGACCTCAGATATTAAGTGCTTCTTGTTGAGATACAAAAATAAAGCCTTGCCCTAGCCAGTTTGGCCCAGTGGATAGAGCGTCAGCCTGCAGACCAAAAGGGTCCTGAGTTCAATTCCACTCAAGGGCATGTACCTTGGTTACAAGCTCCTCACTGGCCAGGGCACTGATTGGGGTTCATGCAGGAGTCAACCAATTGATGTGTTTCTCTCACATCAGTGTTTCTGTCTTTCCCTCTCTCTTCAACTCTCCCTAAAAATCAATGGAGCCCAGCCATAGTGGTTGAGCATTAACCTATGAACCAGAAGGTCATAGTTTGATTCCTGGTCAGGGCATATGCCCAGGTTGTGGGCTCCATCCCTAGTGTGGGATGTGCAGGAGGCAGCTGATTAATGATTCCCTCTCATCATTGATGTTCCTATCTCTCTCTCTCCCTTCCTTTCTGAAATCAATAAAAATATATATTTAAAAAATCAATGGAAAATATCTTTGGGAGAGGATTAACAAAATGAAATAAATAAATAAATAATAGAGCCTTAGGTTCTAACGTGGGACCTAAGATAGAAAGAGAAAACAAATATCACTCCTTCTGGCTTTTAGGTAAAACCTGTGGATGAAGATTTGTAAGCACATCAACTAAAGCTTATACATGCATAAAGTTCTGGTTGAGTATAAAATACAATTTAATAAGTGACTAAAATGACTTCAATCAATAAGTATTTACAGAGCAATTACAGTGTACCAGGCACTATATTAGTAATGCACAGAATATTCCCCAAAAGTTTCAAATTTGTTGTGCCTTTGTCTGTGAATGCTGCATCCATTTGCAGCTAGGGTTCAAGGTCTGGAGAACGGGCTGATGCACAAATGAATATACTAGACAAGAAATATAAATTTAGAAGGCATGGGGGAGCCAGGCGGAGACCTTACCCTCTAGTGGAGAGGCTCTCTGAAACCCCAGACACATTAGCTTTTATTTACTAGAATACATATTTTCCCTTTAGCAAAGCAAACAGGCATATCAAAGGTAAAGTTTGGTAAACAATAAAGGATTATCAGGTTAGGGCAGTGGTCGGCAAACTGCGGCTCACGAGCCGTGGTTTGCCGCTCTGTTGACTAATGAGTTTGCCGACCACTGACCTAGACTCTCGATTCCAATAATTACAGGTTGTTGTTGTTCCTTGTGATTAAGCCCCTATCCCAGTGGTTGGCAAACTCATTAGTCAACAGAGCGGCAAACCACGGCGGCTCGCAAGCCGCATGTGGCTTGCGAGCCACAGTTTGCCGACCACTGGGTTAGGGGATTGCCTTCAGCCATTCGGCCAAAAGCAGGGCAATATTATACTGATTTTCAGCCTTTGCTGAATATCCAAGTCCATTAGCCTCCCAGCGTACTTCTTGCATAATTATGCTAACTTCTTGTTGGTCTTAGCCTCCAGCATTTGCCCATTTTTAAATTGGGTTGTCTTTTAAAAGTCAGATTGTAAGAGTTCTTGATATATTCTGGATGCTAGACCCCAATCAGATATATAATTTTTAGATCTTTCATTCTGTGTGTTTTCTCTTTACTTTCTTTTTTTTTAGATTTCTGTAGAATTTCCTTTTTTCTTTCTCTCTTATCTTTTCCTCTCTGCAAGGTATTGTTACTATGTTTTGTTATTAATTTTTGCTGCAATAAACCCTCTTGTTTCAGTCACAGCAAGAACCAAAAACCCAAACAAACAGAAAACCCCTCTGAAAAGAGTAGAAAACAAAAGATAGCTGTTTGACCAAAAAAAAGGGGGGGGGGTAGGAGGAGTGGGAACTTGATGTTGTTTTTAAATAGGACTAAAGATTAACATTGAAACACCAGGAGATGACGTCCAACCCTTTTCACCAGGCAAAGCCCTCTGGTGTTTTCGCCTCTGGTTTTTGTTTTAAATTCCTTTTTCTCTTTTGGGTGCTGATATTTCTCTCCATCCTCATGTTCTTTGTGTTTTGTTGTGTTTTTGTTTTTTGTTGGTTTGTTTAACCTTGTGTCACTACCTCAGTTTGCCCTCATGTCCCTTACACATAAGCAAAATATTCCTTCAGCAGAGCGAAGCGGTGACGGATGACCGGCATGCTCCACCACCGGCCTCTGCCTCACCAAATGGCTCATGTTGAAGACGTCGTTATAGTGGACAGGGAAGTCAAACAACCTTTCCATTTCAGTGCACCATAAGATGTCCTCTTTCTCATTCATGAAGATGGGGAAATGCTGGTCTTTGTCCTCCTTTATGGAGTTTGACCTCATGGTAATGGTCCTCACTTTGCTGAACTTGGCTATTCTGCCATGCTCCAGACACTCCTGCAGCTCCATCTTGTCATTCACAGTGGATGCCAATGGCCTATTCATACCAGGCTGACACTTCTTTGGCATCAATCATCACAGGGTTGGACTCGAGAAATAGTGAGATGTCCCTCTTGTCACTAATGCCCATGGCCACCACATTCTCAAAGAGCCAGAAGAAGGGGCACTCATCTCCCTCCTTAAACTGCGCATCATGCAGGAGGTGGTAGAACTCAAAGGAGAGCTGGCCAGTGCCCTCGTAGAGTCCCTTGTGGGAAGGTTGATGAAGGAGAGGTCATTGCACGGACTGCCCCCAATCACCAGGTCGATTGGGCCCCACTCCTGGATATGCTTCTGCGTGATGCTGCAGGCGTCCCTGACGTACATGATCTTCCCCTGGTGCTGCACCATGCCCACCGTGATGAAGTCCTTTCACACCTCCGAGGCGATATAGCAGTCTACCTGAATGCCCAGGTCTTTCAGCACCAGAAGCCCTGTAGCAATTCTGTCAAACAGCGACAGCACCTGGATGGGCTTCCTCTTCTCGGCTGGGACAGGTGGGTAAACCTTTGGAAGGTCAAATTCCTGGTCGTGGTTATTGGCAAAGAACATCTGCAGCCGCGAGGGCCAGTCATCTGTCCCCGCAGCAGCCCATAGGTGCCCTTGTGCCCACCCATGTAGCAGTTCCAAGGTTCTTCTTTAATGGCTGCCTGGGCAGCGCCGGGCCCCACCAAGAGATCCACGCACTCCACGCAAAAGCACTTGCAGCAGTTGTTCCTGCATGTGAGCACCTCATGCCCCCCACAGCAGATGGTGCAGTAGGATTGATTGCTGTTGTCATCGTACTGGTATGTGCACTCCAGGAAGCAGTTCTTGCAGTTTTGGCACATTCCTCCAATGAAGAGAGGGTGTTCCAGGGTGACGTTGAGGCTCCCACAAGATATGCAAATGTCCTCAATGTCCCGGCACTTCTGCCGCACCTTGTACACCAACTGCTCTCTTGTGCATTTGTCAATAATTTCCCTGACCTTGGGCTTCTCAGTTGTGCTCTTCCAGGGCTTTTTGGCTGGTGGGGGTGGTGCATAGGTACCTGCCTCAGGTTCAACCCACATGTCTGTGTAAACTTCTTTGTAGGGGTTCTTCTCTTCTTCTAGTGGTTCCAGGCCCTTGGGGCCAGAGAGCTGGAACCCTCCAAGGGCCCATTCGATCATCTGCTTGTTCTCCACTTCCACAGCCTTGGCAGTGTCACTCTCATCGCTGTCATGGAATGCTGGGAACAGCTTCCCGGCTCAGCTGCTGGCACCTGCAGCATTTCGTAGATGGCTTTGCGGTACATGGGCTGCTTGCTGTAGGTGGCCTGGTGGAAAGCACTGCAGAAGGAGCTCAGCGGCATCAGCTTTTCAACACACACCACTGAGAACTTGCTGTCTCCGAACCACATGACCCAGCGGGTGCCTTCAGCTGCTCAACTCCGGCCCGTCATCCACCAAGACACAATGCGATCTGGCCACCAGGAGAAGCCCTGCAGTTTCCCCCACACCAACTCCCCAATGCCAAAGCCCCGGCCATCTTCGTACTCTGGTTCGTCATCGGCTGCTTTGGTGGCGTTCTTGGCCCCTGTGTCAGCCCCCACAGGCTCAGGGGTTGCAGGCACTGTGGCTCACGAGCCGTGGCCACAGTGGGGGATGCAGGTCAGTTGGCTGCTGAACTGCAGGATGGCTGGCCTCCTCCACCTTCTGAGACTCGCCGGATCCCTGGTTTTCTTCCACAGCGTTCATTACTGCAATCACCTTGGCTTTCTTCTCAGCCCATAAGGCCAGGTGCAGACCCTCTGTGGTCCGGCTCAGGTGTGATCCCCGGCCCAGGAGCTCTGTAAGTAGCTGCCCGTCTGCGGGGAGGGGAAGGGGCTCTTTACTTTCTTAATAGTGTCCTTTGAAACACAAAAGTTCTTCATTTTGAAACTCAATTTATCTATTTTTTTTTCTTTTTGTGCTTGTGTTTTTGGTGTCATATCTAAGAATCCATTATCAAGTTCTTGAAGGTTTATTCCTATATTTTTGCCTAAGAGTTTTATAATTTTAGCTATTATTTTTAGGTGTTTTATTCGTATTTGATTTAATTTCTGTATATGGTGTGAGGAAAGGATCCAATTTATTTTAACATAGGTATATACACCTGTCCCAGCATTTTTCATTGAAGAACATATTCATTCCCATTAAATAGCCTTGGAAACCTTCAAAAAATTAATTGCTCTTAGAGATATGGGTTTATGAAAAGTGGAAAAACAAAACAAAAAAAAAAGAAATATAGGTTTATGTATGTACTCTCAATTCTATTTCATGGCTCTATCAGTCTATCCTTACACCAGTTCCACACAGTTTTGATTACTCTAGCTTTGTATTAGGTTTTGAAATAGGGAAATGTGAGTTCTCCAACTTTGATTTTTTTTTTCCCTCCCAAGTTTCTTTTGGTTGTTCTGGATTGATTGAATTCCCATATTAATTTTTTAGGACCAGTGGTCAAATTTTACAAAAATGTCAGCTGGGATTTCAGCAGGATTGCATTAAATCTTTATATTAATTTGAGGAATATTACCTTTTTAACAACAATAAAACTTCTAATCCATAAACAAAATATGCCACAACCTTTGTGACAGGGTTCAGGATCTGAAGGAGAGGCCAACGCACAAATGAAAATACTATAAAAGAAATATGAATTTAGAAGGCATGAGGGGCCAGGTAGAGACCTCTCTCTTGGAGAGACGCACTGACTTCTAGCTGGTCTGCTTTTTATTTACTTGAATACACATTTGCCCTTTAGCAATGCATACAGGCATATCAAAGGTAAAGTTTGGTAAACAGTAAAAGGATTACCAAGTTAGGGAATTGCCTTGAGCCATTGAGCCCACAGCAGGACAATATTATGCTGATTTTCAGCCCTGCTGAATATTGAAATCCATTGTCTTTCCAACAGTTCTTTTTTGCATTAATATGGTAACTAATATTTGCTTTAGCCTCTGGCAAAAATATCTTTCCATTTATTTAGATCTTTAATTTCTTCCAATGATGTTTTATAGTTTTCAGTGTATACATTTTGCACTTTCTGTTAAATTTATTCCCAAGTATTTGATTCTTTTGAATGCTAATATAAATGAAACTTCCTTTTTTTGTTTTAATATTTTTTATTCTTTTTAAAAATCTTTACTGTTGAAAGTATTACAGATGTCCCCCTTTTCCCCCATTGACCCCCTACGCACCTGCCTCCCTCCCAGGCCTATCAAACTATTGTCTGTGTCAATGGGTTATTGATATGTGCATATACATTCTTTGGTTAATTTCTTCCTGCCCCTCCCCCCAACTGCTTTCTTATATTCATTTTTAGATTGTTTATTGATATTGTGCAGAAATATAATTGAATTTTGTATACTGTCCTCATGTCCTGCAATCTTGCTGAACTTATTTATTACTCCAATGGGTTTTTTTGTCTGTTTGTCTTTGGGGTTTTATAGTGGATTACTTAGGATTTTATAAATACAAGATCATGTCACCTGAAAATATGGGTAATTTTACTTCTTTGTTTAATATGAATGCCTTTTATTTCTTTGTCTTGCCTAATTTATCTGTCTAAAACCTCCAATATAATGTTGAATAGAACTAATAATAGTGGACAACCTGCCTTCTTGCTGATCTTAGGGGTAAAACATTCATTCCTTCATAATTAATTATGAAGTTAGCTGTGAGTTTTTGATAAATGTCCTTTACCATGTTGAGAAACTTTCCTTGTATTCCTAGATTGTTAAGTATTTTTTATCATAAATGAGTATTGCATTGTCAATTACTTTTTTGTATCTATTGAGATGATTATGTGGTTTTTGTTTTATATTATATTAATACTAGATGCCCGATGCATGAAATTTGTGCAAGAGTAGGCCTTCCTTCCCTTGGCTTCCAGCACCAGCATCCTTCTGGCACCCGGGACCCGGGCTTTCTTCCAGCACCCCAGATCCGGGCTTCGTTTTAGGCACCTGGGACCCAGGCTTCCCTTGCAGCCCTGGCTTCATCTGGAAGGTCATCTAAAAGGACATCTGGTCTAATTAGCATATTACACTTTTATTATTATAGATGATATGTTATATTAATGAAGAAGAATATGTACTTATTCTCCTCTTCTTTGGTGGAATCCTACCTAATAAAAGAGTAATATGCAAATTAACCATCACTCTGCTATACCCACAAGCCACGCCCACCAGCCAATCAGGAACGAGTATGTAAATTAACCCAACCAAGATGGCTGCGGCCACAGAGCAAGCAAGAGGCTTGGGTTTCCAGGGTAATGGAGGAAGCCAAGCTTTCCACACACCCTGGCTGGCCTAGGCCTCCACTCAAGGCTAGAAAGTTTCAATTATAGAAGATAAATAAATCCCAACAAAAATGGCGGCAGCCACAGAGCTGGAGAGAGCAGGAGGCTTGAGTTGCCCCCGGAAATGGAGGAAGCCAAGCTTTCTGCACACCCTGGCTGGCCTAGGCCTCCACTCAAGGCTACAAAGTTTCAATTATAGAAGATAAATAAATCCCAGATACCAGGGCCTCCACTTGGATTGCTGAGGGGCATGGCCAGCCTGAAAACCACCACAGGCCCCTCGCCCAGGCTGCCCCACACCCTAAGGGAACCCCCACCCTGATGCAGGACACTTTTCAGGGCAAACCAGCTGGACCCCACCCATGCACCAGGCCTCTATCCTATCTAATAAAAGAGTAATATGCAAATTGACCATCACTCCAACACACAAGATTGCTGCCCCCATGTGGTCAAAGATGGCTGCCACAAGATGGCCAGCAGGGGAGGGCAGTTGGGAAGGAACAGGCCTGCAAGGGAGGGCAGTTGTGGGTGATCAGGCCAGCAGGGGAGGGCAGTTGGAAGGGACCAGGCCTGCAGGGGAGGGCAGTTGGGGGCGATCAAGCCTGCAGGGGAGGGAAATTAGGGGTGACCAGGCTGGCAGAGGAGGAAAGTTGGGGGTGACTGGGCCTGCAGGGAAGGACAGTTGGGGGGGGGACCAGGCCTGCTGGGGAGAGCAGTTGGGGGGGGCCAGCCTGCAGGGGAGGGCAGTTAGGGATGACCAGGCCTGCAGGGGAGGGCAGTTAGTGGCAAACAGGCTGGCAGGGGAGCAGTTAGGCATCAATCAGGCTGGCAGGGGAGTGGTTGGGGGGTGATCAGGCTGGCAGGCAGAAGCAGTTAGGGGCAATCAGGAAGGCAGGCAGGCGAGCAGTTGTGAGCCAGCAGTCCTGGATTTTGAGAGGGATGTCCGACTGCCCGTTTAAGCCTGATCCTGGTAGGATCAGGCCTAAACGGGCAGTCAGACATCCCTCGAGGGGTCCCAGATTGGAGAGGGTGCAGGCTTGGCTGAGGGACACACCCCCCCGTGCATGAATTTCATGCACTGGGCCTCTAGTATTCTATAAATGTCCATTAGGTCTAGTTGATTTATCATGTCATTTAAGTCTCTATTTCCTTTCTGATCATCTATTTAGTAATTCTAGCCATTATTTAAAGTGGGTTGTTGAAGTACATTGAGTATTGTCGAATTGTCTATTTCTCCCTTCATTTCTGCCAGTTTATGCTGCATGGATCTTGTGACTCTCTTGTTAGATGCATACAGGTTTATAATTGTTATAACTTTGGGATGAATTGATCCTTTTATTATAAAATATATTTGTCTCTACTTACAATTTTTATCTTAAAGTCTGTTTTAGTTTTCTGGTGCTTTCATCACAAATTACCACAAATCGAGTGGTTTAAAACAACAGACATTTATTCTTTCACAGTTCTGGAGATTAAAAGCTTGAAATCAAAGTGTCAGCAAAGCCCTTTGCCTCTTCCTACATCTGGTGGTTGCTGCCAGTCCTGCACTTACCTTGGCTTGGATATACATCACTCCAATCTCTTCCTCTGTCAACACATGACATTTTCCCTGTGTCTCTCTTCAATTTTCTCTCTTCTTAAAAGGACACCAGCCATTAAATGATGGCCTACCTTAATTCATTATAGCCTCATCATATCTTTTTTTTTTTAAATATATTTTATTGTTTTTTTAGAGAGAGAAAGGGAGAGGGATAGAGAGTTAGAAACATCGATGAGAGAGAAACATCGATCAGCTGCCTCCTGCACACCCCCAACTGGGGATGTGCTCGCAACCAGGGTACATGCCCTTGACCGGAATCGAACCTGGGACCCTTCAGTCCGCAGGCCCGATGCTCTATTCACTGAGCCAAACCGGTTAGGGCGCCTCATCATATCTTGATTACATTTGCAAAGACACTGTTTCCAAATAAATTCACTTCACAGATTTCAATTGGACATGAGTTTTGGAGGGACACTATTCAACGCAATACAGTCTGTTTTGTTTGATATTAACATAACTACACTAGCTCTCTCTTGTTTACTGTTTACATAATTTATCTTTTGACATTCTGTTACTTTTGACTGATTTATGCCTTTGATACTCATGTGTCTCTTGTAGACAATATATAGTTGGATCATTTAAAAAATCTATACCATCAATCTCAGCTACTGTGGTTTGAATCTACAACACACACACACACACACACAACTATAACTTAACAGCTTGGTTGTATTTTACCTTCTTGAGGTTTTCAATTTCTTAAGTTATCAAATTACAAAGATGTGTCATTTATTATGTGTTCTATAATATTGTGGTGATTATGAAGCATTATCAGCCAGGGAATACAATTATTATTAATATATAGTTAATTCTTGGTTCAATAATAAAAAATCTCAAGTGAAAATAAATATTAAGTAAAATACTGGCACAAAATAAATTTTAGAATGATCATGCATCTTTATTTAGAGATTGCTGGCTTAAACTCACACATTGCTGACACCCAGTGGTAATCAGATATAAAGCAAGCTTGGTTTATATAATGATTTTCATTTCTGACTACATTGAATGGTTTTATTAACTCTATTTTTATATTTTATTTTATCTTTACATGCGTAATACTTATTTGTTTAATCTTGGAAAGCACAGAGATTTCAAAGAATATTGTTTATTAGCATATAAACAAACAATAACTATAATTATTTTAATGCAATTTCAAACATAACTGAGATCCTAACAATAGTGTTTTAGAAGAACTATGCAAACACATAGCCTAGGTATTTTCTCTACCACACGAAAACTCATATCTAGTCCTGGCCAGTCTTTTTTCTATCAGATGAAAAGTCATATTGATTCGGGTTATTTTATTGAGCAGGATGATTTCTTTCCCGGGTCCTTGTCCAAATGGATTCAAAGAATGAAGCCACGGTAAAAAGGTGGTAGGTGAAAAGTACAGAAACTTTATTCCAAGCAAATACTACCTCTAAATCTTTAATTCTAAATTCTAAGCCTAAAACTCTGTCCCTCTTGGCACAGAGGGTCAGAGGGGCCACCTCAGAAAGGTGTCCTCTAAGTTCCTAATCCTAAGACTCTGTCCCTCCTGGATGGACAGAGGGGTCCCTAGGAAGGGTGCCCGCTGTTTTCTTTGTCTTGAGAAATTAGATAGGCTGGAGACCCTCCTTTTCTACCGTGGGACCTTAGCCCTGTAATCAGCTCCCAGAACCCCCACATCCACACTTTTCCTCCTTTGGTCTTTCTTTGTGTTTAGGTTGGAGTCACTTTTGATTTATCTTATGGTTTTCTCCCAGTTGTCTGGCAGAGATGTCTTATCTTATAGCTCTCCCAGCTGCTCAGGTCAGGGTTACTTTTGGTCTAACTAATGGTCACTTTAATTGCTCAGGCCAGAGATACCCCCATCTGCCCTTGGTTTATGGCTGTTCTAATTGCTTAGGCCAGAAATGTTTCCATCTGCCTGTGGCATTTCTCTATTCTCTGTACAAGTAAAATAAGCACCCTAGAGTCTTCAAGTCTCCATCTATGTATTCTCTCCCATGGACCTTCCTCATTCCATAAACCTTCCTAATTAAGCTAGATACTAACTCAATATCTAGCCATCAGCCCTCCCAACAAAGAATCATGTGTTCGATTCCCAAGTACATGTACCTGGGTTGCAGGTTCAATCCCTGGTCCCTGTTGGGGCTCCTGCGGTAGGCAACCAAATGATGTAACTCTCTCACATCCATGTCTTGTTCTCTCTCTGTCTCTCCCTCCCTCCATTCCACTCTCTTTAAAAAAAGAAAAAGGAGAAAAAAGTCATGTCTATGTAATATTAAAAGTACAAGGGAGACAAATAAAATGCTGGGGAAATCGTTTTTAAGTATTTTGATATTTTTCATTTGTCTAGTGCTTTAATCTTTGCAAAGCATTTGAAATGCATTATATGATACCTCAGTGCAACATAAGAAGTTATCTCCTTTTTGATAGAATTAATGCAAAGGCATTAAATAATAGAGTGAATCAATATTCCCCTCTAATATTGTCATGTTTTAATCATTCAACTGATAAAAGCATAGTAAGTCATTTTGGTGATTGTGAAGTACATAAACAATCCTAAAATGACAACTAGAGATCACTGCCTCCATCGACATGAATCTTGCCTCTTATCCAAGGTTTGAGCAATGTCTATTGCTGTGTTTAATGTCAAGATGTCAGCTTCTTGGGGAAAGTGTCAGTGAAAACCAAAACCACATTCAAAGACAGCTGGAAGAAATGAGTATTTGCACTAGTAGATAGCCAAAGGAAGTGAGAACTTATGCTTTGATGGTTTAAGTGTATCTCATAGTGATCATAGGCCTATAGTGGTTCTTAAATTGTTGTATCTCACAGACAAGTAAAACTTCAAAAAAATTTGAAAGTCTGACATAGGTTAGTCACTTTTCTTTTTTTTTTTCAAGTATAGAAATTTTTAAAAAATTACTGCAAACCATTCAGTCATTCCCTGATAGTATTTTAATCCCCAAAAATGTAGAAATGAAGTAAATCTGTGTATAAAAGAAAAATTCTTCTTAAGAAATGACATTTGGATATAATACTATTTTGTTTTTCCACTTTTTACAGATTGGTGAAAACATGATTAATTATGAGCAACTGAAAACCACACCTCTAGAACACAATGTTAAATCTTGCTCTCTGTCACTATTTGGAAAATAAGGCTTCCATGTGGGGGTTGTTTAATTCACCAAAGTGTATATTTTAAGAAGTGGGATTTGAATTCTATGCAAATTCTGATATGCACATGTAGAAACTTCATTATTTATGAGGATATATGTAAGTAAATATTTAACACATTTTATGTGTCAAGAAGTGTTTGTGAGTTATATTCATTAAATTCTCACAGCAATCATATAAAGTAGGTACTAACATAACCCCCATATTGTGGTTGAGAAAACTGAGGCACATAAAGTTTAAATAACTTTCCTAAGGTTATATAGCTGGCACGGGTAAAAAGAAAACACACACACACACACACACACACACACACACACACGACATAAACAAAAAAATCTTTTTTAGCACAAGGAATATGAATCCAGAGCCTGCAATGTTAACCAAAATGGTATAACTTTGGATGAATTGTTGCTCACTTGCCTTGCTTTCATAGATAAGAGATATCAAACAGAAAAAGTTAAATAGATTTGGATTGGATTCTTCTAGTCCAGTTGGTTACCTTTGGATTTTTCATCAAGATCATAAATGTCTACATCTCTAGTGACCTTAAAAGTGGTTTCAAGGGAGTTAGGAATAGAATGCTTGGTTGTCTTATTTCTTCTTCTTTAAAAAATATGTTTTTATTGATTTTTAGAGAGAGAGGAAGGGAAAAGGATAAAGAGAGACAGAGAGAGAAACATCCATGAGAGAGGAACATCATCAATGGGCTGCCTCTTGCAGGGCCTTATTGGGGATCGAGCCCCGCAACCCGGGCAAGTGCCCCGACCAGTTATTGAATCGGTGACCTCTCGATTTTGGGGTGGATTCTCAATCACTGAGTCACACTGGCCAGGCAAATCATTTTTTTAAATTAAATTTTATTGGGGTGACATTGGTCAACATGAACATACAGGTTTCACGTGTGGATTTCTAAGTTACAAAATCTGTATATAGCACCATGTGTCCACCACCCAAAGTCAAGTCTTTTCCTGTCACCTCATATTAGGACCCCCTTCTCCCCGCCGGCAACCACCACACTGATGTTTGTGTTCATAAGTTTCAGTTTTATATCCCATATGAGTGAAATCATATAGTTCTTACCTTTTTCTGTCTGACTTATTTCACTTAACATAATGTTCTCAAGGTCCATCCATGTTGTTGTAAATTATGCTATTTCCTCTTTTCTTATGGCTGAGTAGTACTCCATTATGTATATGTACCACATCTTTATCCAGTCCTCCATCACAGGACACTTTTGGTGTTTCCATGTCTTGGCCACCATGAATAATGCTGCAATGAGCATAGGGGTGCATATATCTTTGTGTACAAATGATTTCAAGTTTTGGGGGTATATACCTAGGAGAGGAGTTGCTGGGTCATATGGTAGCTCTATTCTTAATTTTTTGAGGAATCACCAGACTGCTTTCCATTGTGATTGTACCAGTCTACATTCCCACCAGTAGTGAATGAGGGTTCCATTTTTTCCACAACCTCTTCAACATTTGTTATTGCTTGTCTTGTTGATAATGGCCACTCTAACAGGTATTTTTGTTAATCCTCACATGAGGTTATTTTTTTCCCCCACTGATTTTCAGAGAGAGTGGAAGGGAGGGGGAAAACAGAGAGAGAGAGAGAGAAACCTCAATATGAGAGAGGCACATAGATTTGTGCCTTAATGGGGGCTAGGGGGTGGAGCCTGCAACCTAGGTATGTTCCCTTGACCAGAGTTGAACCCAGGATCCTTCAGGCCATGGGCTGACACTCTAACCACTGAGCAACTGGCTAGGGCTTCTTTCTCCTTATTCCAGAGGAAGAGATGACTGGTACAAATTAAATCATTTTGAAACACAGCAAAAAGTTATCTCTTATTCTCAAACAACCAGTCCTTCTCCCTTACTTGGATCAATAAGTGAGCATCTACTTTATGTGAGCACTGAGCTATTGATTTTGGACAATATAAAGAAGTACAAAACATCTGGTCTCTGCTCTCAACAAATATAGACCTAGAAAAGAATATGCTATGGTTTCCAAGCCTACCCCCTCATTGGAGTCACCTGAAGAGAGCTTTTCAAAATATTTATATTCCCAAGCTCCATCTCAGATTTGCTCCATGAGAAACTTTAGGAGTATTGTCCAGGGATATACAGATTTAAGAAGTGGCCCCAAGTGGTGTGTGTGTGTTTGTGTGTGTGTGTGTATCCAGGTTTGAAACCTCTGCTGTAGAGTACTGAAAACTTTTGTAGTGACTAAAGGACTTTTGTCTGTCAGTCACAGCTCTTCTTTTAGATACCATGTTGGGTCCCAAAACTTCTATTCCGAAAGTATCCCCTAATACAGCACAAGCTGAGAATGGAAAAGCAGGATAAAACTAAATCATGTAAAGCCATGAATGCTATGCTAAGGAATATTAATATTATTTTCTAAGTTAGTGGTTCCCAAATCTTACTGTAAATTTGATTTATAAAAATTGAAATTTTATAAAATGTGCTATATCATTATTTTTAGGAACAGAGCCAGGGCATCTTTAAAAGGTGTTTGCAGAGACTCTGAAGCAGCCATCCACAGAGCAGAATTTGGGCTACAAGCTCTCCCAGGAGATTTCAGACTTGGCCACAATTCAACCTTAGTAGCCCTGCCCTATCTTATAATAAGAACAATCAGAATTTAATAATTGCAGCTGTCATGTATTGGATAAAAATTATGAGTAAGTCATAATATGAAGTGATTTACATGCATTACCTCATAATATTTGCAACAAATCAGTGAAGCAGATAATATATTTAGCTTCATTTTATCGATGAAGAAAAATGAGATGCAGATAAGTTATTTTTACCAAGTTAATATAATTAGGAAGGGGCAGATTCAGGATTTCAATCCAATACTTTCCAAACTTAGCTTCCCAAAAAATCCTTTTATTTCGTGTAATATCTATTAACTACCTTAACACCTATTAACTAGAGTTTTATGGGGGGTGGAATTGGGAAATACTGAGTTTTTGCCAATGTAAGGAGAGGATATATAGCCAAAATGGAAGAATATATATATATATATATATATATATATATATATAGAGAGAGAGAGAGAGAGAGAGAGAGAGAGAGAGAGAGAGGAAAGTATAAAACCAGAAGTCCAGTCTTCACAGAAGTTAGTGACAGATGGGCTATCTCTATAAGAATACAGAGAGAATAAGATGATGTAGTAAGGATGAATATTAGTCATCAGCTTGGCAGGAGACAGATGGTTCAGATGGTTGCTATTGAGAGCTTAAAGAGTGAGAAGGCCTAAAACAACAGCTGTAGAAACTGAAGGGCAAATAGAATAATTCCATAGTAGACAGATTTAGTTGAATTTGAATATCTATTAAATCCTTAGAGTAGAGCTTACCTTCCCTCCCATAGAATGTTTCTCTCTCCACAGACTAAATAGATTGGAAAAATGAAGTTTCCATGGTATGATAAACAAGAGCATGAATTCTGGAACCAGACTGCTTGGGTTCATCCTATCTAATAAAGAGGGAATATGCAAATTAACTGTCACACCATCACAAATATGGTGGCACCCATAGCCACAAGATGGTGGCACCCAGTCCCTTCAGCCCCGCAGGAGTCCCCCAGTCCTTTCACGGAAAATGGGTTGCCTCAAAAGTTGGTTAAGCTTCTTAGGACAAAAAGCATTGAAAATCTTTGAAAAGGGAATTCCAATATTTATAAAAGTTTGGACTAGACAATTCAAGGTATTTCCACCACAACCTTCTATGATTTTGTGATATTAACATTCTGAATTCACATAGTACCAGCTGTATTGTATGTAAACAGATATTATTTAAAGGAATGGCCATTATTATTAAAACAACTCATAAAACCACACTGTTTGTATGTCAAGGACATTCTGTGTGGTTTTCCTAATGGCTGGAGTTAATGTACCTAAACTGGCAGTTGGACATCCCCGAGGGGTCCCAGATTGGAGAGGGTGCAGGCCGGGCTGAGGGACACTCTCCCCCACCCCCATAGTGCACGAATTTCATGCACCGGGCCTCTAGTATTTACATAATAGCCATGTGATTGGGCAGATTAACCTCTGTTTGCCTCAGGTTTCTCATCTGTAAAATGGAAACAATAACTACCTACTTCTTAGGGTAGTTATAAGGTTTAAGTAAGGTAATACAAGCAATGCTCTTACAATAATCCCTAGCAAACAGTAAGTACTGTATGTGAAATTTATTATTATCAACACACTTTATACTCTTAACATCCATGCTCTTTTTATTTTTACTTGGGAAGAAAGCCTATGGACTTACAATGAGAGCTAAGAAGTTAGTAGCTAGTACCATAAGTTGCCATAGAAAAATGAACCATTAAGTCTGTTAGTGAAAGCAATCTAACATTAACTTTAGTGAAGCCTTCACAAATGTTTACACTATAATATTAGATTAACTTCATGTCTTTTTACTCTAGTTCCATCCAATTCAAATTTGTATGACCTTGAATGTCTGCCTATATCATTTACACATTATCACCTAGTTAATATTTTTAAATTAAAGAAGAGTAAACTATTTAACATATTATTTCTACTTATTTAAGACTTCCAGTTTTCAAAATCAAATTGTTAATGATCACGCTAAATATAATCAACATACACAAATATATGGCTTAGTATCTGCATATTCCAAACTCCATGTAGTTTCCAATATCAAGAAATAGTATTGGTGTGAGGTAATTATTGCTTAATAGTGCTACAGAGTGGGATTTTCAATGTGGGGAGCAGTGACGAAGAATTCTTGTGAACATGTGGAATATACATTTGAATTCCTTTCTTTAAGGTTTTCTCTCTAAAGAGTTTCTCTCTAAGAGGATCAGGGGGAGATCTAAGGAAAGGAATTTAGAGGGGATAGTGTAAACAAACTCTCTTTTCTACTTAAGGGAAGCTCTGATGTTTAATAGGAATGCATTTCCTTGGGGTGACCTTTTGATGCCTTTATGAATCAAAACTTCAGAGTCTAAAACAATACTTCTTATTAAGTCATGTGACTATAGACAGGTCATTTAAACTATCCATGAGTTGAGCTTCTTATATTTAAAACTAGAGGCCCGGTGCATGAAATTCATGCAGTGGGGGTGGCGGAGTCCCTCAACCCAGCCTGCACCCTCTCCAATCTGGGACCCCTACAGGGATGTCCGACTGCCCGTTTAAGCCGATCCCAGTGGAATTGGGCCTAAACGGGCAGTCAGACATCCCTTGATGATTAAGGATTATCTCATCACCCGATGATTAAGGACAATAGCTGACATCCTTGGACCTCCAGGGCTGCATGTAGCTGCATTAGATTTCCAACCTCACCCTAGCTTCTTCCCCTTTATATTCCTGTCCCCTGCATCTTGCTGTAAGAAAAGATTTGAATGCTTGTAAGTACCCTATCTTCTTGGTTGGCTAGCTTCTTAATAAATGCCTAATATGATTCAACCCTGCCTTCATTATTAGACACACGACAGGCATCCCACTTGGATCAGGTCTAAATGGGCAGTCGGACATCCCTCTCACAATCCAGGACTGCTGGCTCCCAACTGCTCGCCTGCCTGCCTTACTGATTGCCCCTAACTGCTTCTGCCTGCCAGCCTGATCACCCCCCAACCACTCCCCTACCAGCCTGATTGATGTCTAACTGTTCCCCTGCCAGCCTGTTTGCCCCCAACTTCCCTCCTCTGCTGGCCTGGTCACACCTAACTGCCCTCCCCTGCAGGCTTGATCACCCCCAACTGCCCTCACTTGCAGGCCTGGTCCCTCCCAACTGCGCTTCCCTGCTGGCCTGATTGCCCACAACTGCCCTCCCTTGCAGGCCTGGTCCCTCCCAACTGTCCTCCCCTGCTGGCCATCTTGTGGTGGCCATCTTGTGTCCACATGGGGGCAGGATCTTTGACCACATGGGGGCAGCCATCTTGTGTGTTGGAGTGATGGTCAATCTGCATATTACTCTTTTATTAGATAGGATAGAGGCCTGGTGCATGGGTGGGGGCCAGCTGGTTTGCCCTGAAGGGTGTCCCAGATCAGGGTGGGGGTTCCCTTGGGGCATGGGGCAGCCTGGGCAAGGGGCCTGTGGTGGTTTGCAGGCCGGCCATGCCCCCCGGCGACCCAAGCAGAGGCTCTGGTATCTGGGATTTATTTATTTTCTACAATTGAAACTTTGTAGCCTGGAGCGGAGCCAAGCCTTCTGCTCGTTCCATGGAGGCAGCCATTTCTGTTGGGATTTATTTATCTTCTATAATTGAAACTTTGTAGCCTTAAGCAGAGGCCAAAGCAGGCTAGGGCTGCAGAAGCTTGGCTTCCTCCATCGCTGGGGGCAACGCTAGCCTCCTGCTCTCTCCAGCTCCATGGCTGCCGCCATTTTTGTTGGGATTTATTTATCTTCTATAATTGAAACTTAGTAGCCTTAAGCGGAGGCCTGGGCCAGCCAGGATGTGTGGAAAGCTTGGCTTCTTCCAACACCGGGGAAACCCAAGCCTCCCTCCTGCTCTCTCTGTGGCCGCAGCCATCTTGGTTGGTTAATTTGCATATCCACTCCTGATTGGCTGGTAGGTGTGGCTTGTGGGTGTAGCAGAGTGCTGGTTAATTTGCATATTACTCTTTTATTAGATAGGATGTTAAAGATAAAAGTACCTATCTCTCTGGGGTGTTGTGAACATTAAGTGATAAAATTCAAATGTGTAGCACATGTCAGGCACATATTAAGTGCTCAATATGATAGTGGGACTTATAATCTGATAGATAGAGCACCTGAATTAATCTGAAAAATAATCATATTATTTTAAATCTTAGAACACATATACTTATGGAAAGGGGTTAAGTTTCTTACATGTGAATAGGGAGCTAAGTTTTTCTTCAATTTCCTTTTCAAGACCTGTACAAAGCAATTGAAGAGGTGACTTGGATGTGAATCCAGCAAGAGCAGGATCAGACCGACCCACCAGGAGTCAAAACATCATCTCATCACCCAATGATTAAGGACAATAGCTGACATCCTTGGACCTCCAGGGCTGCATGTAGCTGCATTAGATTCCCAACCTCACCCTAGCTTCTTCCCCTTTATATTCCTGTCCCCTGCACCTTGCTGTGAGAAAAGATTTGAATGCTTGTAAGTACCCTATCTTCTTGGTTGGCTAGCCTTCTTAATAAATGCCTAATATGATTCAACCCTGCCTTCATTATTAGACACACGACAGGCAGCCCGAACCCAACCAGGAGTTTCCCAGTAACAAATATATGACAGTAATAATCACTCTTATGAGAATGGTAAGATCCTCAGAGCCAAAATTCTAGGGTGGTACTAGAGTAAAGAGTAATCTGGCCCAGCCAGCATGGCTCAGTGGTTGAGCATTGACCTATGAACCAGAAGGTCATGGTTCAATTCCCAGTCAGGGACAATTATTCTCTCTCCTTATTGATGTTTCTATCTCTCTCTCCCTCTCCCTTCCTCTCTGAAATCAATAAAAATAGTTTTGTGTTGTTGTTTTTTAAAAAAATAGTAATCTGTTTTCAGAAAACAGGTGGGAGAGACCAAGCTAAGAAAAACAGGAATAGGTTTGGAAGTAGACACCTTAAGGCTTAAGGTATACACCCCAACTTTACATTGATCATTTTGCTGACTAGAATTATTTTTTTAGAATTTTCTTTAGAGTTTGTACTAAAGACACAAATAAAAGAAACATTTTCCTGGGAACCACAGTTTAGCTTTGCTATTAACCAGCCTGAACACTCACTTGTAATCCAGCCTTGGCTACAAGTTGTTTTTGGAACTTTTCCCAGTTCTGAGACAAAGTTTTCTCACTTTGAGACTGTAAAAAATTTGCGTTACTCTAAGCATAACTGCCCCTCCTCTTTATTATATTCCTCTGCCAAGTTTCAAGTAATTATTATGTGAGTTCTGTTTCAAAAGAATACCTCTATAGATTTTGACATCATTTTAAAGATAAAAAATTTGATGGATGAGAGTAAAAGAGTGCCCTAACCAGTTTGGCTCAGTGGATAGAGCATCTGACTGTGGACTCAAGGGTCCCAGGTTCGATTCCGGTCAAGGGCATGTACCTTGGTTGTGGGCACATACCCAGTGGGGAGTGTGCAGGAGGCAGCTGATCGATGTTTCTCTCTCATCAATGTTTCTGACTCTTTATCCCTCTCCCTTCCTCTCTGTAAAAAATCAATAATATATATATATATATTTTTTTTAAAAAGAGTACAAGATGTGATCTGCTATAATGCTAGAATATCTTGTGTGTCCCTAAGGACAGTTGTTATTCTACTAAGAAGAAGGAATTCACAAAAAGACATTAAGGAAGGAATGCATGGAACACGTACTAGTATAAAGAATGATAACTAGTCCAATTAGTCCAATTTGACTGAGGCAAAATATCTCTGTTGAAGCATAATAGGGGGTAAACATGAAGAATGGGTTGGGATGCCATTGTGAAGGGCTTTGAATGCTATGCTGAGAAATTGTTCTGAATGTTTTGAACAGGCAGATATCATTATGCGTCCTTAGGAAATTTAACCTGGAAACTATTTATTAGGTGACTAGAGTGCAAAGAAACTGAATACAGAGATACCAGTTAGAAAACTTAAAATAGTCCAGTAGGTGAGAGCTGATATTGAGTTTTTGGTAATAGAAAGATAGAGAAGAGAGGAACTAAGATGGCGGCATAAGTAAACACCTAAACTTGCTGTCTTGCACAACCACATCAAAACTAGAACTAAAAGAAAAAATGGATATCATCCAGAACCACAAGAAGGCTGGCCGAGTGGAAGTTCTACAACAAGAAAGAAAGAGAAAAGTGCATCTAGACTGGTAGGAGGTACAGAGGTGCAGAAGAGCAAAGATACGGAGGCACGAGTGGAAACAGGCTGGCAACTGGGTACCCTGTGGTCTTTTTCAATCGGGAGAGAGATACAAACTCCCAACTGCTCTGAATTTCAGAACCGGGCAAGACTCTGGGGACCCACACTCATACAGGGAAAAACTGGACTGTCTGGCATCAGGCCGGAACACGAGGGCGGCTTTCTCTCAGAAGTGGTCCCAGCGTTTATTGTTCCTGCACAGGGCTGCGGGACAGAGACCTAGGGACCTATCCGGGGCAGGGCCAATGGGCAACCATTTGTTGTTTGCACCACCCTGTGATTCCCTGAGACCATGCCCCACCCAATTTACAACCTACCCAAGCTGTGCACAGAGCATTTGAATATGAATGGCCTGGCCTTTTGCAACCTAACCTAACAAACTGCAGCTGGGTCAAAGAACCCCAAAGTTTCCAAAAGAAGGCCTAAGGCTCATCACCAGCCTGCATTGCTTCATAGCTGCACCTCATCTGGGCACCTCCAAACCCCAAACAAAGAGGAGGAATCTGCAGATCTCTCTGTAGCTCCTGCTGGGTGGCCTCAGGCAGTGGTTGACTTTACACCTCCTTGGAGATCCAAGAGCCAGTGTACCCACTGGTCAAAGTGAGACCACACCAGATTACAAGTCTTCAGATTTATAAGAGACACACTCAGGGGGCAGACTCAGTGAGCACCAAAGCCCTACTGAAGCAAGTCCTGCCCCATAAGGGTGTTTCCAGCACAGCAGTTCTCCCATTGTAGACACAACTGGTCCTCACAGCCTGGAGGTCAATCCCGCCCAGTGGTACCAACAGCAATCAAGGCTTAACTACAACAAGACTGTGCACACACCCACAAAGGGGTGCACCAAGAGTGTCCACCTCAGGTGACTGGGGAGGCTGAGCCACTGGGCCCTATAGGACACCTAGCACACAAAGCCACTCTATCAACACAGGGAAGCAGCCAAAATGTGGAGACAAAGAAACATGTCACAAATGAAAGAAATGGAGGAAAACAAACTACTGGATATAGAGTTCAAAACCACGGTTATAAGGTTACTCAAGAATCTTATAGAAACCTCCAAGAAATTTACTGAGACCCTCAAGGATATGAAAAAGGACCAATTAAAAATTAAGCTTAAACTGACTAAAATAAAGAATAATATACAGAGATCCAACAGCAGACTAGAGAATCCCAAGAATCAAGTCAAAGATTTGAAATACGAAGTAGCAAAAAACATCCAACCAGAAAAGCAAAAAGCAAAAAGAATCCAAAAATATGAAGATATTGCAAGGAGCCTCTGGGACAATTTCAAGTGTACCAACATCCGAGTTATGGGAGTGCCAGAAGAAGAGAGAGAGCAAGATATTGAAAACATATTTGAAGAAATAATGACAGAAAACTTCCCCCACCTGGTGAAAGAAATAGACTTACAAGTCCAGGAAGCACAGAGAACCCCAAACAAGAGGAATCCATGGAGCACCACACCAAGACACATCATAATTAAAATGCCAAGGGCAAAAGACAAAGAGAGAATCTTAAAAGCAGCAAGAGAAAAACAGTTAGTTACCCACAAGGGAGCACCCATACGACTGTCAGCTGTTTTCTCAACAGAAACTATGCAGGCCAGAAGGGAGTGGCAAGAAATATTCAAAGTGATGAACAGCAAGAACCTACAACCAAGATTACTTTATCCAGCAAAGCTATCATTTAGAATTGAAGGTCAGATAAAGAGCTTCACAGATAAGAACAAGCTAAAGGAGTTCATCACCACCAAACCAGTATTATATGAAATGCTGAAGGGTATTCTTTAAGAAGAGGAAGAAGAAAAAGGTAAAGATAAAAATTATGAACAACAAAGTGACAACAAATACATATCTATCAACATATGAATCTAAAAATCGAGTGAATAAAAAATATGATGAACAGAGTAAACTGGTAAATATAATAGAATCAAGGGCATAGAAAGGGAGTGGACTGACAATTCTCAGGGGGAAGGGGGTGTGGGGGGTGCGGGAAGAGACTGGATAAAAATCATACACCTATGGACGAGGACAATGGGGGGAGGTAAAGCCATGGGGTGGGGTGGGAACCGGGTGGAGGGGACCTATGGGGAGAAAAAAGAGGAACAACTATAATAATCTGAACAATAAAGACTTATTTTAAAAAAAGATAGAGAAGGATGGGGGAGTTAATGTGGATAAAAATGCTAGAGATCTTGTAACTTAGAGAATGTTGGACTCAAGGGAGAGAAAGGAGTCAAAGATGAGAGATGTGAGCCTGAGTGGCTGGATGTATGATCATACCACTAACAGAAACTGGAAGTCAAAGGAAAGAATTACAACCTGAAAGAAAAAAAATATTTGTTTTTAAAGTCCCTGGTTTGAGGAGTGCGTAGATATACTACATGCAGTTTCAAAGGCAGCACTGGTTCTTGTAAGAGGGAATGACAACTGCAGCAATGTACTAGTATGTCATAGACAGTTATGCAGAGGTAACTTGAAACTAAAAAAGTATGAGGAGAAAAGAACATTTTAAAAAACCCAGAACCATGGGGAATACCCACATTTAGGAAGTGGAAGGAGAAAAGAAAGCCAGCAAAAGAAATACATTACAAGTGGTCAAAATTAGAATTATAGTTATAGTTTTATAACTATGCTCCTTGCCTCTTGTCTGTGCATCATGGCTATCTTCTACATTAGCTACTGGAGTGATATTTTTAGTGTTGTAATCTGGGCATGTTAAAGTAGTTCAGAAGATTTTAACAGCAGGCAATTATGCATTCTAAATGTCCATTAAGTATACTAAAATTATACTTCAATGAAGAGAAGAGAGAGAATAGGAAAAACAAAATATTGGTAGAGGTAATGGTAGGTAATTTCTCAAAACCAAAGAAAGACATTAAGCTACAGATTTAAGATCTACAAACTTCAGGCAGGAAGAATAATAACATTACCACTCCTAGGCACAACACAGTAAAACTTCTAAAAAAAAAAACAAAGATGAAGAAAAATGTAGAAGTGGACAAATTGTTTTCAAAAAAGACTTAGTTTCTTCTTTTATAAAGCAGCAAAATAAGACTGAAAAAGTGATTTCTTAAATGAAAAATGAGAGCCAGAAACAGTGCCATAACTTCAAGTTACTGAAAAAGAAAATTACCAGACAAAAGAAAAAAATTCATTGAAAAGGAAAGATATTTTTAGATTTCCCCAAAAAACCCTGATAAAATTTGTCAACAGCAGACACACAATTAGAAGAACTACTAAGTGATGATATTCAAGCAGAAGAGGAAAATAATTTTGAGATAGAGGAAGGAACAAAGAGAGCAACAAAAGGGTAAATATAATGTGCAACACCAAAATTAATACAGATTATTATTAATTTTTATTTTTTCAATTCTAGTTTACATGCAATGTTATTATGTATTAGTTTCAGGTGTACAGCATAATGGTTGGATAATCATATACCTTACAAAGTGTTCCCCCTGGTATTTCCAGTACCCACCTGGCATCATACACAGTTATTACAATACTAGTGGCCCAGTGCATGAAATTCATGCACATTAAAATGGGATTAATTAGAGGATATATTTTAATATTGCTATTTGCCCTTTCTCTATAATAGAAGTGTCAGAGATGAAAGAAAATTAGTAAAATGTATATGAAAATCTTCCTCCTTTCAGAGTCTGGGGCTCACCATGGGACCCAGAGTCAAGTCTCCGCCCACCCACGTGTGCCTCAAAATCACACGAGACCCAGACCCGGCCGCCCCCCCCTGCCCCCCCGCTCATTGGGCTAGATCCAGACCCAGCCGGACCACCCTCGTCAAGGGTGCAGCTTCAGGTCCCCTGGCCCGGCACCAGGGTGGGGGGCGTGCCTTGAGGTCTCCCGTCAAGCCCCGAGGGGCGCAGAACATGGCCTGAGGTCCCCTGGCCTGGCGCCGGGGCAGGGTGCGAGGCCTGAGGTCCCTCGTCAAGCCCTGCTGTGTGGGGGGGCGTGGCCTGAGGTCCCCTGTCAAGCCCCACGGGGGCAGGGTGGGCACAGCCTCAGGTCCCTGCTGATTGCTTGTTAGGGCTCATTATGGGAACTCATTACAGGAACTCGGCCTCCACTGTGGATGTAGCCATCTTGTGTTACAGAAACCCCACCTCTGCTGTGGGTGCCACCATCTTTGTGGTGGAGTGACAGTCAATTTGCATATTTCCTTTTTATTATATAGAATTATTGGCTACTAGAGGCCTGGTGCATGAAATTCATGCACTCAGGGGAGCCCCTCAGCCCAGCCTGCGCCCTCTTGCAGTCCAGGAGCCCTCGAGGGATGTTTGACTGACGGCTTAGGCGCGCTCCCTACAGTCAGACATCCTTAGTACTGCCATGGAGGGCTTCTGGCTAAGTGGCGCCCCCTCTGTGGGAGCACACTGACCACCAGGGTGCAGCTCCTGTGTTGAGCATCTGCCCTCTGGTGGTCAGTGCACGTCACAGCAACTGATCATTCTGCTGTTTGATTGATTTGTATATTAGCCTTTTATTATATAGGATATTTCCTATGCTGTACTTTACATCCCCATGACTATTTTGTAACTACCAATCTGTACTTCTCAATCCCTTCACTTTTTCATTCATCTCCTCAACCCCTCTCTCCTCTGGCTACCATCAGTCAGTTCTCTGTATCTACAAGTATGTTTCTATTCTGTTTGTTTGTTTACTTTGTTATTTAGATTCTACATATAAGTGAAATTATATGATACTAGAGGCCCGGTACACAGATTCATGCACCAGTGGGGTCCCTCGGCGTGGCCCACGGGGATCAGGCTGAAACTGGCAGTGCAACACCACCTGCCGCTCCTGCCTGCTGCTCCCCATCATCCCAGCCATGCTGCGCCTGCTGCGGGCTACCGTCTAGTCCAGGGGTGGGCAAACTTTTTGACTTGAGAGCCACAATGGGTTCTTAAACTGGACCAGAGGGCCGGAACAAAAGCATGGATGGAGTGTTTGTGTGAACTAATATAAATTCAAAGTAAAGGAGCGGAGGGGAGACTAAGAGAACCGGATAGAACAGCCAGATCCGGCCCATGGGCTGTAGTTTGCTCACGGCTAGTCTAGTCAGTCCTGATCGGAAGAGGCTCGTGCCACCTCAGCATTGAGTGTCTGTGGTCAGTGTGCACCATAGTGTCTGGTCGTTCAGTCATTCGGTCACTTAAGCTTCTATATATATAGATTTGTCTTTCTCTGACTGACTTATTTCACTTAGCATAATACCCTCAAGGTTCATCCATGCTGTCACAAACGGTAAGATTTATTTCTTTTTTTATGGCCAAGTGATATTCCATTGTATATACGTACCACCACTTTTTTTACCCACTTGTCTATTGATGTGTACTTCAGTTTATTCCATAGCTCAGCTATCCTATCTAATAAAAGAGAAACATGCAAATTGACCGTACCTCTACTATACCCACAAGTCACACCCACCAGCCAATCAGGAGCAAGCATGCAAATTAACCCAACAAATATGGTGGTGGCCATGGAGCTGGAGCAAGCAGGAGGCTTGGGTTGCCCCCAGCGATGGAGGAAGCCAAGCTTCCCACCTGCCCTGGCTGGCCCTGACCTCCACTCAAGGCTACAAAGTTTCAATTATAGAAGATAAATAAATCCCAACAAAAATGGTGGCAGCCACAGAGCTGGAGAGAGCAGGAGGCTTGGATTGCCCCCGGCGATGGAGGAAGCCAAGCTTCCCGCCCGCCCTGGCCTGCCTTGGCCTCCACTCAAGGCTACAAAGTTTCAATTATAGAAGATAAATAAATCCCAGATACCAGGGCCTCCGCTTGGGTCGCCAGGGGGTGTGGCCGGCCTGCAAACCACCACAGGCCCCTTGCCCAGGCTGCCCCACACCTCAAGGGAACCCCCACCCTGATCCAGGACACCCTTCAGGGCAAATCAGCCAGCCCCACCAGTGCACCAGGCCTCTATCCTATCTAATAAAAGAGTAATATGCAAATTGACCATCACTCCAGCACACAAGATCGCTGTCCCCATGTGGTCAAAGATGGCCACAATAAGATGGCCAGCAAGGGAGGACAGTTGGGAGGGACCAGGCCTGCAAGGGAGGGCAGTTGGGGGCAATCAAGCCTGCAGGGGAGGGAAGTTAGGGGTGACCAGGCTGGCAGAGGAGGGAAGTTGGGGACGACTGGGCCTGCAGGGAAGGGCAGTTTGGGGGGACCCAGGCCTGCAGGAGAGAGCAGTTGGGGGGACCAGGCCTGCAGGGGAGAGCAGTTAGGGGCAATCAGGCTGGCAGGGGAGCAGTTAAGCATCAATCAGGCTGGCAGGGGAGTGGTTAGGGGGTGATCAGGCTGGCAGGCAGAAGCAGTTAGGGGCTATCAGGAAGGCAGGCAGGCGAGCAGTTGGGAGCCAGCAATCCTGGATTGTGAGAGGGATGTCCAACTGCCCGTTTAGGCCCGGGCCTAAACAGGCAGTCGGACATCCCTCGAGTGGTCCCAGACTGGAGAGGGTGCAGGCTGGGCTGAGGGACACCCCCCTCCCGCTGTTCATGAATTTCATGCACCGGGCCTCTAGTTGTAAATAATGCTGCAGTGAACATAGTGGTGCATAATCCTTTCAAGTTAGTTTTTGGGTTCCTTTGGATATATACCCAGAAGTAGAATCACTGGGTCATAAGGCACTTCCATATTTAATATTTTGGACAACTTCTGTACTGTTTTTTGAAAAACAGTGGTTGAACCAATCTTCATAGTGACTGAACCAATCTTCATTCCCACCAACAGTGCACAAGGATTCCCTTTTCTCCACATCCTCACTAAAACTCATCGTTTGTTAATTTATTGATGATAGCCATTCTGACAGGTATGATGTGATATCTCATCATGGTTTTAATTTCCATTTCTCTAATGATAAGTGAGGTTGAGCATCTTTTTATATGTGTGTTGGCCATTTTTGTGTCATCTTTGCAGAAATGCATATTCAGGTTCTCTGCCCACTTTTTAATGTTTGGGTGTTTTGGGGTATATTGTTTTTTGTTTTGTTTTGTTTTGGTGTTGAGTTGTATGAGTTCTTTATAAATTTTGAGTATTAGCCAATTATGGAATGTGTCATTGGGGAATATATTCTCCATACAGTTTGATCCCTTTTCATTTTGTTGATGGTTTCTTTTGCTGTGCAGAAGCTTTTTATTTTGATGTAGTCCCATTTGTTTATTTTCTCCTTTGCTTCCCTTGCCCATCAGCAAACATAATACTATGAGAGTGGTCTGAAATTTTGCTGCCTATGGTTTCTTCTAGAATTTTTATGGTTTTAAGACTTACATTTAAGTATCTCATCCATTTTGAGTTTATTCTTGTGAATGGTGTAAGTTGGTGGTCTAGTTTCATTTTTTACATGTACTTGTCCAATTTTCCCAGCACCATTTATTGAAGAGATTGTCTTGACTCCATTGTATATTCTTGCTTCCACTGTCAAATATTTATTAAGCATAATGGCTTGGATCAATTTCTTGGGTCTCTGTTCTATTCCATTGATCTATATGTCTGTTCTTGTGTCAATACCAGGCTGTTTTGAATATAGTGACTTTTTAATATAATTTGATATCTGGTATTGTTATCTCTCCTACTTTATTATTCTTTCTCAAGATTTCTGCAGCTATTTGGGGTTTTTTAGCTCCATACAAATTTTTGGAGTATTTGTTCTAGTACTGTGAAATATGCCATTGGTATTTTAACAGGAATTGCATTGAATCTGTAGATTGCTTTGGGTAGTATGGACATTTTAGTGATGTTAATTCTTCCAATCCATGAACAAGGTATATTTTTTATTTGTTTATATCTTCCTCTATTTCTTTTTACAGCGTCCTATAGTTTTCTAGGTACAGGTCTTTTACCTCCTTGGTTAAATTTATTCTAAGGTATCTTATTTTCTTAAGTATATTTTTTATTGATTTCAGAGAAAGGAAAGGAGAGGGAGAGAGAGAAATGTCAATAATAACAGAGAATCATTGATTGACTGCCTCCTGCATGCTCCCCACTTGGGATCCAGCCCACAGTTCCAGCATGTGCCATGACCAGAAATTCAATCCTGACCTTCTAGTTAGTGGGTTGGCGCTCAACTGCTGAGCAACACCAGCCGTGCTCTTATCTTTTTGTTGTAATGATAAATGGGACTATAGGGTTTTTGGGTTTTTTTTTAGTTTCTCTTTCTGAGAGTTCAATATTGGTGTATAAAAATGTCATTAATTTCTGGATGTTAATTTTGAATCCTGCAACTTTTCTGAATTCTTATTTCAGACATTATATTCTTCATTTCTGGCTGGTTCGTGTTATGGCTTCTATGTCCTTTTTTATGCTTACTACTTCTTTGTTTCAGTTCTCACTTAGTTCATCCACTTTTCCCCTACATTTCGCGAGCATCCTTATAGCCATTGTTTTGAACTCTGTATCTGGTAGATTGCTTGCTTCTCTTTCATTTAGTTTTGTTTGTTTTGTTTCTGGGGACTTTTCTTATTCTTTCATTTGGGGCATCTTTCTTTGTTTCATTTTAGCTGCATCTTTGTATTTATTTCTGTTTATTCAGTAGATCTGCTATGTCTCCCAGTCTTGATAAAGTTGCTTTATATAGTAGGTGTCCTGTTGGGCTCAGTGGCGCAGTCTCCCTAATCACTTGAGCTAGGTACTCCAGGAATGTCCCTTGTGTGGGTCATGTGAACCAAACTTTTGTAGATCTTGATTGCTGTTGTTCTATCCATAGGCGGGTTGACCCTGAGGCTGACTGAATATGAGGATTGATCCCTGAGATTGGCTGACTATGAGGATCAACCTTGACCAGAGTTTATGGTCTGCTCCACAGGGTCAGAAGTTGAGTTTGCCCCAGTAGGGTCTGGTGCTTGCCAAAATCTCCCTTCTGCAGTGCCATTTGTGGAGCTAATTTGGTCATGCTCTGATATGGTATCAAGGCAGCCACTGAGTGGGCTTGTTTGTGGGCTTCTTTGAAGGTGTTCCAGTATAATTCAATGTTAGACGATGTCTGTGACTGGCCCTGGGCTACTAGGTAGAAGCTACAAAGTGATGCATAGTTTGTGGCTGCCTATTTGGGGCCTGGGTGCATGTGAGAGTTGCCAACTTGCATATTGCAGCCAGTTTCCACCATTACTGAGACTTGGGCAGGTCAGTAAAAGGCCCAAAGCACCCTGAGATCCACCTCCACAACTTCTGGCTGCCTGTAAGGCTCAGACTCTAAAAGAGCCTCTGGTGTTACTTACGTTGCATGAGGAAGGTTCTCAATGAGTCACCAGGTAGGGGCAAGTGATGTTCACCAGGTTGATACAAATTCAATTTTAGTGCCAGTGCTGGGTCTGAAGCCACTCAGCAAAATTCTCTTTGTACACCAAGGCCAGCTGCTAACCTGCTGGGGCCTGTGGACCTTTGTGGTGGGGTGGTGTCTCGGGGAGTCATCAGTTTGAGGCCTGTAAAGTTAATCAAGCTAAAATAGATTAAGATTTGACATTGTGGAGGGAGGGCTATGCACAGGAATCATGGTGCTGGTTGAAGTGTGTGGGAGGAAATGACCTTAGCTTTTATTGTGTGCCACTGGTACCCCTAAGTCTGCCTGGACTTCCTCACAAGGTTTTAAGTAAGATTGTAATGCGGGTCCTGGCTACTTGCAGCTAGTAAGCTCCTTTGCAGGGTGGGAGCTTATAAGGATGGGAACTCGGGAAGTTGGGTGGGTAGGGCTAGTGTATGTCCTCAGATAGATGCCATGTGGAGGCAGCACCAGTTGGGCACTCAGGAAAGAATGGTGCTCACCCTAAAGCATCTCTGACACCCCCTGACTCTGGCCAGATCTCCTTCAGAGCCTTTCAAGAAAGACTATAATGTGGTTGCCCAGCTGGCATTGACCTATGAACCAGAAGGTCATGGTTCAATCCCCAGTCAGGGCACATGCCTGGGTTGCAGGCTCAATCCCCAGTGTGGGGCATGCAGGAGGCAGCTGATCAGAGATTCTCTCTCATCATTGATGTTTCTATCTCTCTCTCCCTCTCCCGTCCTCTCTGAAATCAATAAAAAAAATTTTTAAACAAAAGATTAAACTATAGGGACAGGAAACAATGGATGGATGCCAAGAGTCTGTGGTGGGGAAAGGAGTTGGAGTAGAAAGGGTCATGAGGAAACTTTTTGGGATAATAAAAATATTCCTTTTTTTTTTTTTTTTTTACCTTTATATATATACTAGAGGCCCGGTGCATGAAATTCATGCATGGGAGGGGTGTCCCTCAGCCCGGCCTGCACCCTCTCCAATCTGGGACCCCTGTGGGATCAGGCCTAAACTGGCAGTCGGACATCCCTCTCACAATCCAGAACTGCTGGCTCCTAACCACTCGCCTGCCTGCCTGCCTGATTGCCCCTAACTGCTTCCCTTCCATCCTGATTGATGCCTAACTACTCCCTGCCGGCCTGATTGCCCCCAACTGCCCTCCCCTGCTGGCCCGATCACCCCCAACTGCCCACCCTTGCTGGCCTGGTCACACCCAACTCCCCTGCCAGCCTGGTCACCCCCAACTGCCCTCCCCTGCTGACCTGGTCACCCCAACTGCCCTTCCATGCTGGCCATCTTGTGGTGGCCATCTTGTGGCTGCTATCTTGTGATGACATGAGGGCAGCCATCTTGTGGCAGCCATCTTATGATGACGCTGCATGAGGGCGTGACACCACTTAGGCTTTTATTGTATAGGATTTAAAAATTGATTTCAGAGAGAAAGGGAGAGAGGGAGGGAGAGAGGGAGAGAGGGAGAGAGAGAGAGACATCAATGATGAGAAAGAATCATTGATCGGCTGCCTCCTGCATGCCCCACACTAAGGATTAAGCCTGAAACCTGGGCATGTGCCCTGACCAGGAATGGAACATTGAACTCCTAGCTCACAGGTCAACACTCAACCACTGAGCCATATCAGCCGGGCATTCCATATTTTAATTGTGATGATATTTATATAGGTAAAAATATTTTCAAGCCTCATTTAAATGTACACTGTAAATTAATGCATTTTTATGTGAATTAAATTTCAATAAAGTTCCTTTTTAAACAAACAAAAAAGTGTGAAAGAAGATAAAACTAAGCAATAAAATTCTGATATTAAGTTTTGTTTATTTAGCAATAAAACATTCACTTTAAATTAGTAAAAATATATCTTGAAAGAGGAAAATAATTATTATACCTGTTCATCGAAGACACAATTGAGGTTAAAAAGAAAAGGAGACAATGTGGGAGAAAATATTTACAAAACATAACCAATAGTGCCTGCATAAAAGCAATGAGAAAAATGACATAAATGGTTGGAATTGATATTTTTGAAATTCCCCAAATCAACCGAAGACCTGTAGCCATCCAAAAAGGATTTATTCAAGAAGTACAGCTGAATTTTGATAAGAGTAAGCTTTGAGATGTGTTGATGCACTGCATTTAACCCCTCTCTCAAATTCTGTGATACCCTTGTAAACTAACAGCTATCTATCATGGGAAAATCAGCAGCCTGACAGCCATCATAGAGGCAATACAAGATTAAGGGTCCTTCATAACCTCATTTTCACAGGTTTGTTATCACTTCCAATAATTTGTAGTTCCCCAGGACACCTCAATTTCAGACTATCTCCATTTGACCCAACTCAGAGCTCACCTAATACAAAAAATACCTTTTCCCCAGGGAAGTTTGATAAAATTAGAGGTAATTGTTTGAATTTGCTATCTGAAGAGGTGGAAAGAGTTGGGGCAAATGATAGACTAACCAAAAACCTGGAAAGGAAAAGCTCAGGAAAGAGATATTCATGGGGGATTTGTAAAGCTCTAACATATTTCTGGGGGTCCAGAGTGCCATAGCATGTGTAGTGCCATGCACATGTTCAGAGATGTATATATGCTCAGAAAAGATCTGTAAAAGTCTTAAGTTCTCATGTCTGTCTGACCTTGAAGTTCTATACAAGCAGTAAGTAAAGGCTGAGGCAGAATTGTCAATTATCTGGCTGAGTATTGTAGGTATGCCCCAACATGTACACAAAGCCCTTCAGCAAATATTAAGAGACTGTTTTAGGTGTTTAAGGAAATTTCTATTGATTCATCAGCCTATGAGTTAGCTAAATAGAGACTTTAGTTACTACACATAAACATATAAAAAAAACCTCTTGGTGGACTTTAAGAAAGATATTGAAAGTAATACAGTCATAGTTTGGGGACTTTTAACACCCTACAGACATCACTGGATAGATCTTCCAGACCAAAAAATCAATAAGGAAACAGAGACCTTAAATGACACACTAGATCAGATGGATTTCATTGATACTGACAGAACATTTCATCCGAAAGCGGCAGAATATACATTCTTCTCAAGTGCACATGGAATATTCTCAAAGATAGACCACATATTAAGACACAAAATAAGCTTTAACAAATTTAAGAAGATTGAAATCATATCAAGCATCTTCTAGGTAAATTACCTAGAAAGATATTACCTACCAAACTGACTAAAGAAAATATAGAAAGACGGAATAATCTTATAATTTCTAAAGATTTCAAATAGTAGTTTAAATTCTTCCCACAAAATAAATACTAGTCCTAGATAGCTTATGAGTGTATAATACCTCATTTTCAAGAAGTTGATTATTCAAATATTGTCAAAATCTTCCAGAGACCGGAGAGAAAGGAGCACAGTACTACTTTATTTTAGATTTGTGTAAATATAATAACACATTATTAAACTAAAGTTGATCTCAGGAAACAAGGCTGGTTTAACATTATCAAACCCATAAATGTAATTCAACCTTTTATTATATTTATTTATTTTATTTTTTAATCCTCACACAAGGATATGTTTGGATTTTTTTTTAAAGATTTCTCATTGATTTTTAGAGAAAGAGGAAGGGAGAGAGAGAGGAACATCCCTGATGTGAGAGCGTGCTCCAGCACACCCCCTACAGGAGATCAAACCCACAACTTGGGCATGTGCCCTAATCAGGAATCAAACGGGCAACCCCTTCGTTCATGGGACTGTGCTCAACCAATTGAACCACACTGACCAGGGCTATAATTCAACTTTTACCAAATTAAAATAGCAAATATAAATAACAATCTCAATAAATACAAAATTTTTGTTTGTTTTTTTTTTCTTAATCCTCACCCTAGGATTTTTTTCCACTGATTTTCTTTTTAGAGAGAGCAGAAGGGAGGAAAGTATGGGGGTGCAGAGAGAGAGAATTAGAGAGGAGAGAGAGAGAGAGAGAGAGAGAGAGAGAGAGAGAGAGAGAGAGATCCATGTGAGAGAGACACATTGATTGGTTGCTTCCCACAAGTGCCCAGACCAGGGCCTGGATCGAATCTGCAACACAGGTATGTGCCCATGACCGGGAATTGAACCCATGACCCTTCAGTTCACAGACCAATGCTCTACCCACTGAGAAACACCAACCATGGCATAGATACAGAAATTTTGATAAAATTCAATACACATTCAAATTTTTAAAATTTAAGAAATCCTACCAATGAGGAATAACATGGAATTTTGCCAACCTGATAAAGGATATCAAATGAAACATATGGTAAGTATCATTCTTTCACTCCAAGGGAGACATGACCCAGAGACAGGACCGTGACTTGGGTGCGAGGCTATCCCTGTCACAACGTCCAAGGTTATTCTTTCTTTTTAATTTCTTTTTTTTTTAAATTTTTTTATTAAGGTATTATATGTGTACATATCTTACCATTGTCACCCCACTCCCATACATGCCCTCACCCCCCAATGTTTTGTATCCGTTGGTTACTCTTATATGCATGCATATAAGTCCTTCAGTTGATCTCTTATTGCCCACAACTCTCCCTAAACTTACCGCTGTAATTTGACAGTCTGTTTGATGCTTTACTGCCTCTGTATCTATCTTTTGTTCATCAGTTTATACTGTTTTTCATTATCCCCAAATGAGTGAGATCATGTGGCATTTTTCTTTCATTGACTGGCTTATTTCACTTAGCATAATGTTCTCTAATTGCATCCAGGTGCCTACAAATGGTAATAATTCCTTCTTTTTTATGGCAGCATAGTATTCCATTGTGTAGATGTACCATAGTTTTCTGATCCAGTCATCTGCTGACGGCCACCTAGGCTGTTTCCAAATATTAGCTATTGCAAATTGTGCTGCTATGAACATAGGGGTGCATATATCCTTTCTGATTGGTGTTTCTAGTTTCTTAGGATATATTCCTAGGAGTGGGATTACTGGGTCAAATGGGAGTTCCATTTTCAGTTTTTTGAGGAAACTCCATACTGTTCTCCACAGTGGCTGCACCAGTCTGCATTCCCACCAGCAGTGCACGAGGGTTCCTTTTTCTCCACATCCTCGCCAACACTTGTCATGTGTTGATTTGTTGATGATAGCCATTCTGACAAGTGTGAGATGGTATCACATTGTCATTTTGATTTGCATCTCTTGGATAATTAGTGACTTTGAGCATGTTTTCATGTGTCTCTTGGTCATCCTTCTGTCTTCTTTCCAAAAGATTCTATTTAGGTCCGTTGCCCATTTTTTTATTGGATCATTTATCTTCCTTTTATTAAGTTGTATAAGCTGCCTGTAGATGTTGGAAATTAAACCTTTATCAGTGATAACATTTGCAAATACGTTCTCCCATACAGTGGGCTTTCTAGTAGTTTTGTTGATGGTTTCTTTTGCTGTGAAAAAGCTTTTTATTTTGATGTAGTCCCATTTGTTTATTTTCTCTTAGGCTTCCATTGCCCTAGGGGCAGTATCAGTGAAGAAGTTCTTTCGGCATATGTCTGAGATTTTGCTGCCTGTTGATTCCTCTAGTATTTTTATGGTTTCCGGGTTATGTTTAAGTCCTGTATCCATTTTGAGTTTATTTTTGTGTGTGGTGTAAGTTGGTGATCTAGTTTCATTTTTTTTGCATGTATCTGTCCAATTTTCCCAACACCATTTATTGAAGAGACTGTCTTGACTCCATTGTATGTACATGCCTCCTTTGTCAAATATTAATTGCGCATAGTGGTTTGGGTCGATATCTGGATTCTCTATTCTATTCCATTGATCTATATGTCTGTTCTTGTGCCAGTACCAGGCTATTTTGAGGACAGTAGCTTTGTAATACAGCTTGAAATCTGGTATTGAGATCCCTCCTACTTTATTCTTCTTTCTCAGGATTGCTGTGGCTATTCGGGGTCTTTTTTTATTGCAGATGAATTTTTGGAGAGTTCTTTCTAGGTCTGTGAAATACGCCGTTGGTATTTTAATGGGGAGTGCATTGAATCTATAGATTGCTTTGGGTAGTATGGACATTTTAATGGTGTTGATTCTACCAATCTATGAACATGGTATGTTCTTCCATCTGTTTACATCTTCCTCTATCTCTTTTTTCAGTGTCCTGTAGTTTTCCGCGTATAGGTCTTTTACCTCCTTGGTTAGGTTTATTCCTAAGTATCTTAATTATTTTGGTGCGATGGTAAATGGGATTGCTTTTTTAGTCTCTCTTTCTGTAAGTTCACTATTGGTGTATAGAAATGCCATAGATTTCTTGGCGTTAATTTTGTATCCTGCTACATTGCCGAATTCATTTATTAAGTCTGTTAGTTTTTTGATGGAATCTTTCGGGTTTTTTATGTACAATATCATGTCATCTGCAAATAAGTACAGCTTTACTTCTTCTTTTCCAATTTGGATGCCTTTTATTTCTTCTTCTTGTCTAATTGCAATGGCTAATACTCTCAGTACTATGTTGAACAGGAGTGGTGAGAGTGGGCTTCCCTGTCTTGTTCCTGTTCTTAGGGGAAATGGTTTTAGTTTTTGCCCATTGAGTATGATGTTAGCTGTGGGTTTATCATATATAGCTTTTATTATGTTGAGGTATGATCCTTGTATTCCCACCTTGCTGAGAGTTTTTATCAAGAAAGGGTGTTGGATTTTGTCAAATGCTTTTTCTGCATCAATTGATATGACTATGTGATTTTTATCTCTCAATTTGTTTATGTGATGTATCACATTTATTGATTTGCGGATATTGTACCATCCTTGCATTCCTGGGATAAACCCTACTTGGTCATGGTGTATGATCTTTCTGATGTACTGCTGGATCCGATTTGCTAGAATTTTCTTGAGGATTTTGACATCTATATTCATGAGGGATATTGGCCTGTAATTCTCCTTCATTGTGTTGTCTTTATCTGGTTTTGGTATTAGGGTGATGCTGGCTTCATAGAAGGAGCTTGGAAGTGTTCCTTCCTCTTGAATTTTTTGGAATAGTCTGAGGAAGATAAGTTTTAGTTCTTCCTTGAATGTTTGTTAAAACTCTCCTGTGAAGCCGTCTGGCCCTGGGCTTTTGTTTGCTAGAAGCTTTTTGATGACTGCTTCAATTTCTTCCATAGTTACTGGCATATTGAGTTGTTTAGATTCTTCCTGATTGAGTTTTGGAAGGTTATATTTTTCTAGGAATATGTCCATTTCCTTCTGGTTGTCCAGTTTGTTGGAATAGAGTTGTTTGTAGTATTTTTTAACAATCCTTTGTATTTCGGCGGGATCTGTTGTTATTTCACCTCTTTCATTTCTGATTTTGTTTATTTGGGTCCTCTCTCTTTGCTTCTTGGTGAGCCTGGCTAGAGGTTCATCAATCTTGTTTATCCTTTCAAAGAACCAGCTCTTGGTTTTGTTGATCTTTTGTATTGTTTCTTTGGTCTCTACGTCGTTTATCTCCACTCTGATCTTTATTATTTCCTTCCTTCTGCTTACACTGGGCTTTTCTTGTTGCTCTTTTTCTAACTCTTTGAGTTATTGGGTTAGGTATTTTATTATGATTGTTTCTTGTTTTTTGCAGTAGGCTTGTAGAGCTATGAACTTCCCTCTCAAGACTGCTTTCACTGTGGATTGTAGTGTTTTCATTGTCATTTGTCGCCATGATGTTTTTGATTTCTTCCTTGATCTCTCTGGTAGCCCAATCATGGTTTAATAGAATGCTGTTTAGTCTCCATGTGTTTGATTTCTTTGGGTTGTTTTTATTGTAGTTGATTTCCAGTTTTATGCCACTGTGGTCTGAGAAGATGCTAGATATGATTTCTGTCTTCTTGAATTTGAAGAGACTTTGCCTATGTCCCAACATATGATCTATCTTTGAAAATGACCCATGTGCACTTGAGAAGAATGTATATTCTGTGGCTTTGGGGTGAAATGTTCTAAAGATGTCAATTAATTCCATCTGGTCTAGTGAGTCATTTAGGATTGATCTTTCTTTGCTGATTTTTTGTTTAGAAGATTTGTCCAATGGTGATAGGGGGGGTATTAAAGTCTCCTACTATGATTGTATTGCTGTCCATTTCTCCCTTGATATCCTCCAGGAGTTTTTTTATGTATTTGGGTGCTCCTGTATTGGGTGCATATATGTTTACCAGAGTTATTTCTTCTTGTTGGATTGCTCCCTTTAGTATTATGAAGTGGTCTTCCTTATCTCTTGTTATGTCCTTCACTTTGAGATCTAATTTGTCAGATATAAGTATTGCCACCCCAGCTTTTTTTTCAGTTCCATTTACCTGAAAAGCATTTTTCCATCCCTTCACCCTCAGTCTGTGTGCATCTTTTTTTTTGAGGTGCGTTTCTTGTAGACAGCAGATATATGGGTCTTGTTTTCTTATCCAATCTGTTACCCTATGTCTTTTGATTGGGGCATTTAATCCATTTACATTTAAATTTAATAGGTACTCCTGTATTGGGTGCTCCTGTATTGGGTGCATATATGTTTACCAGAGTTATTTCTTCTTGTTGGATTGCTCCCTTTAGTATTATGAAGTGGTCTTCCTTATCTCTTGTTATGTCCTTCACTTTGAGATCTAATTTGTCAGATATAAGTATTGCCACCCCAGCTTTTTTTTCAGTTCCATTTACCTGAAAAGCATTTTTCCATCCCTTCACCCTCAGTCTGTGTGCATCTTTTTTTTTGAGGTGGGTTTCTTGTAGACAGCAGATATATGGGTCTTGTTTTCTTATCCAATCCGTTACCCTATGTCTTTTGATTGGGGCATTTAATCCATTTACATTTAAATTTAAATTTGATAGGTACTTATTTGTCGCCATTTTTATTCTTTACCCCTGTGTTCCTTCTTCACTTCCTATTTCTTTTTTTTTTACAGCAGACCCTTTAGCATTTCTTGCATTGCTGGTTTGGTGGTAATAAATTCCCTTAGTTCTTTTTTCTCTGTGAATCTCCTGATTTCACCTTCAATTTTGATTGATAGCCTTGCTAGGTACAGTATTCTTGGATTCAGACCCTTCCTTTGCATGACTTTGTATATTTCATTCCATTCCCTTCTGGCCTGATGAGTTTCTGTTGAGAAATCAGTTGCTTGTCTGATGGGGGTTCCTTTGTATGTAACTTTCTGTATCTCTCTTGCCACTTTTAAGATTCTTACTTTGTCGTTGGTGTTTGCCAATTTTATTATGATGTGCCTTGGCATCGGTCTTTTGGGGTTCATTTTGCTTGGGACTCTGTGAGCTTCTGGGATTTGTGTGCGTTTTTACTTCCCTATATCAGGGAAATTTTCTGTCATTATTTCTTCAAACAGGTTTTGTATTCCTTGCTCAGCTTCCTTTCCTTCAGGAACCCCTATTATGTGGATGTTGTTTAGTTTCATGTTGTCCCAAAGTTCCCTTAAGTTCTCCTCCTGCCTTTTAATATTTTTTTTCTAGAAGTTGTCTACTTGGGTATTTTTTTCCATCTTGTCTTCTAGCTCACTGATGCGGTCCTCTGCTTCTTCTAGTCTACTCTTGATGCTTTCTATTGAGTTCTTTGCAGCAGCAATGTCATTTTTCATTTCTTCTTGCTTCTTCTTCATTTCCTCTTGGTTTTTGCTCATATTGTCGAATTTGTCTTCCATTCTTTTCACCACCTTATGACCATTTCTCTGAATTCTTTCTCTGGAAGGTTGCTTGCCCCCATTTTGTTTACTTCCTTTTCTGGTGAAGCCTGCTTTTCTTTCATATGTGGGCTGTTTCTTTGTCTCCCCATGGTCTCTCTTCTCTGGATGTCTGCTTATGTAGTTCTCTCTCTCATGTGTTGATGTAAAGGCACAAAATACAGCACTAACAGGTACAACACACAAGGCACTGAACAAAAATGTATTCACGATATTAATAACCTCCAATAAAGGTGACCACGAGAGAAAGGCAAATTAGGGGATAGCAGAGAAAGAAGAAGAGGAAAAAGAAAGAAAGGAAAAAAGAAAAAAAGGAGTGTCAAAATGAAATTGGGAAAAGGAAAAAAAAAGTAAGAGAGACAAGAAAGAGACTAAGAGGGAAAGGGGAACAAACTATATATATGGGGATAAAACTCCAATAGAACAATCACTAATCCCAGCAAATGCCAGCAACAAATACCTGGGGATTAATACAAACTACAACACCAACTAATAATGAATAATGCAAGGGAAAACAGAAGCACAAAACAAACAAAAAATAAACAAACAAAAGAAGGATAAGCAAAACAATCTCACAAAAAAGCTTAAAAATTTGATATAATCAACATTCAAGCAAACAACAACAAAAGGACAGAGAGAAAAACAATTTTTGGATAGTTAAGAGAGCGAAGAGAGTGGTGTGTAAGGTCTTGGAGCAGGGAATTGGAGATTAGATATGTAAGTAGGGTGAAATTTTAACAGGGGGTAAACAGAAGGAATAGGGGAAATGTAAATCAGGAAAGGGATAAGATAAACAGGACACTGAAAAGGGGAAGGTTAGGAAGAGTGATGGCATAAAGGTAGAGTTGAGATAAAGTAAAACGATGCTAAAGGAAAGATGAAAATACAATGTAGAACACTAATTCCAAAGTAAAATGAAGAGAAAATAAAATGACACTTAAAAAATAAAATAAAATAGCAGTAGTAATAATATGGATTGGAAATAAGAATGTAATAATTAAAAAAGTAAAGTCAAGTGAGGAAAAAGAAAAAAAATAGTTTCTTGAGTAAAAGATGCAAAAATGAAAATAAAAAAATAAAAAATAAAAATAAAATGTGGAGTAGTGAAGGTCATTCACTTTCTCTGTTGTTCTGTTTGGCATGCCTGTTTCTCAGTCCAGACAGTATTGCAGTTCCCTGCGTTCCACTACTCTTCATTATTGTAAGCCAGTCCTGATTTTAAGCAGGCGGTGGGTCTTAATTTCTCCTATTCCTTTATTTTTGATTACACAAGAGTCAATTTGTGATTCAGCCCCTGGGTGGCAGTGTTTCTGGAATAACTTCCAGGTCTATATATGGCCTCTCTAGGCAGTGTTAGAGCCTTCTTTCCCTGTGGCACTCACTACCGGTTTGTGGGAGTGGGCTGCCTCAGAGCTGGCTCTCCGATGGTCACTCCCCGCTCTGATCCTCAGGTTCCAGAAAAACAACTTTCCCTTGCAGTCTCCCAGGGTGTCCCCAACTGGGTGATCCTATGTATTGGGCTTAGTAATCAGAAGCAAGAATTTCAAGAGGAAAAAGCCCAAGTGTGCGCACTCCGTGGCTGCATGTAAGTCTAGCACACCCCTGAAATTCTTAGGGTGTACCTGCACGTCAGGTCAAATCGGTTGCTTTTTAGAGAGCCCTTCTGTTAGCAGCTCTGAGGACCCCCTTCCACATTCACAGATCACGCCAGCCCCAACAGCCATGGATTTTTCTAGGCACAGACTTCCCTGGTCCTCCAGCTCCCACAAAACGCCCGTTCCTCTCTCCCACTGGACCAAAGACCTCACCTTATCCCAGGCGAAATCTGACCTTTCCGTGGTGGAGTTTAGAGCTCCTCTGAATCCGCGTGTTTGCGCCAACTGGGGACCGGTGTTCTGGGGCTCGCAGCTGTTCCGTGGGTGCCGCAGTTGTGGATTCTCAGGCTTCCCATAAGCTCCACTTTCCCGTTCAAGATGGCGCAGATTCCGCGTCCAAGCCCGCAGCTCCGGGAGGGGACCCAGCCTCAGTGGGGGCTGTTAGGTCAGGGGAACCCCGTCTAGCAGTCCCCCACCTTCTTCTGGAGTTTAGCTGTCCCTTACCTTGCCAACAAACACTCCTGGCACCACCCTCAGCTGTTCTTTCTTTCTACTCCGGGACAAGGCTCAGAACACGTCTGTCTATTCCTCCGCCATTTTTCCTGCTCTCTCTTTTTAATTTCTTTATTGATTAAGGTATTACATATGTGTCCTTATTCCCCCATTACCCCCCACGACCCCAATGCATGCCCTTACCCCCCTGTTGTCTGTGTCCATTGATTAGGCTTATATGCATGTATATAAGTCCTTTGGTTGATCTCTCCCCCTACCCCCACCGTCCCTTACCTTCCCTGAGGTTTGACGTTCTGATCTATGTTTCTTTGTCTCTGGATCTGTTTTTGTTCATCAGTTTATGTTGTTCATTATATTCCATGAGTGAGTGAGATCATGTGGTATTTACCTTTCTCTGCCTGGCTTATTTCACTTAGCATAATGCGCTCTAGCTCCATCCATGTTGTTGCAAATGGGAAGAACTCCTTTTTTACTGCAGCCTAGTATTCCATTGTGTAGATGTACCACAGGTTTTTACTCCACTCATCTGCTGATGGGCACTTAGGCTGTTTCCAAATCTTAGCTATGCTCAATTATGCTGCTATGAACATAGGGGTGCATATATCCTTTCAGATTCGTGCTTCTAGTTTCTTGGGATATATTCCTAGAAGTGGGATCACTGGGTCAAATGGGAGTTCCATTTTTAGATTTTTGAGGAAACTCCATACTGTTCTCCACAGTGGCTGCACCAGTCTGCATTCCCACCAGCAGTGCATGAGGGTTCCTTTTCATCTGCATCCTTGCCAACATGGTCATTTGTTGATTTGTTGATGATAGCCATTCTGACAGGTGTAAGATGGTACCACATTGCTGTTTTGATTTGCATCTCTCTGATGATTAGTGACTTTGAGCATGTTTTCATATGTCTTGGCCTTCCTTCTGTCTTCTTTCATAAAGTATCTATTTAGGTCCTCTGCCCATTTTTTGATTGGGTTGTTTATCTTCCTTTTGTTAAGTTGTATGAGATCCCTGTAAATGTTGGAGATTAAACCCTTATTGGTGATATCACTGGCAAATATGTTCTCTCTTACAGTGGGCTTTCTTGTTGTTTTGTTGATGGTTTCTTTGCTGTGCAAAAGCTTTTTATTTTGATGTAGTCCCATTTGTTTATTTTCTCTTTAGTTTCCATTGCCTAGGGGTGGTATCAGTGAAGAAATTGCTTCAGCCTCTGTATGAGATTTCACTGCCTATGGATTCCTCTAGTATTTTTATGGTTTCCCGGCTTATGTTTAGTCCTTTATCCATTTTGAGTTTATTTTTGTGTATGGTGTAAGTTAGTGGTCTAGTTTCATTTTTTTTGCATGTATCTGTCCAATTTTCCCAACATCATTTATTGAAGAGACTGTCTTGACTCCATTGTATGTTCATGCCTCCTTTGTCAAATATTAATTGAGCATAGTGGTTTGGGTCGGTTTCTGGGTTTTCTGTTCTATTCCATTGGTATATATGTCTGTTCTTGTGCCAGTACCAGGCAGTTTTGAGAACAGTGGCTTTGTAATACAGCTTGATATCTGGTATTGAGATCCCACCTACTTTGTTCTTCTTTCTCAGGATTGCTGCAGCTATTTGGGGTCTTTTTTTATTCCAGATGAATTTTTGGAGAGTTCATTCTAGGTCTGTGAAATATGCCATTTGTATTTTAATAGGGAGTGCATTGAATCTATAGATTGCTTTGGGTAGTATGGATATTTTAATGATGTTGATTCTACCAATCCATGAACACTGTATGTTCTTCCATCTGTTTATGTCTTCTTCTATCTCTTTTTTCAGTGTCCTGTAGTTTTCCGCGTATAGGTCTTTTACCTCCTTAGTTAAGTTTATTCCTAGGTATCTTAATTTTTTTGGTATTATGGTAAATGGGATTGCTTTTTTAGTCTCTTTCTGTAAGTTCACTATTGGTGTATAGAAATGCCATAGATTTCTTGGCATTAATTTTGTATCCTGCTACATTGCCGAATTCATTTATTAAGTTGGTTAGTTTTTTGATGGAGTCTTTAGGGTTTTCTATGTACAATATCATGTTATCTGCAAATAAGGACAGCTTTACTTCTTCTTTTCCAATTTGGATTCCTTTTATTTCTTCTTCTTGTCTAATCACAATGGCTAGTACTTCCAGCACTATGTCGAACAGGAGTGGTGAGAGTGGGCATCCCTGTCTTATTCCTGTTCTTAAGGGAAATGGTTTTAATTTTTGCCTATTGAGTATGATATTGGCTGTGTGTTTGTCATATATGGATTTTATTATGTTGAGGTATGATCCTTGTATTCCCACCTTGCTGAGAGTTTTTATCAAGAAAGGGTGTTGGATTTTATCAAATGCTTTTTCTGCAACAATTGATATGACTATGTGGTTTTTAATCTCTCAATTTGTTTATGTGATGTATCATGTTTATTGATTTGTGGATATTGTACCATCCTTGCATCCCCGGGATAAATCCTACTTGGTCGTGGTGTAGGATCTTTGTGATGTAGTGCTCGATCCGATTTGCTAGAATTTTGTTGAGGATTTTGGCATCTATATTCATGAGGGATATTGGCCTGTAATTCTCTTTTCTTGTGTTGTCTTTATCTGGTTTTGGTATTAGGGTGATGCTGGCTTCATAGAAGGAGCTTGGAAGTGTTCCTTCCTCTTGAATTTTCTGCAGTAGTCTGAGGATGATAGGTTTTAGTTCTTCCTTGAATGTTTGGTAAAACTCCCTGTGAAGCTTTCTGACCCCTGGCTTTTGTTTGCCGGAAGCTTTTTGATGACTGCTTCAATTTTTTCCATAATTATCAGCCCATTGAGATTTTCAGAATCTTCCTGATTGAGTTTTGGAAGGTTATATTTTTCTAGGAATATGTCCATTTCCTTCAGGTTGTCCAGTTTGTTGCAATAGAGTTGTTCATAATATTTTTGTTAACAATCTTTTGTATTTATGTGTGTTCTGTTGTTATTTCTCCTCATTCATTTCTGATTTTGTTTATTTGGGTCCTCTCTTTTTGCATCTTGGTGAGCCTGGCTAGAGGTTCATCAATCTTGTTTATCCTTTCAAAAAACCAACTCTTGGTTTTGTTGATCTTTTCTATTGTTTTTTTGGTCTCTATTTCGTTTATCTCCACTCTGATCTTTATTATTTCCTTCCTTCTGCTTACACTGGGCTTTTCTTGTTGCTCTCTTTCAAATTCTTTGAGTTGTTGGGTTAGGTAATTTATTACGATTGTTTCTTGTTTTTTGCAAACTTCCCTCTCAAGACTGCTTTCACTGTGTCCCATAGATTTTGGATTGTTGTATTTTCATTGTCATTTGTTGCCATGATGTTTTTTATTTCTTCTTTGATCTCTCTGGTAACCCAGTCATTGTTTAATAGTGTGCTATTTAGTATCCAGTTTTATTTTTTTGGATTGTTTTTATGTAGTTGATTTCCTGTTTTATGCCATTGTGATCTGAGAAGATGCTTGATATGATTTCTATCTTCTTGAATTTGAACAGACTTTGCCTGTGTCCTAATATGTGGTCTATCCTTGAAAATGTTCCATGCGCACTGGAGAAGAATTTATATTATGTAGCTTTGGGGTGAAATGTTCTAAAGATGTCAATTAAGTCCATCTGAACTAGTGTGTCATTTAGGATTGCTGTTTTTTTGCTGATTTTTTGTTTAGTTGATTTATCCAGTAGTCAGTGGGGTATTAAAGTCCCCTACTATGACTGTATTGTTATCAATCTCTCCCTTGATATCTTCCAGAAATTGTTTTATGTATTTGGGTGCTCCTGTATTGGGTGCATATATGTTAGAGTTATATCTTCTTGTTGAATTGCTCTCTTTAGTATTATGTAGTGGCCTTCCTTATCTCTTGATATGGCCTTTACTTTGAGGTCTATTTTATCAGATGTAAGTATTACAACCCCAGCTTTTTTCTCATTTCCATTTGCCTGAAAAATGTTTTTCCATCCCTTCACTCTCAGTCTGTGTGAATCCTTTGTTCTGAGGTGGGTCTCTTGCAGACAGAAAATATATGTGTCATGTTTTCTTATCCATTCAGCTACCCTATGTCTTTTGATTGTTGCCTTTAAGCCATTTACATTTAATGTTATTATTGACAAGTACATGTTTGTTGTCATATTTTTCCTTAATGTTTGTGTTTCTTCTTGCCTTTTTCTTCTTTTTACAGCAGTCCCTTTAGCATTTCTTGCATTGCTGGCTTGGTAGTGATAAACTCTCTTAGCCCTTTTTTTGTCTGTGAAGCTTCTGATTCCACCTTCCATTTTGAATGATAGCCTTGCTGCGTATATTATTCTTGGGTTCAGTCCCTTGCTTTGCATCAGTTTTTAAATTTCATTCCATTCCATTCTGGCCTGGAGTGTTTCTGTTGAGAAATACGTTGATATTCTAATAGAAGAATCCTTGTAGGTAACTTTCTGTCTCTCTCTGGCAACCTTTAAGATTCTTACTTTGTCGTTGGTGTTTGCCAATTTAATTATGATGTGTCTTGGTGTCGGGCTTTTAAGGTTCATCTTGTTTGGGACTCTACGTGCTTCTTGGACTTGCATAGTTTTTTTCTTGCCAATATCAGGGAAGTTTTCTGTCATTATTTCTTCAAACAGGTTTTCTATTCCTTGCTTCTCTTCCTCTCCTTCCGGTACCCCTATTATGCGAATATTGTTTCATTTTGTGTTGTCCCAAAGCTCCCTTAGGCTGTCCTCTTGCTTTTTAAGTCTTCTTTCCATTTGCTGCTGTGCTTTTGTGTTTTTTCCTACCTTGTCTTGTAATTTGCTGATGAGGTCCTCAGCCTCTTCTAGTCTACTGTTTAAGCATTCCATTGTGTTCTTTATTGCAGCTATGTTGTTCTCCATCTCCTCTTGGTTCCTTTTTATGTTGGTGACATTCCCATTCAGCTCCTTATAACTCTCATTGAGTTGTGTGTATTTGTCATCCAGCCGTTTGAGCATTCTTAGAACCATTACTCTGAATTCTTTCTCTGGTATGTTGCTAGCCTTATTTTCATTTAACTCCTTTTCTGGTGATTCCTCTTTTTCTTTCCTTTGGGGATTGCTTTTTTGTCTTCCCATGTTTTCCTGTAATGTTTTAAGTGTAGATCCAATTGCTTTGCTACCCAGGTTCTTTTGGCGATGGTGCTACTAGTATAATCTCTCAGTTCTCCTGGGCTTGGTAATCTAGTGTAGTTCCCTACTTGAGCTATTTGGGTTCTCTTGATGTAGGCCTGTGGGCTGGAGAAGCACAACTACAGTGTCTATTAGTCAGCAGCCATGGAGGGGGCTGTGCCAATTTTTGCTGTCTTGCACCCTTGATTGAAATCTTGCGTGTCCAGTAGGCACTCACAGTGGCACCCATGAGCCGTCTGTTGGTGTGATGGGGTTCAGGGGGCCTGCAATCTGGAAAGGCTTGACTGTGGTGTCCAGAGTTCTGTAGTTGTGGGGTGGGCAGACTCAGCTTTTGCTGCTGTACCTGTAGTGGATAGGAGCTCTCTCCCAGTGGCAGCTCACAGGTGCACCCGCAGTACGTTCGCCAGTGAGGCACACTAAAGCAATCTGAAGGGCCATGGCAGTTTAGCCATGGTGGGATGGTAAAGCAGGTGAGCAGGTGGTGCCAGGCCAAGGAGGGTGTGAGCAGGGGCCCAATCACCCCACAGATGGTGGCCAGTAACAACGGTGCCGCCCAGCTTCCAGGCACTGAGGGAACTGGGCAGGGGGCCCAACTCCAACCGATTGCCCTGTAGGCGGGATGGTGGAGCAGGTGAGGGGCTGGCGCCAGGTCACAGCAGTGTGCCAGGTGTGGCTGTGGGGCTGCCAGCCTGGGGGTGCGAGCTGGGGCCCAATCCCTGCAGGCCACCCTGAGGGACCCCACCCATGCATGAATTCATACACCAGGCCTCTAGTATTTTAATAAAATCCCTACAGAGTTTTTCAAGGAACTTGACAAGCTGATTCTAAAGTTTATATGTAACAGCAAATGGCAAAAATAGCTAATATACTCTTAAAGAAGAACAGAGAAGAAGAAATGGGAGGGATGGAGGAGGAGGAAAAAGAGGAGGGATATACAGAGGAGGAAAGTGGGGTATATGGTATGAAACTTGTCCTAGCAGATCTCAAGACTGATTATAAAGCTACAGAAGTGAAAACAGTGTGATTTTCCCACAGAAATAAACAAATTGATCAGTGGAATAGAAAAAAGAGAACAGAAACATTCATTCACTTATAGAAATAATCCTATATAATAAAAGCATAATATGCAAATTGACTGAACTGTGGAATGACCAGTTGGCAGGCGGTGGGGCTGGCGAGCAGGTGGTGCCAGGCCAGCTAAGGCATGTGCCAGTGGGTAGAGGGAGGGAATGGCAATGGGGAGGGGGTGCGTTGACCAGCGATGGCAGAGGGGCGATGGGGGGGGGGGCGGCACTGTCCCCTGATTGGCCCATCCGGTCACCCCCTGCAAAGGCAGGCCAGGCAGCAATGGGGATGATGGGAGTGGCGGTGTCCCCTGATCCCCTGTCTGGTCACCTCCTGCAGAGGAAGGCCAGACTGCGGCTTAGGCCTGGTCCTCCAGGACATCCCCTGAGGACTCCCAGACTGTGAGAGGGCACAGGCAGGGCTGATGGACCCCCTCCCCCAGTGCACGAATTTTCATGCACAGGGCCTCTAGTATATGTATATCTGAGTACATTGTAAATCAGTGGGGAAAGAGGTGGTTCAATGAAGTGTACTGGGATAAATTGGTGACCCACTTTGAAAAAATGAAGTTGCAGCCTGTACCATATACATCTCTCTATATATAACCCTAATATGCAAATAGATGGAACAGTGGAACAACCAAACAACTGGTCGCTATGACATTCACTGACTACCGGGAGGCACACGCGGAATGTGGCAGGGGTTAATAGCAAGCAACAGACCACGGAACATAGTGGGCATCAGCCGTGATGGGATGGTGGAACAGGTGAGCAGGGGTGCCGGACCAAGGCGGGTGTCAATCACTGTCATCTGGTGGTTACTGAAAATTCTTTGCTCCCACGCACCACAGTTTTTGCCAGGCGATCAACCAGCTGCCATCACTGGCCCTGCTTGCACCTGTTGCTGGCACTGGAGCCACCACTCGCACCCGCTGCCAGCACCTGGCACAGGTCCTGATCACTTGGAGCCATCAAAAGGTGCAAGCAGCGGCTGCTGACCCCAATCACCCCTGAAGACTTCTCCACCTCTCCCTGCTCCTGTGGGGCAATAGGGGGCAGCAACTGCCACTCGCACCCACTGACGGCGCCGGTCCCGCTCGCACCCACTGCTGGCGCTAGCCCCAATCATTCCACACCGTCAACAGGTGCAAGCGGGGCCGGCGCCATCAGCGTGTGGGAGCAGCAGCAGCAGAGCAGGGCTTCCAGCAGACAGGGGACCAGGGGCCACAGCAAGAGGGGCCAGGCAGGGGCACGAAGGATGGGCCGAGACCTGCCCCTGTGCCCACTGCAGCCTCGCGGCCCACAGTTCCTTTCAAGGTGCACAAATTTGTGCACTGGGCCCCTAGTTTAATATAAGATGGATTAAGGACTTAAATGTGAAAGAGAAAACTTTAAAACTTCTAGAAGGAAATATTAAAAGAATATGTATTATGACTTCCCACTCTTGATCATCTACCTCATTTGTAAATTTTTGGTACAATATTTCATTCCTTTATGGCCTGAATTTCTGGGCTTTTATTTATTTATTTATTTATTTATTTATTTATTTATATTTTTTTTGGTATAGCAAAGATGGATATTTATTGAAGAACAAGTACAGACTCCCACGTAGGGAGGGGGAAGAGTCCCTGAACTGACTCCCACGTGGGGAGGGGGAAGAGTCCCCAATTCCTGGGCTTTTAAAGGGACCAATTAAGTGAAGAAGAAAGCTGTATTAATAATTTTTTTAAATCCATAGGAGACATTTTCCAGGTATTATTTGTTTATTTCTAAATTGGATCTCTGAAGGCTAACTTACAGAAAGAGACTCTAAAGATACAATTACAATTCAGAATGAGAAGACTGCATCACCGCAGACCAGTCTTAAATCTGGAAGAGACCTTCCCAAGGTCATTTGGTCTGATCCCTCTTGCAATGTGAGAATTTCTTCTTTCACATTTCATGAGCTTGCTCAGCTATAATCCTTCAAACAGAATGTTTCTGGTGACTGTTTCAGAGATAAGTCTGTTCTATTTTTTTTGTCCTAGCCAATCATCTATATATATAAAAGCCTAAGTGACCATCGCAACCGAACAGATGCGTGGAGCAACCAGTCCAGCAGGGGGGTTAGTGAGTGGCGACCAAAAGACCGAGCAGCAGGCTGTGTGGGGCGACCAGGCCCACGGGCGGGGAGGGGGGGCAATTGGGGGTGACCAGGCCAGCGGGGGGGGCAGTGAGGGGCAACCAAGCTGGCAGGGGGGGCAGTGAGGGGCAACCAAGCTGGCGGGGGGGACAGTTGAGGGTGACCAGGCTGGCGGGGGGGGGGGCAGTAAGGGCCGACCAGACTGGTGGAGGGCAGTTAGGAGTGACTAGGCTGGCAGGGGAGGAATTTGGGGGTGACCAGGCCAGCAGAGGGGGGCAGTTAGGGGTGATCAGGCAGGCAGGCAGGTGAGCAGTTAGGAGCCAGTGGTACCAGATTGTGAGAGGGTTCATGCTGGGCTGGGGGGACTCCCCCCCCCCCCCGTGCACAAATTTCATGCACTGGGCCTCCAGTTATAAATATAAAAAGGGAACACACAGCTCCCAGGCAATAGGAGCTCATGTGCATTGTCACAATTTCCGTATCTCAGTAGGTGGTTTCCCAAGATATTTTCTCCAGAATGTTTTTCAAAATGACCCCTTAGATTGCATAACTAATAAAAAACACAGAATGCCCCAAAGCCTCTTGTATATAGAAAAGTTGAAGCTAGTCACCATCGTCTCAATTCTACATTCCAGAAGTATCAAGTCATTTGAAAAGGCACAAGACTTTCAATTATGAAAATCACACACTAGCAGCTTTATAGGGCGTGACAATAATCAGATTATCAATGATTCAGAGATGAATGTTTAAAGCTGCTTTGGAAAAGATTCTAAACAAGACATAGAAGCTAAGTATCAAACAATTTCATTTAAAAAATCAAAATATGCCAGATAAGAAAGGCCCTAAGAAGTCATTTAATCCATTTGTATTACACAGAATAGAAGTTTTACAAGAGGTTCCAAATCAGAAGGATTTCATGGTTAACACATGCTAAAAAAAAGGCAATTCATACTAATGTTCCTTCTAGATTAGCATATTACAGGATCTTGATTATTTAACTTTGCTTAACTTAGTACATCTCAAATATATCTAGTTATAACCAACCTTTTTTCTTACTAACACCTAGCAAAATATTAGTGCACCTCAAATATACTCCAAGAAATGATAACCTAGTTCAACTCTTTTCAATTGAAAGATGAGGGAAGAATGTTCCAGAAAAGTTTTTTAAATGCCTAACTAAATCAAGAAAACCACTTAGTTGCAGAGCCAGGACTACAACCCAGGTATATGCCAGTTTATAAAGATGGAGCATTCTTCTCTTCTGCCTTTGTTTCAAAATCCCCAGGGAAGGATGGCATTCCAAACATAACCGTAGATTGGTTTCTTGGTCTGCTCCTTCATTTCCTCTTTAGGGAAAACCTTACCACCTATAGCACTGGTTTGTAACCAGATGAGTCGGGTGCTGAGAGAGATCAAGAAGGGGTATTTAACAGAATCTCTAGAGTAAGGAACATTTTAAATGATAAATATACTTTTTATTTGGATAAAAAGAACTCCTAATAATGTTTTATATTTTAAATTATGAAGAGTATTACATTATTGATTATCAAAAGTAATATAGATTTTAAAAGGCTGTGAAACACTTACAATAAGAACATAAATGAAGAGAACATAATCTCACCTTACATAGGGCTTTCTAGAGGAAATGACATTTAAGCCCACAAAGAACAAGTAGTAGTCAGCCAGCCAAGCCAAAGCAAGAATGGTTGAATGGTGTTCTAGACAGAAAGGGTAGTAAATTTTAAGGACTAGAGGCAAGAGAGATGTGACTAAGGAGATGCAAATAGTTCAGTGTGGATAAAGGAGAGAGAAGGCTGTTGTGGTGGGTGTGGGGGGAGCAAGGGAATGAGGGTGGTGGGGATAGGTATGTATTCAGAGATAAACAACATAGTAAAGGACAGAAGAGAGGCCAGATCACAAAGGGTCTTTTATCCCATGCAATGGAATTGATCTTTATCATGTCAGCAATAGCAAAACATTGAATAGCAAAACATTGAAAGGTTTCAGCAAGAAAGTTATATATATAATCAGATAGGCATTATAAAAATCACTTGGGGAAATGTCCATACTTTCTCACAGAAGGAAGTTTTTACTGTGCTCAAATTTTTCTGGAGATTAATTTCCATTTTTTTTAACCAGTGTGCCTTTGTTCTGAGTGTGAGTGATTACTGTATAGGATCTAAGAAGAAATTCTGACAGTCTAAATCACTCCAGAGATTGAGGTGCAAAAGTCAGATTACCAAAAGAGCACAGCTGACTCATAAGCAGTAACATAAATTGCCCAAATTAATAAATACTGCAGTTGGGTTCACTAGGAATCACATTTGCTATTTCCCTAAGACAGCAGATTTAATGGGAACACTTTATTTTTAAGTGATGTTAAAGTTTATAATATTCTAATTGAAGAAATAAAATTTTTAATTTTTTTCATAATTTAACTTGTGATTGTCTTGGAATAAATGATTCATCAAGATATTGTCTCACCCAGCTGACATGGCTCAGTGGTTGAGCATTGACCTATGAACCAGGAGGTCTTGGTTTGATTCCTGGTCAGGGCACATGTCCAGGTTGCAGGCTCGATCTCCATTGTGGGGCGTGCAGGAGGCAGCCGATCAATAATTCTCTCTCATCACTGATGTTTCTATCTCTCTCTCCCTCTCCCCTCCTCTCTGAAATCAATAAAAAAATATTTTTTCAAAAAAGATATTGTCTCAACCACCCTTACCCCAGACTTATATTGAAGAAGCTCATCACAACATTTTTGAAGATCCTGCAATAGCTGCAATGTAGTGATCCTCATGACCAATTTACCTGAACTGTATTCATTCTACAATGAAATATTTGAATGAAGATAGCAACTGTATTAGGGCTCCTATTCCACTTAGACTGTTCCATTGAGACTCCCAATGCCATACAACCATTCGTTGGTGCCTTAAATTCTTTGTCATCTTCAAAACCCTTTAGAAGCATGAATAATAATTATACTAGAAGCATAAATAATAATCAAACAAAAATAATATGAAAAATGCAGTACTTTCTATATCCTAGGCACCATGCTACACACTACATGTATTATCTCATACATATACAAAATCCTTTACAAATCCCATGAGTCAGATACTGTTAAGATCCCAATTGAACACATGAGGAAACTATTCCTTAGAGGGATTAAGTAAACTGCCCAAGGTCATACATCTTGTGATCAAAATCAGAATTCAAATCCAGGTCTGTATGACTGCAAAACATACCTCTTAACCCTATACTTTCTTTCTAGTATTTCTAGTTATTTATGATATACTGGAGGCCCAGTGCACAAAATTTGTGCACGATAGGGGGTCCCTCAGCCCGGCCTGCACCCTCTCGCAATCCAGGACCACTGGCCCCTAACCGCTCACCTGCCTGCCTGCCTGACTGCCCTTAACCCCTCTGACTGCCTGCCTGATCGCCCCTAACTGCTTGTCTGCCTGCCTGATTGCCCCTAACCACTCACCTGCCTGCCTGATCACCCCTAACCACTCACCTGCCTGCCTGATCACCCCTAACCACTCACCTGCCTGCCTGATTGCCCCTAACCACTCTGCCTGCCTGCCTCATCACCCCTAACTGCTCACCAGCCTGCCTCATCACCTCAACCACTCGCATGCCTGCCTCATTGCCCCTAACCATTCGCCTGCCTGCCTGATCTCCCCTAACTACTCTGCATTTCTTCTTTTTTTTTTTAAAAAAAAATATATTTTTTTATTGATTTTTTACAGAGAGGAAGGAAGAGTGATAGATAGTCAGAAACATCGATGAGAGAGAAACATCGACCAGCTGCCTCCTGCACACCTCCCACTGGGGATGTGCCCGCAACCAAGTTACATGCCCTTGACCGGAATCGAACCTGGGACCTTTCAGTCCGCAGGCTGACGCTCTATCCACTGAGCCAAACCGGTTTTGGCTCTGCATTTCTTCTTGATCACCCCTAACTGCTTGCCTGCTTGCCTGATTGGCCCTAACTGCCTCTGCCTCGGCCCCCACTGCTGTGGCTTTATCTGGAAGGACGTCCGTAATGATGTTCAGAAGGTTACTCAGCTGTCTGGTCTAATTAGCATATTACGCTTTTATTATTATAGATTATATAGCACTCACCATATGTTTAGAACTGTGCCAGTTAATTTATAAGGACTATATCATTTAACCTTTAAACTAACCTACCAAAGTTAACATTATCCATATGTTACAGATTAAGAAACCAAAGCTCAAAAAACTTATTTAAATTACCAATGGTCATACAGGTATTAAGAAGCTAAGGCAGAATTCATATCTAGATTTGTCTGATTCTAAATCTGTTTGTTTAACCACAATCTATGCCATTAGAGTATGATACATTAACCAGTAGTTTACAGCTGTTCCCCATAGAACACCATGGCTCTGAGCACGTAGGTCAAGGGTCACCATGGTAGAGGGAGAAGTTGGCAGGGGGAGCAGAAAGGAGGCTGAGAGGGTATGCCCCTCTTTCTCATTTATCTTATAATGCAAATGTACAACTTCACTGTTTTATATTTTTGATTTCAAGGTTTCAAAAGAAGAAAGTGTTTCACTATTTTTTAAAGGTAGATATCCATTGCTTCAAGTTTTTACCTGCTAATGGCTTAACAGAGATTGGTTGACAGTCATCTGAGACCTGAGGGGATGGAACTCCAGAATAACACTGGGATAAGCATAGCTGTGAAGACCAGGTATAGCATGGAGCAGGAAAATCTAGAAAATGGGGATCTTAAGGGAAGAACAGGGATCTCTTTTTTCTCCCCATCTCTACTTCTGTGTGCTTCTGAACTTCCAGTCTCTGATTCCAAGAATATAGAAAGAAGAAAGAGGTGTCTGAAAGCTAACAGCTGCAACATCAATTTCCCTGCCTCCTAAAGTGTCAGTGGACTTTAGCCTCCAAACAATGAAAGCCTTCCCCAGGCCAATCTTGTGGATTAGAAAGTCACATTTCCTCTGTTCTTCCCATAAATGGGGGGAGGGGGGGAATGGGCCTTGTGAAACTAAATGACCTTTATTCTGCCTCACAGACATCAAATAGAACCAAATATAATGTTTCCTAGATACATTCCATGGAACCCGTAAGACACTCCTTGAGAAAAAAAGTTCCCACAGACAAATAAGTGTTAGAAATGCTTCATAAACTCTGTCTCAAAGATAGGGTGACCTATAATTAGTCATTCAAACTAGGTCACTTTTGAGTGCCAAAGGGGATGTTATTAATAATTGCACTGAGACAACAAGTACATACTGGAAATGTCCTGGCCGAATTGGGACCCATGATTAGTCTGCTGATTAACTCAGGACTTTCCAAATTTATTTGGCCACAGAACAATTTTTCCCCCTGAAACACCTGCTAACCACAGAGAGATAATTATTCCACAATATATAATTTAGAGAACACTAAAGTTAGAGGTTTTACAAGAATCTTCATGAAATACAATAGACCAATGCTTCCCAAACATTTTCTGTCAATGTATACCTAGGAAGGAAATTAATTGTTGTAAAAAGGTAAATGGATGAGGCTCCTTATAGGAGTGGGGTGTTTGCAGGGCTTATTATCTCAGCTTTCATTATCCTCTGACACATATACAGATTGAGCATCTAGGCCAGGAAGCTGTGAATAGACCAAAACACACCCACAAATGATCTCTATGTGTTTCTCTTCCTTGAAGACCAATCAAAGATGATTAGATTAAATTAAATGAAGGCAATGAAGGATTTACAAAAAGACTTTTTATTGAATTTATTGGGGTGGCATTGGTTAATAAAATTATATAGGTTTCAGGTGTACAATTCTTTAATACTTCATCTGTATATTGTATTGTGTATTCACCGCCCAAAGTTAAGTCTTCTTCCATCACCATTTATCCTCCCTTTTTGCCTTCTCTTGGCCTCTTTTGTTACCTAGGATTTGGATCACTGTCAAAAATCTTGAAAATTATGGGAAATGGAACAAATCTCCTAATTAACTCAATCTATTCATCAAAACACTGAAAAAAAAAGAGATCCCTGTGCTTCACATAAGATCCCCATAGAAAAACAAAACCTATATTAAATATTTCAAATAGAGTTTAATACAAGAATTGGTTATACAGGCAGTAGACAATTGATAAAGCATAAAAGGGAGCACTGAGGCAACATAGAGACAGAGCTCGAGCTCAAGCTTCAGACTTCTGAGGAGGGGGCACTGCACAGTGATTCTGGCACATCAAAGGGGTTCAGTGAGGCTGATTCAGGAGTGCAAAAGAAGGCAGAGACTTGGTCCATTCACAGCTTCCTGACCAATCAACCAACTGCAGATGATTCCAATCATTCAATTGTGTAAGTGATACTCAGAATGGGCAAGCTCGGCCTCTCATCGCAGGTTCTTGTCCTACAAAGTCTGAAGAATAAAATTCATGGACTAAAAGATTTTAAGCAAAAATATGGACGTTTTATTATAAACGTATACAAACTCTCCCTGGGAAGGGGTTCCCAAATGGAGAAAACCTGCTCTCTCTCTCTAGTGGGAAAAAAACCTAGTCCTGTGAGTCTCCTTGTCTACTGGTTTATAAATGGTGGAAGCTCTTTGTCTGTTCATGACACTTTCTAATTGGACCCTTCCTTATTTAATATCCCCTGTGCTTTCCTAATTGGTCATTTTCCCCTTCTTCCTTGAATGGTTTCAGTTTCAAAGCCCACCTGGTGCCCCCTCCTTCTTCTTTCCCTTATCTTGTAACATTCTTATAAATAATATAGCAGCTTGGAGCTGTCTCTGCCTGTCACCTATGCATTCCTCTCCCATGGACCCCCCCTTCCCTAAAGCTGCATCTCCTGTCTCTAAACTCCTTTCAGAAGCATTTGGAAATGAAAAGATTTTGACTGTTCAGGTACTGAGTTTGATACCAGCACCAACAGAGACTCCCTACCAGAGACTGCTATTGAATTGAGGATAGCTCTCAGGTAGTTCTTAATAAGCCTGGATATACTTAGCTCAATAGCCCCACAGAAAACATCTTGGAGAGGAGAAGGGTTTGATTTAAATGGGAATTTGAAGCACCAAAGCCATATAAAATGCTTTGAAAATTTCATTGAGAAAGTGGGAGGCAAAAGGGAGATGGAGGAAAGAGAGGAACTTGAGAGATGTTCCCACATTTTCTATCCAGGAGAGAAAATCAACCATTCAAAAAGTGTTTTAAGCAAGGAAACAAGGTTTGAAGGTTAATCTCCTGCCATATGCTTTTATATTGCATTATTCATTTCATGATGATCATTTTGCCCAGTTTAGCTCTTCAGTTAAAAATCAGAAGCAGCCCTGACCAGTTTGGCTCAGTGGACAGAGCGTTGGCCTGTGGACTGAAGGGTCCCAGGTTCGATTCAAGCCAAGTGCACATGCCCAGATTGCGGGCTTGATCCCCAGTAGGGGGCGTTCAAGAGGCAGCCAATCAATGGTTCTCTCAGTGGTTGAGCAACGAACCAGGAAGTCATAGTTTGATTCCCAATCAGGGCAAAGGCCGGGGTTGCAGGCTCAATCCCATTGTGGGGCGAGCAGGAGGTAACCAGTCAATGATTCTCTCTCATTGAGGTTTCTATGTCTCTCTCCCTATCCCTTCCTCTCTGAAATCAATTATTTTTTTTTTAATCAAAAGCAGCATCCAAAATTTATTCCAGAGTAGGATACACTCTACTTACCTTCCTCAAAGTTTCTGTGGAAGAAGGAAGAGCACAGGAATTCTCCCACACCCTGGTCAAGGAGAAAGTATTGTAGTGCTCCAGTGAGAAAAAAGAATATAATGGGCCTCAGATTAAAGGTTATGGTCTGAGATTATAAACTGATAAAAACATTGAAAACTGTCATATTCAGAGAGGTAGTCTATTTTAAAGGTTATGATTGTAGGTACTGGGATATTGTATAATCATAACCTTTAAAATAGACTACCTTTCTGAATATGACAGTTTTCACATAAAAATTTGAGAGATAAAAATCACATAGTCATATCAATTGATGCAGAAAAAGCATTTGACAAAATCCAACACCCTTTCTTGATAAAAACTCTCAGCAAGGTGGGAATAGAAGGATCATACCTCAACATAATAAAATCCATATATGACAAACCCACAGCCAACATCATACTCAATGGGCAAAAACTAAAACCATTTCCCCTAAGAACAGAAACAAGACAGGGATGCCCACTCTCACCACTCCTGTTTGACATAGTACTGGAAGTACTAGCCATTGCAATTAGACAAGAAGAAAAAAATAAAAGGCATCCAAATTGGAAAAGAAGAAGTAAAACTGTCTTTATTTGCAGATGACATGATATTGTACATAGAAAACCCTAAAGACTCCACCCAAAAATCATTAGACTTAATAAATGAATTTGGCAATGTAGCAGGATACAAAATTAACACCAAGAAATCTATGACATTTCTATATACCAATAGTGAACTTACAGAAAGAGAGACTGAAAAAGCAATCCCATTTACCATCGCACCAAAAAAATTAAAATACCTAGGAATAAACTTAACTAAGGAGGTAAAAGACCTATACGCGGAAAACTACAGGACACTGAAAAAAGAGATAGAAGAAGACATAAACAGATGGAAGAACATACAGTGTTCATGGATTGGTAGAATCAACATCATTAAAATATCCATACTACCCAAAGCAATCTATAGATTCAATGCACTCCCCATTAAAATACCAACAGCATATTTCACAGACTTAGATTGAACTTTCCAAAAATTCATCTGGAATAAAAACAAAGACCCCAAATAGCTGCAGCAATCCTGAGAAAGATGAACAAAGTAGGTGGGATCTCAATACCAGATATCAAGCTGTATTACAAAGCCACTCTTCTCAAACCAGCCTGGTAATGGCACAAGAATAGACATATAGACAAGTGGCACAGAATAGAGAACCCAGAAATTGACCCAAACCACTATGCTCAATTAATATTTAACAAAGGAGGCATGAACATACAATGGAGTCAAGACAGTCTCTTCAATAAATGATGTTGGGAAAACTGGACAGATACATGCAAAAAAATGAAACTACACCACCAACTTACACCATACACAAAAATAAATTCAAAATGGATAAAGGACTTAAACATAAGCTGGGAAACCATAAAAAAACTAGAGGAATCCATAGGCAGCGAAATTTCAGACATATGCCGAAGCAATTTCTTCACTGATACCATTCCTAGGACAATGGAAACTAAAGAGAAAATAAACAAATGGGCAGTAGACAATTGATAAAGCATAAACTACATCAAAATAAAAATCTTTTGCACAGCAAAAGAAACCATCAACAAAACAACAAGAAAGCCCACTGCATGTGAGAACATATTTGCCAATGTTATCACCAATAAGGGTTTAATCTCCAACATTTATAGAGAACTCATACAACTTAACAAAAGGAAGATAAACAACCCAATCAAAAAATGAGCAAAGGACCTAAATAGATACTTTTTGAAAGAAGACAGAAAGAAGTCCAGGAGACATATGAAAACATGCTCAAAGTCACTAATTATCTGAGAGATGCAAATCAAAACGACAATGTGGTACCATCTCACACCTGTCATCAACAAATCAACAAATGACAAGTGTTGGTGAGGATATGGAGAAAAAGGAACCCTCTTGCACTGCTGGTGGGAATGCAGACTGGTGCAGCCACTGTGGAGAACAGTATGGAGTTTCCTCAAAAAACTAAAAATGGAACTCCCATTTGACCCAGTGATCCCACTTCTAGGAATATATCCCAAGAAACTAGAAACACCAATCAGAAAGGATATATGCACCCCTATGTTCATAGCAGCACAATTCACCATAGCTAAGATTTGGAAACAGCCTAAATGCCCATCAGAAGATGAGTGGATTAAAAACCTGTGGTACATCTACACAATGGAATACTAGGCTGCAGTAAAAAAGAAGGAATTCTTACCATTTGCAACAGCATGGATGGAACTGGAGACCATTATGCTAAGCGAAATAAGCCAGTCAGAGAAAGATAAATATCACATTATCTCACTCATTTATGGAATGTAATGAACAACATAAATTGATGAACAAACACAGATCCAGAGACAGAGAAGCATCAATCATATCGTCAAACCTCAGAGGGAAGGTAGACGATGGTGAGGGTAAGGGGGAGAGATCAACCAAAGGACTTATATGCATGCATATAAGCCTAACCAATGGACACAGACAACAGGGGGGTGAGGGCATGAGTGGGGGTGGGGTGGGGGGCAATGGGGGGATAAGGACACATATGTAATACCTTAATCAATAAAAAAATTTTAAAAAAGAAAAAGTTTCTTAAGCTTCAGTTTCTTTATTTGTGAAATTGTTGTATCCACGTACAATATATCTTTTTGACCCACACCAGCTGTTAAAAATCACTCAGAACTTCTTGCATTCTTTGTAAAGAAGCCCTGTGCATTGAACGTATATCATACTTAAGATTTCAAAGGCAAGTTGGAGGAGATTTATAAACAAAACATTTTTCTCCAAAAATATGTTTGATATCTCTTTACAATTCAGTGGTTCTCAACCTTTCTAGTGCCGCGACCCTTTAATACAGTTCCTCATGTTGTGGTGACCCCCAACCATAAAATTATTTTCGTTTCTACTTCATAACTGTAATTTTGCTACTGTTAATGAATCATAATGTAAATATCTGTGTTTTCCAATAGTCTTAGGCTCTACAGCAGTGGTTCTCATCAATGGGTTACAAGGGACAGCAATGGTTTAGATTTAATGAGTGCAACATCACCTCAAAATGACACAAGGAAAAACCAATAGTTCTAGGGAATCCAAGATGACAGTAGTGTAAGTGCAAGTAACACTTACCTCCTCCCAAATCCAAACTGGTTTACAACTAAAATATAGAACAATCACTTAGTTAACTGAAGACTAGCAAAACGGAAATCTTATAACAAAGGGTGTACAGAAGAACTCACTGAGACAGGTAGGAAGAATAGAGATGTGAAAAGGACTGGTCCCACAACCACATGTGGCAGCTGAGAATCTGAAGGGATATCTCAGCTGCAAAAGTCCCCACTGAGGAGCACTGGGTCTCAACCCCACCCCAGCTCCCCAGCCCAGAGCACCAGAGCTGGGAAGAGAGGCACACATAACATCTGACTGTAAAAAATCAGCAAAGATTCTGTCCATGAGGGAGAGACAGGAGTCTACTAGAAACACAGGCAAACTCTCAAAGGGTCAATGAACAAAATCTCATTTGTAGGCACTCACCATCACCCTGAGGAACAGTAGCACAAATGGACTAGTTCACATGAGGAGAGACTGGGTTGTGTGGCTCCAGGGAGAGAGCTGAAAGACAGCAACCAGGATCCCTGTGCTGAGTCCTTCTCCCACACCGCCCACAGACACCCTTCTTTCCTAGGTTGCACACTCTTCTCCATACTGCATCATCCTGGGGGAATGCAATAGCCCCACTCTCCCAACTCCCTGTCACCACACCCTGCAGAGTTCATCTCTGCTAAGGAGTCAGCTGCTTGGGCCCATGGTGCAGAGCAAGCATGTCAAACTCAAAGGCTAACACGGGCCAAATAAACAAGGTTTAAGTTTATGTGGGCCACAAAAATAACAAAAGCTTCAATTTTCATAGTAACGTAGGTTTTATTTCGATAGAGACATGCTGAATACAAAGGGCTGAAATAAATGAGTCATCATTAACATAAAAGAATGGAACATTTTAATAAAAATTAATATTTTTCTTGAACATTAACTTACCAGGCACTGAATAACTGCACAAATTAATAAGTGTAACACAAATAAACCTATTTTTCTTGTTCTCCAAAAGCAAAATATTTCCTGTTGCATACTCCAAACAAGTCAGTCCAAGACTAATGACGTGGCAATTGCTGCAAAAATATTCACTGCTATTATTAGTGGAGAGAAATGGTGCGCCTGCAAGTAAGGCATGTAAAGGAAATTAATACAACATGATTATCATAATCAGTCATTAGCGAATGCTGTAGTTCTTTATTAATAATTATGTATAACAGGATATTGTAAAAATTAAGTTTTGAAATTTTTATTAAAACGTTTCTTATGGTTATATTGGCTGGGCCACAAAAATATTCGTTGTGGGCCGCATGCGGCCCTCAGGCCATGAGTTTGACATTCTTGGTGTAGAGGTCTGGGCAGACTCAGGGGGTGGCAGAAACAGAATTGTGTGGCTCTGGGGTGGGCACCATTGGCAGGTGCACTTCTTGCAAGCCTAACAGGTGCCATCCCCCTAGGGGAGATCCACTAGCCCCACCTTCCCAACACCCAGTGTTTTTGCCCTGCTGAGCATAGGCTCTCAAGGATGTCCAGGCACAATCCTGGCCACACTAAAAGTTGTGCTTTTAGGGCAGAGGTCATTTTTCATTGAATGCTTGACCAGTGCTAGGACTTCCCTTCATTTTGGAGCTCCAAACAGGCTGGCCAGGAACAGTCACAGGCAGCATTTGGCATTGACCAGAGTCCCTCCCAAGAAGCCCCAGAACCAACACACCCAGAGTAGAGCATCAAACAACACCAGAGAAGGATCCAATTAGCTTTGCAAGTGTCACATCCAAAATGAGATCTTGGCAGGCACCTGACCCTGCTAAAGCAACTTCTGTTTTCTGTGGTCAGCACCTGCACAACATTTCATACAGTCAGTCAGCCTCAGATCAACTCCTTGCATAGATGGGCTCACAGCCATCAAGATTCAACTACAACAGGAGGGCTGACAAAACCCACAAAAGGGACATTCTTTATTGATATTTTATTGATTTCAGAGAGGAAGGGAGAGGGAGAGAGAGATAGAAACATCAATGATGAGAATCATTAATCAGCTGCTTCCTGCATGCCCCCTACTGAGGATTGAGCTCACATGTGCCCTTGACCAGAATTGAACCTGGGACCCTTCAGTCCACAGGCGAACACTCTATCCACTGAGCCAAACCGGCTAGGGCAAATGGGACATTCTTGAAGCACCCAGCACAGGTGATCAGGGAGACTGTACCACTGGGTCCCACAGAACACATACTACTAAAGGCCATCTTACAGAGACAGGGAAACAGGAAATTTACCTAATATAGAGAAACAAACACAGAGTGGCAGCCAAAATAAGGAGGAAAAGAAACGTCCCAAATGACAAAACAGGAGAAATCTCAACACACACACACACACACACACACACACACACACACACACACAACACACAAAAATAACTAAATAAAAAGGAGGCAAACAATTTACCAAATAGAATTCAAAACAATGGTTATAATGATGCTCAGTGAACTTAATGAGAACTTCTATAGCATAAAAAGGAACATTAAAAACCATAAAAATGAACCAGTTAGAAATAAAAAATACAATATTTGAAAGGAAGAATACACTAGAAGGAATCAATAGCAGAATATGTAAAGCAGAAAATCAAACCAGCAATTTGAAAGAAAATGTAGCAGAAAATAGCCAATCAGAGCAGAAAAAAGAACAAAGAATTATTTATTTATTTTTTAAAAAATATATTTTATTGATTTTTTACAGAGAGGAAGGGAGAGGGATAGAAAGTTAGAAACATCAATGAGAGAGAAACATCGATCATCCGCCTCCTGCACACCCCCAACTGGGGATGTGCCCACAACCAAGGTACATGCCCTTGACCAGAATCGAGCCTGGGAACCTTCAGTCCACAGGCTGATGCTCTATCCACTGAGCCAAACCGGTTTCAGCAAGAACAAAGAATTTTTTAAAAGTAGGATAGTTTAAGGGAACTTTGGAACAACATTAAGCATAACAACAGCTGCATCATAGGAGTACCAGAAGCAGAAGAAATAGAGCAAGGGCTTGAGAGCCTATTAGAAGTAATGATGACTGAAAATTTTTCTAATCTGGTAAAAACATTACACAAGTCCAGAAATCACAGAGTCACAATCAATATAAAACCAAAGAGGCCCACACCAAGATACATCATTAAAAAATGGCAAAAGTGAAAAACAAAGATAGAATCTTAAAAGCAGCAAGAGAAAGAGTTAGTTACTTATAAGGGAGCTCCCATAAGACTGTCACCTGATTTCTCACCATAAACATTTCAGGCCTCTTGGGAGGGACTCTGGTTCAGGTCAATGTCAATTGGCATGAAATATTCAAGGTGATAAAAATCAAGAACCTATAACCAAGACTACATTACCCAGAAAAATTATCATTTAAAATTAAAAGAGAAGTAAAGAGCTTTCCAGACAACCAAAAGATAAAGAAGTTCATTACCACCACCAAATCAGTTTTAAAAGAAATGTTAAAGGAAGTTTTTTAAGGGAAAGAAAGAAGTAAAAAAGAGGAACATAGCTATAAAGGATAAAATAGCAATAAATATATAAACTATCAATAATCACCTGAAATATAAATGGCTTAAATATTCCAATAAAGAGACATAAGGTTGCTGAATAGATAAGAAAACAAACCCAATATATATACTGTCTACAAGAGACCTACCTCAGAATGAAAGACACACAGACTGAAAATAAAGGGAAGGAAAAAAGATATTTCATGCAAATATCTTTTAAAATCTGGGCTAACAATATGTGTATCAGACAAAATTACTTTAAAACAAAATCTATAAGAGACAAAGAAGGACACTACATAATGATGAAGTGACCAGTGCAACAAGAGGATATAACCCATGTAAAATTTATGCAACCAACATAGGAGCACCTACATACAGGGGTGGGCAAAAGTAGGCTTAAAGTTGTGAGTACACAAAACACAGGGTTTATCACTTTAGTATTTTTAATTATTGTAATATTTTCCATGTAAACAACTGTAAACCTACTTTTGCCCCACCCTGTATATAAAGTAAATTTTCATGGCTGGCCAGGTGTGGCACGTTGGTTTGAGTGTCGGGCTATGAACCAGGAGGACACGGTTTGATTCCCAGTCAGGGCACATGCCCAGGTTTCAGGCTCAACCCCCAGTATGGGGTGTTCAGGAAGCAGCTGATCAATGATTCTCTCTCGTCATTGATGTTTCTATCTTTCTCTCCCTCTTTGAAATCAATAAAAATATAGTTAAAAAAACATTCAAAACAACAATGAAAATAAAGTAAAATTTCATGAACATAAAGGGAGAGATAGACAAATACAGTCATAGTAGGGAATTTTAATACCACATTCACATTAATAAATAGATTTTCCAGACAGAAAATCAACAAGGAAACAGTGGCCTTAAATAACACACTACATCAGACAGATTTAATTGATGTTTGCAGAGCATTTCACACAAAAGCAGCAGAATATACATTATTTTCAAGTGCACATGAAATATTTTCTGGATAGACCATGTTAGGACACAAAACAAATCTCTATAAATTTAAAAAGATTAAAATCATATCAAGCATCTTCTCTGAGCACAATGTTATGAAACTATAAATCAATTACAAGAACAAAACTGGAGAAAACACAAGGAGGCTAAATAACATGTTACTAAACAATGAATGGGTTCACAATGAGTTCAAGAAAGAAGTCAAAAGTTACAGTAAGATAAATGAAAACAGGATCACAGCATCTTCATTCAGTTTTGACCTAGAATAAGATCCTGGGTGATGCCTGCTATGAAAGGTGTTATTCCTTATTTGCTGTGAGGTCATAAAGGCACCAGTTCAAACTGAGGGGCTAGTGTGGATAAAAGGGGCCACATGCTAACCTGACAAACTCAGGGAAGGCCTTCATGGCAGTCTTGCAAACTCAGAGACCTAAAATAACCACAAAGATGGTCTGAAATTAAACTAACTAAAAGCAGTCATGGTGGGTAGTTATGTCCTAGGCTGATATCTTCACTGACAAGGTCAATCTTTACCATAACTAAGCCTATCTGTCTTTTTTCATCTATGATAACACTAGAAGCCCAGTGCACAAAATTCATGCACGGGGATGGGGGGGAACCTCAGCCCGACCTGCACCCTCTCACAATCCAGGACCCCTTGGGGGATGTCCAACTGCCAGTTTAGGGCAGATCTCACAGGGATCTCTGTGGGATAGAGCCTAAACTGGCAGACATCCCTCTTGCAATCTGGGACTGCTGACTCCTAACTACTCGCCTGCCTGCCTGCCTCATCACCCCTAACCACTCACCTGCCTGCCTGATCACCCCTAATCACTCTGCCTCCCTTCCTGATTGCCCCTAACCACTCTGTCTGCCTGCCTGATCGCCCCTAACCACTCACCTGCCTGCCTGATCACCCCTAATCACTCTGCCTCATCGCCCCTAACCGCCTCTGGCTCAGCCCCCACTGTGGTGGCTTTGTCCACAAGGACATCCGAATGACATCTGGAAGGTTGTTCAGCTGTCTGGTCTAATTAGCATATTACACTTTTATTATTATAGATATCCTTGAAATGTCTGGGTAACTTGTAACTTCCCTTTTTCCGGGCCCCCTTGGGGCACAACTTAATGTGCCTGGGTGCCAGGACAGATACCACAAATTCCTTCATTGTTATCATGTTACCTGGTGACTGTTGGCTATCCTACACCCATCTAATTATGGTATGTGTCTATCATTTTACTTTTTATCCAATCCCAGAGGTTTCCCCCACTTTGCTTTCTCCTGCCTTTCTAATCTATCACTAATGGGTTTCATGTAACCCACCTATGTTTCCTCCTTTGATTGCAATGTACAAAAATAGATGAAAACCCACCATTCTCCCAATCCATTGAGATACTGCTTCCTGACAATTGTCAACAGTTTGGCTCAAATAAACTCACAAAAATTCTTTACAGGTTTGAATGTTTTTACATTAACACTAGGAAGCCTTAAATAGCAGAAGACAGGTAGACAAGAGGGTACTGTGACTTAGGGCACTGTCTGTGTAACAAGCATTTGGGAACTATTCAATGCCTTGAAACTCTATCATCATGCAAAAGTAAAAAAAATAAGAGTTCAAAAGCTTCAATTTCAAAAAAATCAAGGTCATATTATTGAAAGGTTAATAAACTTACACAGCTAGCAGACCAATAGTTCCATCGGTCCTTTTGCAAGGTCCAAATCTGTCTAGATTTGGTGCCACTTGGTTGTCATATCCACTTATTGGGGAAACTCTGTAACCACAGAAACAGCTCAAACTGGTCCTATCCTGTTTCTAACAAGACCCAGAATCAAAATTTAAACCTTGGATACACCACTTACAAGTAATACTTGTGAACACCACTCACACTTGTGAACCCTTATCTACTCCCCGACATGAAACCAAAGGACCAGGACATGACAAGAACCTGAATGCTGGAACCCTTTCAGAGGCAAAGGGTCTGTTGTTCAGGAAGATCTGGTGCTGAAACCTTTTAAATATTTCCCAAATCCTGGATTGGAGAGACAGATTTGAGCCTTGCCTCCGGTCTCCTTGCCAGTCAATCTTGCAATAAAAGCTTTTTTTTTTTTTCAAAAGCTGGTGCTATGTACTTCGGGTAGGGAGCCCTTGCTACATCACAATTCTTATAGAGATGTATAGATTTGTGGCAGGGATTGCAGAACTATTTTAATTAGTAGAGTTTTTTATGCATGTTCTGAGCAGGGGATTGGAATATTAAGTCCCCAAGATCTGTTCAGCCTCCAAAAATGGGGTTGCCTGCCATTTCCTTGCCTAGCCTTGACCTCTACCCTCCATATTCCTTCTTTCTCCCCAACACCCCTCAACACATTAAAAACAACTTTAGCAAGCCCTGGATTGAGAGCAATTGCCAATCATTGCCGGGAGCCATGAAAGCAGTTCGGTCTTACTTCCTGGTCAGCCCTACTTCTTGATTGAGCAAGGACAAAGAGCAAGGACAAAGAAAGCCCGCGCGCCCAAGGGCCAGAAGAACCCCCCACATCAGAATAACCAATCAGCTAGGACAGATACCCAGTCCCCAACCAATCATCCCATGGCAACTCCTTATCCTACCCCTCTCCTCCTGAGTGCTTATATACTGCAACACTCGAATAAAAAAACGAGGCTTGATCAGAACCTTGTCTTGCCTCCGTTCTTCGCGTTCCTTGTTTGTTTCATTCTCTTAGGTGGTTCCTGCGTGCCCTCGTTGCTGCCCCACGGGCCGGGGCATCTGGCGCCCAACGTGGGGCGACCTGGGGACCCCCGACGAGAACGTCTACCGGAGAAGCCCTGGCCAGGCACCCCCCCAGAGTCGCCGCGAGGAACCGCGAGTGAAGACTCAGCATTAGATAGCCACGGTCCCACCCGCCGTGAGACAGATCGGAGGAAGGTAGGTAGACGATTTTTCAAACAAGATTTCAGAACATTTCACCCCTTTTTGCTCGACTGCTATTATTGGCTCTCTTGGTCGATTCTTTCCTGCCCACTAATAAGCACTCACTTGCCGATTTGGGGAAGAAAGAAAGGTACCCATCTCTGGCTGTGAGAACTCTGATTCACTTGAATTAGTATCGTCGCCCGGCTTTCTTGTCGCGAATTCTCTCCAATTAGATCTACTCTTAAAACCTTGAGCTTGCTTTGAACAAAAGGTCGTTCACCTCACAGACTCAACAAAGGGAATTCCTACTCCCTGAAAAGGGCAAAAGGGGTCTTCCCGTCTGTGTGGATCCATGTAGGCGGATTATACCTACCGACTGTTTCACGCAAGCAAGGGAGTAAAGGGTAGAGTCGAAAAGAGAGTAATTCCGCCTGAATCCCTGGGTTGACGGGAAAATTCAGGCTGACCTGGTACGGGGGTTATACGTCCCAGAGGCTTACGTGGGGGAAGGAGTCACTCGGAGAGCCATCCAGTCGACCAATAATGGGGAATTCTTTGAGTGCCCATGAAATGTTCCTTGACGGTGTCAAGATATCCCTCAGAGCGCAAGGAATAAGGGTTAAAAGAAAAGACCTTAGGCAGTTCTTTGAGTTTGTTCATGATACCTGCCCTTGGTTCCCCCTAGAAGGAACTATTAATCAAAAACGCTGGGAACGGGTAGGAGATGCCCTACAGGATTTTTATCGGGCCCTTGGCCCTGAGAAGATTCCCGTTACTGCCTTTTCTTATTGGAACTTAATTCATGACATTCTAAAAATCCATTCTCAAGACCCTGATGTTAAAGAGGTCATCAAAACAGGAGAGGAGATTCTTAAGGAAAACTCCCGTCCCCCCTCAACATGCCCTTCAGTTGTTATAGATCTCCCAGGAGAACCCCCAGAGACCCCTAAAGCCCAAAAACCTTTAAATATTAAAAAAGAACCAGAAAAGCCACAAGAAAAAATCCCCAATATCTACCCCTCGCTTACCTTTAAAAGAGATCATTCAGATCACCTAACCCCCGAAGGACAAGAAACCTTAGATGAGGAGGCAGCTCGCTATCATGATGACCCTTGGCGCCTAACTGCCCCAGCGCTTCATAGACCCCCCCCCCCATAATCCCAATTCCCTAGTTCATCCTTCTCCTCTTCCAGATTTTAACTCCCGTCCATCTGACCCCATCAGACAAGCTAAAATAACCCTTGCTCGAGAAGTTTCTTCTTTAAAGGAAATTTTACAGCAGAAACGAGAGCATGTCCAACTTATTAAAGAAATTCAAGCCCTCGAGGCTGAGCTTTCCACCCTAAGTCCTACCCAACAGAATACTCCTCCCTCAACAAAATCACCCCCCAACAGACGAAAAACTAAAACTAAAGCCCCGCCCCAGGCCCTATGGGCTAAAATACAATGCTAATGAACCTTGTTAAAAAAGTTAACTTTTAAGGCCTACGAGAAAATAAATTTGTCTCTGTTATAGAATTTATCCAAAGTGAATGCTTGAAAATAATTATAATTGACTCTAGAATCTCAAAGAAATTGTTGAAATATAGATAAATAATGTATTAATTATAAAGAGCTAAGTAGCCCAGGTAACTGGCTATGCCCTTTGTTAATGGAGGAAGGGGTAGACGCCCTTCCCCCAGCAGACAGGTAATCTAGTGTTCTGCCAGGAACCATCTTTGAAAAATGTGGTAATTTACATTAGAATAAACCAAACCGGGTTTTACAGAGCTACTGGCAAATAAAAAGTAAAGTTTAAATTTGCCTCATAAAAAACCTAGAGGACAGAATTGAATCTATTAATTGATTATGTCTTGTATTTTTCTTAAAAATGTAAAGTGTTATTAATCTAGGAAATGCTAAATATATTTGACTTGCCAGCTTTAAAAGTTCAAAGTGCAAATTAAATTGGGAGAAATTATATAGTTGTGGTAATTAAATGTCTAAAGTATAAGAACTTATTTTTGAGAAAATAAAATGTTGTGTTTTCTCTAATAATTAGGAATTCAAAATAAGTTGCTTATTATTGGTCTAATTAAAAAAGAGGATTAATTCAAATTTTTCTATGCAAAAACTAGATTAAAATCTAATTGATATCTTAAGATAATTATAAAAAGTATTATAATCTTGAAATCATATATGGATATATATATATTTGATCATTTTTTTCCATGTTAAAATTTCAGGGCTTTAACAGAGATGATTCTTGGAAAGCTCCAAGGGCCCGAAGTAATACAAGAAATTTATTCTCTTCTTAAAGGAAATCTTTTTAAATTTAACAGATCTAATATACTTGAAATTGCATGGAAAGCCTTATCAAATAAAAATTAATAAATTTATTTTAAATGTTATGAAGGTTTTGTCCTCTAGGAAGGGTGAAATGAAGTAACTAAATATTTCTTATAATCCAACAGCAGAATTTAAAATGACAAAAAGCCCATAGCTGCCTGCATTCTTAATTAAACTAAGAGGCGGGGCAACATTTGCTGCTTGTGAATCAGACAAAAACATTTACTAAATTTGCTTTGCTTTTTAAATGAAGATACCTACTTTAATTACTTAAATAAATTAGCTTTTTAAATTATAATCAAGGTTTTCAGCTAAATAAAAAGCCAATATTTTTATAAACAATTCTAATAAAGACCAGAAACAGCTAGTGAGATTTTTGTTTGTCTGCAATATAAATTTGACTGTCTTTTAAAGGAACGGAATAGACAGCCACCATGATGGCCACATGTCTTGCCGCTCCCCCTGGGGCCGCCATCTTGGAAGCTTTAGGGGCCAACCCTTTCCTTTGGAATAAGCCAATGTCTTTGTAAGCAATTTGATTAAGTATTCTAAGAAAGTTACTGAAGGCTTCCCATGATCCCTCTGTATATGCAAATTAGCTAATGGGGCTACTCTTAAAAAATAAAATTCCAGCTTAATAAAAAAGGAGAAATTTGAGAGGTGCAGAAATGTAACTAGACCTTGTCTATACAAAAAGAAATTGACAGCCAGTTTGAAATTGAATTGCCATGGCCTAAAGCAAAGAATATCCTTACATGATATTATTCTACAATGTCATTATAATTTTTGATATTTTACAAACAGCATATTGTACAATTAATCCAAACAAACTTAAAAATCTAAATTTTTTTTTTTAATGTTTGGCAGCAATTTAAAAGGGACATGAAATGATTCAATTCCTTCCACTGTGTGAAAGGCCCCTTGGGAAGGTACTTGAGCATTCTATATTGGCCCTTTTTGTCAAAAGGAACCCTCTTCTCACAATTCAATTGCCCACAGCTGTTGCTTGAGTTTTCAGTTCATTCTGAGGTTGAAACCTCATGTTGGATGGTACCATAGATCTGTCTCTCGCACAATGGCGTGAGCTGGGCCCTCTCTGGAGAAGAAACCTGGGTTCCCCAAGATATGTGATCAGTGCCGGGGCCCTGCCAGCAGGCAAGGGGATCCCAAGGCAGGTGCTGGGCGTGGAGGCCACGGGGCATAGGCTACCAAGGAGACAGAACTGAACCTTACATTACCCTGCTTGGCCCCGGAGGATGGCTGGTTAGTCAATGACGGGTAAGACTCCTCAAGGGAGGGGCAACCTAAGACAGGCACAGTCGCAGGGGGCCATCAGGAGAGAACTTGGGGGTCAACAGAGGTGTGGCACAGACCCTCACCCCCCCCCAGCCTTGCAGGGGCTTGAATCCTCGCCCCTTCTGAGGGATGTCTCCTGCCCCCATGGCTGCTTCGTGCTTCCCATGCCCAGCTCAAAATCGGGACCCAGGTAACAGAGCCCAGCTCAGATTGGGACCCAGGCAACAAACAGATTTGGCCCAGCTAAGACTGAGACCCAGTTACAAACAAGAGACTTGGCCCAGCTAAGACGGAGACCCAGGCAACAGAGAAGTGGTTGATGGCAGCTGCCCTATACCTAAATCTAGCCTAAATCCAGGAGTACTCAGGGCTTTCTCAAGGATGCATATAATCCTTTCCATTAACTAAAATTGTTGTTAAAGTATTAAATTTGACAGTAAAATAGTCAAGTTTTCAGATTAATTTAAATTGGCTAAATGAAATAAGGGAATATTCAAGAAAATCTAATTGTACAAAAGGCTGTTCCTAAAGTATTAACCAAAATTTCTATTTGTAGTTCATTTCATGGTAAAATTGCTTAACATGCAATGAACCTAAAGCAGTCATATTTTTGTGCAAAAAATTAAAATTTAAAGTTATCAAGACTGCATTATATATTTTCCAAAAGCCTCCTAATAATTAAATCAAAAAAGGAGGGATAGTGGAATAATATTATGTAAGGAAAAATACCTTGTAAGTAAATTACATCTAGAAAATTTTTACTTCAAAAAATTTTCATTTTCATTTGTAATGCTAACAGCAAGACACCAATGAAAAACATACATGGTATCAAAATAGGCCAAAGGAAAATCATTTGGGCAAAAAATAAAAAGGATCCCAAGTAAAATTTATAGAAAAGATTCCTTTATTAACTTTTGGTCGAGAATATGTTTGTATATTTTCAGAAAAAAAAAAAAAAAACTCCAGGACCATGTGGATTCCTGCAACAAAGAGGAATTAGCAGGAAATAATTCAGCCATGAAGACAAGAGGAGACAGTCGTTACCTGTGGGCTTGGGAAACCCACGGGAGGAGCCGGGTCACTACTCCCTCGCTCCGTTAAAGCCCACTCCCGCTTAAAAACAGAAAGGGAGGAGATGCCGGGAGCCATGAAAGCAGTTCGGTCTTACTTCCTGGTCAGCCCTGCTTCTTGATTGAGCAAGGACAAAGAGCAAGGACAAAGAAAGCCCGCGCACCCAAGGGCCAGAAGAACCCCCCACATCAGAATAACCAATCAGCTAGGACAGATACCCAGTCCCCAACCAATCATCCCATGGCAACTCCTTATCCTACCCCTCCCCTCCTGAGTGCTTATATACCGCAACACTTAAATAAAAAAACGAGGCTTGATCAGAACCTTGTCTTGCCTCCGTTCTTCGCCTTCCTTGTTTGTTTCATTCTCTTAGGTGGTTCCTGCGTGCCCTCGTTGCTGCCCCGCGGGCCGGGGCAAATCATTTTATTTCTCATTTCATATTACTTCAGGTGTTTTAATGTTTAACAAGGATAGATCTACTTAGGGAAATGGGGGTGCATCATAGGGAAATGGGGGTGCATCATTGATTACAAGTGATAGTAAAGGACTGTGGACCCAGAGAAGAAAGATTCATTTGATGTGAACTGCTGAGATGGGACTCTCCACAGTCAACCAAAGGCCCAAATTTTATGAATAATGAGTCTAGCAGCCATTTGTTAACAGGGGCTCCTCACCTACTCTGTATACCCGGAAGACCCTCAAACTGAACTCTTGCTTTCCAGCACTATGTCTTGCTTGTTGGTGTAGTCTGAGTCAACCATTGCAGGGACACCCTGGTTTCTCTTTCTACTAAGGAACTGAGACATGCCCTGGCCAATCAGAACTACACAAATTATGTCCTCATTTGCATCTACACCAACTAATCAGACTTGCATGATTTGGAAACTTCATTTGCATGAAATTGGAAACTTGGAGGGAACTTGCTCTATAAAAGATGGCCTCCTTTTTTGTTTCAGGGGAGCACAATTTAGGTTGCTACCTGAATCCATGTCTCCCAGGCTGCAGCTGTAACTGCACAGGAACTTCATTAATTTAATATTGAAACCAAAATGTGGGGTTTTTGAGTCTGAGTTCATTGTCTCTCAAAATCAAAGAATGAAGTCGTGCACAAAAACAGCAGAACCAAAGTTTATTGCAAGAAGCCAGTCCTAGAAAAGGTGCAGGTGGGGTTCCAGGAGCATGCCAGTGTCCATAGCTTCCTTTCCATGTTACAATAGGCAGTAGGAGGAAGTGTGCATTTTTTTTGTATATATGCTTGTTAGTTTCTGATTGGTCCTTTTAAAGAATTTTTCCTTAGCAACATCCTTGGGATTGATTTATACACCTTACTACCTTGTGACTGGTTATCTGCAAGCTGCCTGTCTTAGTAACATCCATACATTTAAAAGTTTATCTCCTGTGTGGGCCCTTCCTTCCCTGCCCAGCTGGGTTGTCCTGGTAACTCCACCCAGCTGGGTTCCTGTTTTACTTCCACCCTGACCCCCACCCTCATGGTCCCTGTCTCTGTCTACCTAGCTTCCCTCTGTCTCCTCATTCTCAGTATGACTTTTTCCTTAATTCAAGCTAGCTTTGTCCAGTCTAATAGCACCATGGCATATTGCACTCCCTGAATTATTAAGCCCTTAGGACATCAGATTCAGTGTCAAACTGTCTTAAGGATGAAGACTCAGTTCTGTTGACCAAAAGAACAAAGTCTTGGTCAAACTACAGGTAACATCTTGACCTTAGTTGTGTTTCAGCTACAGGCTCATCTAAGCAGAACAACCCTACCAACCACACCCTCATGAAATCAGACAAAACAATGCATGGCTGACATCAGGAACTAATACAATAATTACTCCCTACCCTGACCCCAACCAATCAGTAGAGCCCACAACCCCAACTCCATTAGTCACCATGACTAATGATTATTTTCACTGTATAATCTATCCCCTAGAGGCCATTGTGGAGGTCTTAGAACAAAACCTCACCTGTGTCTCTAGGATCAAAGCCACTTCCTTAAATAAACCTTTACTTTCTTTGCTACAAACTCCTGTTCCAATTTTACTGGGCTTTGGTGTTCTTAGGCAAATGAACCCCATCAGTTCAGTAACACAGCTTCTATGGCTCAAATAAATGTTTTTAATTTTTTATTACAGTCTAAAATTAATTTTGGTTTTCAGTATTCTAATTTATACTGAAGTGGAACAGAATATGCCACCCTAAAATGGCCTCTTTGGCATAAGGATTATTTTAAGCTGATTATATTTAAGAAATAACAGACATAGGAAAAGCTCTGAAAACAAAGTAGAACTTACCCTTTAACAAGAGTTACATTTGTGAGGGAATCTCCATTTGTAAGGGTATTTCTGTCTCTAAACCAGGAAAAAGAAGATAACTAAATCTGTAAAGACTCATCAATGGACAAGGGAACTGACTTAAACCTGCATAACAACCTTACCCTTGTTTACTATGCTTTTCCTGGACTCCCCCCACCCCCACCCCATCCCCCACATCTTATTTTGTCTTTAACTGGAGATGGTATTTAAACTGGTGGCTTGGGATGTTTTGGAGATTTATTCAGTTTTCCTGGGTCTCTCCCATGTACACTGGAGATATACATATTATTAAACTTCTGTTTTTCTCCTGTTCAAATGTCTCTTATTATGGGGGCAGGTCTTAGCCAAGAACCTAGAAGGGTAGAGGTAAAATTATTTTTACTCTCCTACACATTAAAGTTCTAGCTGGACTGTTTTGGCTCACTGGGAAGTCAGAGAAAAGGGATCCTTGGAGACCCCTGGGGTTTGCCCAGGATGAGCTGAAGCTGTCCATTGCTTCCCTGGTTGTGAGTCTCATGAGGTCCCTTAAAGATTAGGGGATGCAGACCTGTGGGGGAATGAGAGGGAGAAGTGGAATGGCTAGGTGTTAAGAGGAGGTCATAGGGGCAGATCAATAGAATATTCATCAGCTTTATACTGATGTACCAAAATGAGACTTATTCTCTTAATTTGTCTTTCCTAGGGGATGGTTGGCAAATGGGACTTAATTGGATTTCTGTTACCTGAGTAGGGTGATTTAAGCTCTTTACACTCTAGTTGGGGAGCAGAAGTGAAAACCATTTACTCTTAAGTGTCCTTGGTTTAGGGAAGATAAGATTTACTAGGTGGCCACAAACTGCCATTTAACTATCTGTTTCCTTATTCTGCTTGTCCTAGAATTTTCCTAGTTTCTTACTATTCTATAACACTCACTTAACATCACTGATAGATTCTTGGAAAGTGTGACTTTAAGTGAAATGACATAAGGAAACAAATTTTACCATAGGCTAATTTATATAAACAAGAGTTAAGTTCCTGGGGCATATTGCTGATAACAAAGTCATCAAACTTCTAAAGACCCCAAACACTTTTATTATTAAATATTAAAATAAATATGAGCTATACATACAATTAAGAAAATTTAATAAAAAAGTATTATTTTCCAACTAATTTATTCCAATTCAGGGTCCCAGTAGCTCTAAGCACAAGGTGTCCACTCTGGACAGAACAACCTTTCATTGAAGGGCACAGACACACACACACACACACACCCACACACACACACACACACACACACTCACTCACTCAGACTGGGGCAATTTAGACACACCAGTTCACCTAACATGCACATCTTTGGGATGTAGGAGGAAACCAGAATACTCAGAGAAAATCAACACAGCCATGGGGAGAATGTGCAAACTCCACAGAGATAGCAGCTGTGAATGGAAAACAATGTTTTTCTCATTAACGTTACAGTGAAAAGTTGTTATTCAAGGACCTAGTGTATATCAGTGCTTTCCTAATTGAATATACAAATAAATAACTGGAGAAATTAAAATGCAGATTGCTAATTGAGTAGGTCTGGTTTGGGGTCTGAGATCCTGCATTTCTAATAGGCTCCAAGTCAATGCCCAGTCTATAGGTGTGTGGTCCATAGTAAAACCATTCTGAATAATATTAAACAGAAATTGGTCCAAATTAAACCTTGGTTCTTGATTTTAATCTGTAGGTCATTTATTATTTCTTAAAATTTAAAGCAACTGTCTACCCCTAAATTGACACATTCTCTCTTAGAAGTCAATTGTCAATTAGTCTGAAGTTTCGATGTACTTTTAAAAGTCTTCTCTTGGGTCTCTGAACTGAAAAAAAAAAATCACACCCTTAAAAAGGAGGAAATATTGCCAGCCAGCTAATATAGAAAACTCCTGAAAGGGTTAGCTAGCTAGTTTAATTAGGCTTAGGCAGGTTTAGAAAGTTTTAGAAATGAAAGGGGTCTATATGGAAGGAATATATAATGGAGACTTGAAGATGCCAGGGTGTTTATCTTACTTGTACAGAGAGTAGAGAAATGGAATAGGCAAATAGAAATATATCTGACCCATGCAATTAAAGACAGCCATAAACCAAAAGGCATCTCAGGCCTGAGCAATTAAAGTGACCATAAGTTAGGCCAAAAGTAGCCCTGACCTGAGTAACTGGGAGGGCCATAAGATAAGGCTTTCATCGTGGCTTCATTCTTTGAAACCATCGAGACAAGAACCCAAGAATTCAGGACATTCCAGTTCAATTTTTCACATTTCATATTTTGGTGCATAGGCTAGGAATTCAGAAGTCGACTTCTTCACGTCAAAAGGTGAGTGTATGAAGGACCAACGGACTCTGTCCCTTTCTGTCTTCTGGTTTGTTTGTTTTTTCCTTTTTGGAGGCATTAATGGACCCCCACCAGCCACTTAAACTTGGCTGCTGTCTTATGCAGGCATTTCTCTTTCCTCCCTCACTGTCCCTTTCCAGATATACTCTCCATCTCCAAGACTGGTATTGGTTTAAGTGTAGAAGGCCTCTCAAACTCCTTAGAAATCAAGGATTGGAGCCCCAAGTCTCCAAGTTCTCTGCATGCAACAGGCAGTAATATCAGATAGCAAGGCTACTGCAATAAGGAGGGCATGGCCCCCTGTACTGGTATGCTGTGGCACTCCAGCCAGATGCAGCTGTTAAAGTAACTCATTAATTACTAGTTCGCTTGCCTCTCACCTTTATTGTGATCTCTGTGAAATAAATTTGGAACTGTGAGGTGTCTCTTTGCTCTGTTATTTTGAAACTAAAATATGTGAAATATGTTCATAGATACAATCTAAGAAATACTAGTGGCTCACTTTTCTTGGTTATTGAAGAAATTATTGATTGGGAATAATATAGAAATGAAGGAAAAAGTGAAGTAGGCAAGCTGAAAGGAACTGTGTAAGTTACTGAAGGTCTGTGTAAGTTGATGACAAGAAGAAAGAATATTAGAGTAGGAATACTTAATGGAAGGTCTGAGGCATGGTTATGCATTTTTGAAGGACATGGAAAAAGGGTTTGAAGGCTAATTTGAAAGTGTGAAATTTGTGAAGGTCGCATATGTGATGAAAAGGAAAAGAGAAATGTTGAAAGAAAGAAATTATTTCTAAGACTATTTGCAAGAGTTGTGAAAGGGTCAGGGATGTTTAAACAAAGGCCAGAGCACTAGCTAATTTATAGCCTGCCTGTAACTAACAAGCCCCTATACCCCCACCACCAAGGACAAAGTAAATGGTTAATACAGAAAGGGAGGGGGAGAGGGGAAAGAAAAGGGGGGAAAAAGGAGCCATTTTACTCTGAGCAAGAAAGCCAGAGGTTTCAGTCTCCAGGCCTGGCAGAATGAGGTTACTGGATGCTTCTTAAACTATATCAGAATATTCAGCAGAAGAACTTTAAGATATAATATTTTATTGGCCTGATTAAAAAAGAATTAATTCTGGGCTGCGGACCAAATTTTTAATATCAAAACCGGTTTAAGTTTGATGTCTTTTAGAATAATTACAAAGAGTTTGTGATATAATCTTTAGGTTAAATATATTTGACAATCTTCCCAAGTGTAAATTTCAAGACCTTGACCGAGAGATGACTTTGGGACATTCCAAGGGCCCTGGAATGACTAAAGGATTTATTCTCTCTTCTTTAAAAATTTTTTATACTAAATTAGGCCAATCTAATATACTTAAAATCACGTGGGAAGCTTTGTCAAATAAAAACTAATAACTGTGTTCTGTTTATATACATATATTTTAAATGTTATAGAAATTTCAGTCTACTTCAGAAAGGAGCTTGCACAAATTCAGAGCCAAGTTCAAACAGAAAACTTTCAGGAATAGCATATGTCCAGTCAGGGACATTGGGTAAGTGGTAATTCTCTGCATCTGCTGGTGACACTCTAGGTATTTGCGTTTCACATATTAGGGTTTTACAAGTTATTTTCAAGGTTCAATACACCATTTGCAAGAGAAAACAAGATGGCAGCATAGGTAAACACTTAAACTGCTGCCTCGCACAACAATATCAAAACTACAACTAAAGACAAAACGGACACCATCCAGAACCACAGGAAAGCTGGCTGAGTGGAAATTCTACAACTAGAAGGAAAGAGGAAAGCACATTGAGACTCAGAAGAGCTACAAAAGGCTGAGGTATGGAGAAGCACGTGCCGGAGAGGATGGGCGGCTGAGTGCATGGGCAGCTGAGTTCATGGTTGGCTTTCCCAAGCAGGAGGGAGATGGAAGCTCCCGACTATGCTGAACTCCAGTCCCGGGCAAGATTCTGGGAAGCCAGACCCATTTGGGGGGAATCTGGACTGTCAGGAAAAGAGAAAGCACACTGAGACTCAGGGGAGTGGCAGAAGGCAGAGGTCCTGAGGCACGTGCGCGCAGAGAGGACTGACTGCTGAGTGCATGGGCGGCTGAGTGCGTGGCTGGCTTCCTAAAGCAGGAGGGAGACAGAAGCTCCCAACTGCGCTGAACTCCAGTTCTGGGCGAGTTTCTGGGAACCCAGACTCATTTGGTGAGAAACTGGACTGTCTGGCAGTGGGCGAAACTCAAGGGCGACTTTCTCTCAGAGGTGCTTGCAGCAAATTCCGAGGGACACTGAGACCCAGGGGCCTCATAGGGCAGGGCTGACAGGAAGCCAAGACTGTCTGCTCTGCCCTGAGACTCCACCCCATCCAAGCAGAGCACAGAGGCTTTTGCAATTTTGCAAGTCTTGTCTCATAAGGGTGTCTCCAGCACAGAAGTTCTCCCAGCATAGACACAGCTGATCTTCACAGCCAATTGGCCGGGAGGTCAATTCCTCCCAGTGATACCAACAACAATCAAGACTTAACTACTACAAGGCTGTGCACACAGTCCACAAAGGGGTGCACCAAAAGTGTCCACCTCAGGTAACTGGGGGAGGCTGAACCACTGTGCCCTATAGGACACCTACCACACAAAGCTACTCTACCAACTTAGGGAAGTAGTGAAAATGCAAAGACAAAGAAACAGACCACAGATGAAAGAAATGGAGGAAAGCAAACAACTGGATATAGAATTCAAACCACCGTTATAAGGTTTTTCAAGAATTTCCTAGAAAAGGCCGATAAATTTAGCGAGACCCTCGAGGATATGAAAAAGGACCAAGTATAAATTAAACATACACTGACTGAAATAAAAAAAAATATTATACAGAGACCTAACAGCAGACTAGAGGACCGCAAGAATCAAGTCAAAGATTTGAAATACAAAGAAGCAAAAAACACTGAACCAGAAAAGCAAAAAGAAAAAAGAATCCAAAAACTTGAAGATAGTGTAAGGAGCCTCTGGGACAACCTCAAGTGTACCAACATCTGAATTATGGGGGTGCCAGAAGAAGAGAGAGAACAAGATACTGAAAACCTATTTGAAGAAATAATGACCGAAAACTCCCCTCACCTGGTGAAAGAAATAGACTTACAAATCCAGGAAGCGCACAGAACCCCAAACAAAAGGAATCCAAAGAGGACCGCACCAAGACACATCATAATTAAAATGCCAAGAGCAAAAGACAAAGAGAGAATATTAAAAGCAGCAAGAGAAAAACAGTTAGTTACCTATAAGGGAGCACCCATACGATTGTCAGCTGATTTCTCAATAGAAACTATGCAGGCCAGACAGGAGTGCCAAGAAATATTCAAAGTGATGAATAGCAAGAACCTACAACCAAGATTACTCTACCCAGCAAAGCTATCATTCAGAATTGAAGGGCAGATAAAGAGCTTCACAGATAAGAAAAAGCTAAAGGAGTTCATCACCGCCAAACCAATATTATACGAAATGCTGAAGGGTATTCTTTAAGAAGAGGAAGAAGAAAAAAGGTAAAGATAAAAATTATGAACAACAAATACATGTCTATCAACAAGTGAATCTAAAAATCAAGTGAATAAAAAATCTGATGAACTGAATAAACTGGTGAATATAATAGGATCAGGGGCATAGAAAGGGAGTGGACTGACAATTCTGGGGGGAAAGGGGTGTGGGGGTATGGGAAGAGACTGGACAAAAATCGTACACCTATGGATGAGGACAGTTGCGGGGAGGTAAAAGCAGAGGGTCAGGAGAGAACCTGGTGGAAGGGAGCTATGGGGGGGAAAAAGAGGAACAATTGTACTAATCTGAACAATAAAGACTTATTAAATTAAAAAAATACACCATTTGCAATAAGCCATATGCCACATGTTATTCTTTATATACAAATTTTTTTGTTGTTGTTCTCTATGTCATTTTATTGGGATTATTATTTACTAAGAGGTTGATGTCTCAGAATGTTATATCTTATAGAAAAATGAGGTTTTTTATCAATTTCATTTTAATAAAATCTATAACCATGTCACTTTTGAATTTTATCATTTGTGGACAGTCATTAATTTACTGAGAAGGCTAAAAATGGCTAATTCCAATGTAACCATGATATTTGGGTGGGCTAGCAATCTGAATCCATGCCAACAAGCTCAGTGTACATTATTGATAACCTATAATTAAGTCATTGCCTCTTTCCCAGAAACTGGTCTTGCAGAACCTGTAAAGAGGCCATAAAACTTTGAACAGTGCACTGCCCCAGAGGGAGGGTTATTAATGCTGGCACCAGGCCAGACCATCAGATGTGGCCTAGAGACCCCCAACACCTAGGAGCCTTCTTGCAAGGCCCACAAAAAGGACTGTAAGCATTATCCATATTTGTGGGACAAAGACCCCAGGAAGACATAAAAGAGAAGCCCCCTGCATGTTACTTTACTCAAATTTGGAAAGTTTTTCGCTGAGTCCGCTGGTGTAAATAAACAGTGTCTCTCCTTTTCTTTGGTCTTCTGCAACAACTGGTTCCCTGAGACCAGGAAGCCAACCACACTTGACTTTTTTGGCCTCTGGTCAGTGGACAGGGCTAGGGGCCCGGGGGCGCGGGATAGGTATCCAGAAGGCGTGCCTTGCTGATTTTAGCAGAATTGAACCAGGGGACTCCAGGCACTCCTGGACCTCAGCCTAGGACCCGGCCAGCATTTGGAGAAAGTGGACAGACACCTCTGGACCTGTTGACAGAATCGGTAAGGTAGGGGCCCTAGTCAGTCAGGCCCACTCCAAGTGAGTGGAAGGGGGAGCTTGATCACCTCCCCAGAAGTCATAGGACTTAGTCAGGTAAATTAGTCAGGAATCGGGTGGACTGTTTTTTTTTTTAAACTCTGAGTGAATGTCTGGTTAAAGTGTGTTGAGTGTGGAGGGAGAGGGCCTGCCCTCTCCTATTCTTTGTGTGGCTCCATGACCTTGGTTACGGAGTCCGAGTGGGCCCCAACCTGCGGTTCTGCGATTTGTCATAAGGCATAACACTGACTGACCCCCACGTGGAGGTGACCAGGCCCGGGGTTTATTCGGGTGCACCTTAGCTAAGACAAATCTAAGCTCCCAAGGGACGCGGCCAGGTGGTCATCTGAGTGAGGATCTGTGAAAACAGGTTACCCCCTCCCTTGTCCGTCTCTCGCCACCGATCATCATGGAGTCGGGACAAAGTAAACCCACTGTTCTCATTTGCATGTTGAAAATTTTTAAAAAGGTGTTTTGGGGATTATGGTATTAAAATGAACCCCAAAACACTGATGAAATTCTGTGAATTAGAATGGCCAGCCTTCGGGGTCAGCTGGCCCTCAGAAGGTTCTTTAGATGAAGGACTGGTCAGGGCAGTCTGGAATGTAGTCACGAAGAACCCCAGACACCCAGATCAATTTCCCTACATAGACAGCTGGTTAGAAATTGCTCAATCCTTGCCTCCTTGGGTCCAGTTCTGCATGTGTAAGAAGGCACAGAGTAAGGTTTTAGTAGCAGCAGGAGAGAATCAGGCAGGACAGGAGAAAGCAGAAGAGAAGCAGGCAGGATAAAAGAAACAGCTCTCTCAGAAGGGAACCCAACCCCCTGTTCTTCCAGGACCCCCTGAGGAAGTCCCACCAGTTTTATCACCTCCATATGTGCCACAGGCAGCACCATGTGCTCCCCCCCCCCACCCACACCCCCCAGCTGGTCTGGAAAGACTGGAAATACCACCCCCCTCCATCTCTCCTCAACCGGGCTCTCCAGAGCCAGTTGGGTGGTGCTTGTGTTCAGCCGATCAAAGGCCCAAGCCACAACCGGCATGTCAGATGCCTCTCAGGGAGATTCGGGGTGCCATAGTACTTGGCGAAGATGGGTCCTTGCAGGAGGGAGGGCCAATCTATTATTATCAGCCCTTTACCACAAGTGACATCCTGAATTGGAAACATCACACCCCAGCTTATTCTGAAAAACCTCAGGCCATAGTAGATCTCCTAGAAATGATCTTCCAGACCCAGAAGTCCACCTGGATGGACTGCAAGCAGCTCCTTTTCACATTCTTTAACACTGAGGAGCACATGAGAGTGGTAACAGAGGCTCGGAAGTGGCTCCAGACCCAGGCCCCGGCAGGAATATTAGATACAGACAGATGGGCCAGGGAGGCCTTCCCAGATGAGAAACACGATTGGAACCCAAACTCAGAAGACGGAAGGGCCAGGCTAGAAAGGTATCAACTGGCCTTCCTCCAGGGGGTCAGGGCCAGAGCCAAAAAGCCCACCGATATGGCTAAAATCTCTGAGGTTTTCCAGAAGCCTGATGAAAGTCCAGCAGCTTTCTAAGAGAGACTATGTGAGGCATACTGGATCTACACCCCCTTTAAACCTGAGACCCCAGAAAATCAAACCATGGTAAATGCTGCTTTTGTAGGCCAAGCCCAGCCTGATATTAGGAGAAAATTACAGAAGCTGGAAGGGTTTCCAGGAAAAAATGCCACCGAACTGCTGGAGATAGCCAACAAGGTTTTCATCAACCGAGACAGTGCGGCAAGGAAGGAGGAAGAAAAGAGAATACAAAGAAGGGCCAATATAATAGCTGTGGCTTTTAGACCCTCAGGCTCCCAGACAGATCAGAAAGGGCAGCAAGAATACAGATCAGGGGGAAAAGGAAGAGCAAGCCTGAGATGAAACCAGTGTGCCTATTGTAAGGAAACAGGACACTGGAAGAATGAATGTCCCAAACGACAAAGTAAGAAAACTGGACCCCCTTTTCCACCCAGTTGCTATCAACCAGAGCCACTCAAAGCAGATCTAATTGGGCTAGCAATGGCTGATTCCTACTAGGACAGACTGGGCTCTTTTCAGCTAGGCACCCCTTACGATCCCATGGTCAGAATGAAAATTGGGGACCAGACTGTGGACTTTATGGTTGATACAGGAGCTGAGCACTCAGTAGTCACACAGAAAGTAGCGCCTCTCTTGGGAAAGGAGGTCACTATTATTGGAACTACTGGAGATTAGACCAGTAGACCATTCTGCCACCCTCGCCGATGCCAACTTGGTGGTCATCAAGTAATTCATGAATTCCTGTACTTGCCAGACTGTCCAGTGTCTCTAATGGGTAGAGACCTTTTAGCCAAAATGGGGGCAGAAATCACTTTTGCTCCAGATGGCTCAGCACAGCTTCGCCTAAGTGAGACCTCCTGAATGGTCCTGTCCCTAGCAATGCAAAGGGAGGAAGGATGGAGACTTTATAACCCCAGTCAAAGGCCCCTTGCAGATCTACAGGCTGTTAATGAGGCTGTTATAAACCCTGCATTCAGTGCTGCCAAATCCCTACACTTTTCTGGGGCTCATTTCATCAGAGGTGGAATGGTTTACATGCCTAGATCTGAAAGATGCCTTTTTCTGCCTTAGATTAGCTCCTTCCAGCCAGCCTCTTTTTGCTTTTGAATGGGAAAACCCAACTATGGGGGCCAAGGAGCAGTTCACCTGGACCAGACTGTCATAAGGGTTCAAGAACTCTCCTACTCTTTTTAGTGGAGCACTAGCATCTGATCTGTCTAAGTTCTCAGGATAGGAGTTGGGGTGCATTCTACTCCAATATGTAGATGAGCTCCTACTGGCCAGCTCCACACGAGCTCAGTGCTAGGAGGGAACATAAGCCCTTCTGAGACTATTAACTGAAACAGGTTATTGTGTGTCTAATAAAAAAAGCACATATTTGTCAGAAAGAAGTCAAGTATCTAGGCTTCTGAATCACCCAAGGGAAACAAAGGCTAGGGTCTGAAAGAAAGCAGGCAGTATGTACCATCCCAGTCCCTTGCACCCGGGGGCAGATTCGGGAATTCCTGGGAGCGGCAGGGTTCTGTCTAATTTGGATCCCAGGGTAGACCCCCTCCCTAAATTCGGCCAAAGGGAGATTTGGGGGAAATAGGGAACTTAGAAATCCAGAAGCAACTACATGGACTTGGGAAAACTGTCTTTGAGGTCCACAGATGGTTTATTGAATGATTACCCATCTCCCTAGGAACAACTGTACACCCTTATAAACCTGGAGACCAGGTTTGGGTAAATGATTGGAAAAAGGAGCCACTCAAGCCTACCTGGAAGGGACCCTATCCAGTCATATTAACTACCCCCACAGCTCTCAAGGTTGCAGGACTAAACACCTGGACCCACCACTCCTGGGTGAAGGCAGCCCACCAGTTGAGTGACGCCCAGCCTGAGTGGCAGGTGACCTCTGACCAGAAACACCCCCTGCGGATCACCCTCAAGAGCCAGGCAGACCTGGCTCATCAACCTGCTGCAAGAAATTCAGAAACACCCTGTTGAATTCTTCCTTACACTAATCTTTCTTATCTCCTCCTAAAGGTAATGTGCTCTGGTATTTCTGGGTAATCATTGGTTTTATCTTTCTAATAATTCTTATTTTGTCTTATTATGAATGCCGGAACCCGAGACTAGTACCAGGAGGTGAACTCATCTGCTCTTGCTGGGACACAGAAGCGCCATAAAATTACTGCTTCCCACACAGCAAGGAAACAAAAGCCTCATCATGAATCATTGGACTACACCTTGTCATGCCATCCTTGGCTACATCTGCCTTGCAGGAATAGTCATAATGCTACTCTTTGTTTTGGCGGTTCACTGTTGTGGACCCCCACTGAACAGAAAATAGAAGGAATAACATGTTCCCACTAATAATACTAGCCAGCACATATTTGCCTCCCATAGGGGCCACTGCCACATGTCCTTGCTTAGAAACTTGCTAACCTTGCTAGGCCAGGTAGTCTACGGGAAAGCCCAATCAAGCCAGATTTTTGTTAGCTATACTTATCAGCCAGTGGCATGTTACAACTCCACTACCAAATGCATTTTAAGGTTTGGGGATAAAGACAGCAAGGAATTGTATTGGATGGAAAAAATTAATAGGACCTGTCACAGCCAATGTGCAGCTAACTAATGTTGCTCCTATTTGTTTCAGCAGTACCCAGAGCCAACATCCAACAGGTTGCCTCCCAGATGAACTATGCAACTCTACCCTCAAGGCTGAAAACACTACCTACCCCTGGTGCCCCACTGCAGGAACATTCTACATGTATGGGACCGCTGATTATCTCTGCCTGCCTGCAAACTGGACGGGAATGTCTTTAAACTTCAGATGGTCCTACAAACCAGAATAATTTCCTACAAACCCCTCTGAGAGGAAGAAATGGGATGCTAACCCCTTGGTCATCACCCCTTTTCAGCATGAAGCAGCTAAGAGTGGTCATCATCCATGTTCACCATAACATCCCATAGTCGTTGTACCACAAGGCTAAGAGAAGCTTGTGGGACAAGGGAGGAGGGGAATGAGAAGGCTAAAAAGGGCTAATTCCAATGTAACCCTGATATTTGCGGGGCGGGGGGGGGGGGGCTAGCAATCTGGATCCGTGCTAGCAAGCCCAGTGTATATTCTTAATAACCTATAATTAAGTCATTGCCTCTTTCCCAGAAACTGGTCTTGCAGAACCTGTTACAGAGGCCATAAATCTGTGAACAGTGCACTGCCCCAGAGGGAGGGTTATTAATGCTGGCACCAGGCCAGACCATCAGATATGGCCTAGAGACCCCCAACACCTGGGGGCCTTCTTGCAAGGCCCGCGAAAAGGACTGGAAGCATAATCCATATTTGCGGGACAAAGACCCCAGGAAGATATAAAAGAGAAGCCCCCTGCATGTTACTTTACTTAGATTTGGAAAGTTATTCCCTGAGTCTGCTGGCGTAAATAAAGTGTCACTCCTTTTTTCTAAAAGTGTTGCTTGGTTTTTCTTTGGTCTTCTGCAACAACTTCAATGCAATTTTAGGTATAGAAAACCCATGAAAAGGAATCTGACTTACTCTAAATTGCAGGCTTCTTAGAAGGTCATATCTTTGAACTAGATGAAGTTTTATAAAACTTTAGAGAATTATTAATTGGAATTAATACAAAAAATATACAGAAAATGGTACTCCCTTCATAGCATGCCTAAGTGAAATATACAGATAAGCACTAGTCAGAAGAGAGTGATATTCAGAAGTACATTTCAACTTAACAAGGAGAAATTTTAAAATCTCTTCCACTACTATTTACAGAGTAAACTAAAAGTTACTATTCAAGCATTAAATCTCACCATTAATGAGACACCATAAATAAAAACAAAATTACCTTTACTTGAAATGTATACATTGCAGTGTCAGCTAGCATGTCTCTCTCCCAGCTGTTTTCCTGGGAGGCAATCAAGTTGGTTGCCCTATTTGAAAGAAAGTAAAAGTCTTTAAGGTGGCATTTTAAGGTTTGGGGATAAAGACAGCAAGGATTAAGGTTCAGTAAAAATAAAAAGTTAAGCCAGTGAATGGGAGGTTATAGTCTCAGGAAGTTTAAGGGACTAGATTTAGCTGGAAATAGATTCTACCCTTTCCACATTGTTAACAAAGCAGATAAATCAGGCAGAATATAAATCCTTTAGTAGCAGGGGCATATGTAAGAGTAGGACTAGAGCTGTTTGTACTCTCCCTGGATTTCTGGATATTGGCCAAACCAGAGTTCTGGCTATTGGGCAAGCTCTCTGAGTCCTCATCCTAGAGTCACTTCATTTAAACTCTTCTCAGAAATTCAGTGTGTACTTCAAAACATTAGAATCATCTCAGGCACTTTTAATCATGGACAAGGGGACCGAGAACAGGAGAGAAATGTTCCTATGGTTGGGCACCTCACAGAGAGCGAACACGGGGTATGCACGCTTCCCCTGCACATTTTAGGGAGACACAGGAGGACGATCTCTGCGTGAACGTGGGTCGTTACCACAGTGGTAAGTACAGTAAGTCCACCCGGCACCCTTATCTGTGCCCATACGCAGTAAGGTAACCTCTCACTCCTTGTGAGTGAGAGGCAACCCTCACTCCTAGTTTGTGAGTCAGGGCTCCCTGCACCCTTGGCTAGAAGGGGGGATGCCCCACTAGCAAGGGAGAGTCACAGAGACACCCTTGGTTAGGAGGGGGGACGCCCCCACTGGCAAGGGAGAATCACAAAGGATACGGAATGTCCTTTCGTGAGTTACAAGAATACTAGAATACTAGATACTAGACATCCCGGCACGTGTTTTTTTGTTGTGTTTTTTTTGTTTGTTTGTTTTGTTTTGTTTTGTTTTTTACATACAAATAGGAAGCATATCTTCATATCCACAAGCAATGAAGAAAAAGTACCCGATTTACTTTTGTACCCATGCTTGGCCCCAGCATCAACTAGCGAATGGGAAAGCTAGCCCCCAGAGGGAAGTTTTAGTTATAACACTATCCATAGTTAGATCTTTTCTGTAGAAAAGATGGGAAGGATAGGAAGTAGTCAGAAGTCCCATATGTCCAGGCTTTCTTTATTCTAAGGGACAAGCCATAGCTATACAGGAACTGTAAACTTGATCCCCCGCTCCTGGCAATAACAACCCAAAATCCCCCAAAGAAAAAGGCGAAGGCCACGCCTCCGCCCAGGGCTGGACCAACCTTAACTTGCCCCAAGACAGATGGAGGGTCTGGTCGTACTTTAGCCCAGATCCCCTTCTTACTCCAGGACATGAGACAAATAAAAAGTGATTTAGAAAAGTTCTCAGAAAACCCTGACAAATATATTAAAATCTTCCAAAACCTCATTCAAATGTGTAATCTCTCATATAGAGACGTCATGCTCATATTAAACCTGACCCTCTCAGCCACTGAAAAGCAAACTATATTAGAAAAAGTAAAAGAACTTAGGAATGAATATTTTATTACTTATGCACAGGGAATAACGGACTCTGAGAAAGGAAAAGGAATTTCTTAATAGGACAGGAGGCATTCCCTCCTGTAGACCCTCAATAGAACCCTGAAACCAAGAGATAGAAAATAAAACACAGCCAGTTCTATATTATAGAAGGCCTCAGACGTAATAAAACAAAGCCTGTTAATTACTCTAAACTAACCACCATTACTCAAGAAGCTGACCAAAACCCCTTGGCTTTTTTAGAAAGGCTCAGGGAAGCATTGGTTAAGTACACCAACATTACCACAGATTCAGAATTGGGACAACTCATTTTAAAGGACAAATTTATCACTCAGACGGCCCTAGACATCAGGAGAAAGTTGCAAGAATTGGCAATTGGTCCCAAGAGTACTTTAGAGAATCTCCTGAAAGTTGCCACCTCTGTGTTCTGTAATAAAGACCAGCAGAAGGAAAAGAGGAGAAACAAAAAAGACCAGGACAAGGCTACTAAGAGCCTCCAGTCAGGACCCAAAAGTAGGCAGTCAGCCTCAGTCACCTGTTACAACTACAGACAGGTTAGACATATGCACTGGAATTATCCCACAGGGCATGGTGGACCCCTGAAGGCCTGTCCTGTCTGTCAAGAAAACCACTGGAAGTCAGACTGCCTCTGGAGACAGAGGTCCCCTGTAGGGAGTGGCTATAGGGTTAAGCCTCAGACTGACCTGTTGGCAAAGCCACAAACAAGTCCCAGCTTAGAGGGCACAGCCCTCTTAGCATAATTAAGCTTGACCTTATGAAGCTCCCTAGATCCTTCCTGGGTAGCTAATGGGCTGTGGGAGGTGCAGCAAGTGCTGCCAAAACAAGTGAAACTCACAAGAACATTGTAACTATGGTGACCACTACCTTGTTTACCTCTGACTATAAAATAAAGCATCAGCTTGCAGTCTGGATCTGTTCTGTGGTCTCAGCCAGGCACAGAAGATCCACCAGCTTATTCTCTTTGTCTGTCTTTTCTACATCCTTCGCTGCCCTCCCTCAGGCTCGCAGAATCCTTGGCTGTGCTGGCGTGGCACAGTCCCCTGGGGTAGGACTGGTCATCCAGCTGGCCCAACAGGACTGATGGGGCTCAGGGTCTTCCAACCTGGCTCCTAATAGGACTGTCATTTCGACCCAGGAGCCCCAGGTAAGCCTGACAATTGGGGGTAATGAAATTAATTTCTTCCTTGATGCTGGAGCCACTTTCTCTGTACTCCTCTCAAACCCTGGTAAATCGTTCTCAGAGGCTGTAGCTGTTACAGGCGTGTCTAGGAAGCAGATAGAGAAGTATTTTTTCTCAGCCTTTAGGGTGCAGCTGGGGTAAGTTGCTCCTTTCCCATGCATTCCTGATCATACAGAAAGCCTCATATCCATACATCAAAGGCAATATCCTCTCAAACCTGAAGCTAGAGAAGGACTCAAGATTATAATAGACAATCTATTTTAGAAGCCTAAGATTTATTGAAACTATGTTATAGTCCTTACAATGCTCCCATCTCAGGAATACAAAAACCTAATAGGGATGGCCTAGAGCAAAGAATATCCTTACATGATATTATTCTACAATGTCATTAAAATTTTAGATATTTTACAACAGCATATTGTACAATTATCCCAAACAAACTTACAAACTAATTCTTGGAATGTTTGGCAGCAATTAAAAAAAAAAAAAAGGACATGAAAGGATATAATCCCTTTCAGAAGGAATTAAGGCGCTGGAAAGGCACTTAAACATTCTATATTGGCCCCTCTTGCCTTTTGTGCCAAGAGGGACCCTCTTCTCACAATCCAATTGCCCTCAGCTGTTGCCTGAGCTTTCTATTCATGCTGAGCTTGAAGCCTCATGGTGGCTGGTACCATGGATCTGTCTCTCGCCCAATCGTGTGAGCTGGGCCCTCCCTGGAGAAGAAACCTGAGTTCCCCGAGATATGTGATCAGTGCTGAGGCCCCACCAGCAGGCCAGGGGATCCCAAGGCAGGTACTGGGCGTGGAGGCCACGGGGGCATAGGCTACCAAGGAGACAGAACTGAACCTCACATCACCCTGCTTGGCCCCAGAGGATGACTGGTTAGCCAGAGATGGGTAAGATTCCTCAGAGAAGGAACAACCTAAGACAGGCACAGTCGCAGAGGGGCCATCAGGAGAGAACTTGGGGATCAACAGAGGTGGGGCACAGACCCTCACCCCCCCAACCTTGCAGGGGCCTGAACCCTCACCCCTTCTGAGCGAGGTCTCCTGCCCCCATGGCTGCTTTGCTTCCCACACCCAGCTCAGATCGGGACACAGGTGACAGACAGTGACTTGGCCCAGCTCAGATTGGGACCCAGGTAACAGACAGAGACTTGGCCGACAGCAGCTGCCCTATATCTAAATCCAGCCTAGCACCAGGAATGCTCAGGGCCTACTCAAGAATGCAAATAATCCTTTCCACTAATATTTACACAGTAAATTAAGATTGTTGGTAGAGTATTAAATTTGACAGTAAAATAATAATCAAGTTTTCAGATTAATTTAAATAGGCTAATTGAAATAAGTGAATATTCAAAAAAATTTAATTGTACTGGACAAAAAGCTGTTCCTAATGTGGTAACTAAAATTTCTATTGGTAGTTCATCTCATGGTAAAATTCCTGAACATGCAATGAAACTAAAGCAGTCATATTTTTGTCAAAAAATTAAAATTAAAGTCATCAAGACTGCATTATAAAAGTTACAAAAGCCTCCATTAATCAAAAAAGGGGGGATAGTAGGGTAATATCATGTAAGGAAAAATATCCTATAAGTAAATTACATCTAGAAAACTTTTACTTTACAAAATTATTTTTCATTTGTAATGCTAACAGCAAGACACCCATGAAAAACACACATGGTGTCTAAATAAGACAAAGGAAAATCGTTTGGGCAAAAATAAAAAGGATCCCAAATCAATTATCTAGAAAAGATTCCTTTATTAACTTTTGGTCGAGAATATGTTTGTATATTTTCAGAAAACAACTCCAAGACCATGTGGATTCCTGCAACAGAGAGGAATTGACAGGTCTGCTCCAACCACGAAGACAAGAGAAACAGTCCAGAGATGGAAGACGCTGACGACGCCTTGCCACGCTAGCAGTCAGCAGCTGTGCGATGCAGCAGGTTGCCTAGGACCAAACCAGAGAGGGTCGGACCTGCATTGCCACCATGTGCCCACCATCCAGATATCATTGCTGACATGTACACTTAAGGAACTGTTTGACATTGAAACGGGGACTCAGAACTGTTGGACATTGAAATTGGGACTCAAACATTTTTGGTTATTATATGTTTATTTCTAGTCTGCAGAGGCAAGATTTTTTAAAGGAATGAAATGAGGAAAAAAATAGATACAGAGGCAAAGAAGCATTGAACAGACTGTCAAACTACAGCGGGAAGGCAGAGGAGGTTGGGGTGGGGGGCTGTAAGAGATCAACCGAAGGACTTGTACGCATGCATATAAGCATAACCAATGGATAAAAAACACTGGGGGGGGGGGCAGGTAAAGGCATGTACTGGGGGGAAGGGGAGGCCGGGGGAAGGTCAATGGGAAAAAAAAAAAAAAGGAGACATATGTACTACTATTTGTAATACTTCAAACAATTAAAAAATAATAATAATAATAAATTAAATTAAATTAAATAAAAAAAAGAACTAGTTTAGGACTTACAACTAGTAAATGAAGTAGTAATTCCCATTTACCCCATTGTCAGCTATAGAGAAGTAACACTCTCTCTTTACCAACTAATCAAGGAGGCCCCAAAAAGACAGTCTCTCTGTTTTAGTCTGGAAACCCAAGACTGAGCAAACTTTTAAACTAAAAAGGGCCCTTTTACAGGCTATTAGGCAAGCTCTCTGAGTCCTCATCCTAGAGTAACTTCCTTTAAACTCTTCTCAGAAATTCAGTGTGTACTTCAAAACATTAGAATCATCTCAGGCACTTTTAATCATGGACAAGGGGACTGAGAACAGTAGAGAAATGTTCCTATGGTTGGGCACCTCACAGAGAGCTTTAAGTCTCCCAACAGGTCAGCAACATCAACTCCTGGATCCACCTGTCTCGAGTAAAGCCTTGAATACAAGCACAGAAGGAGGATGAAGCTGTATTGCCACCCACTGAATCATTGAATTTCTACTCGTGTGAGCCTCTGGAAGACCTAAAACTTCTCTTTCGAAAGAATCCTAAAGAGCCAATGAGTACCAAATAAGTAATATGCTCTGGTATTTCTGGATAATCATTGTCTTCATCTTTCTAATAGTGCTTATTTTTGTCTTTTTATGAGTGTCATCGGAACCCTAGGCTGGTACCAGGAGGAGACCTTTTCTGCCCTTGCTGGAACACAGAGACACCATAAAATACTCCTACTTATAGCCCTTTTCTTTACCTTCTATACAGATCACTACCACCAACCTAACCAGAGCTATCTCTCAAGTATCTGAGAATACTAGCCAAAACTTTAGGGACATTCAAAAGGTCTGTAGATTCTTTAGCACACATAGTCCATACTCACAAAGAAGCCCTCGATTATCTACTAGCTGAACAGGGCAAAATCTGTGCCATGATTAATACTTCTTGCTGCATCTACTTAAAACCCTCTAAGGTGGTAAAGGAATGAACTTGAATCCCTCAACAAGCAGCCTGACTGAAAGGAAAAGGCCTCACAATCGCTCTCCCCAGAAATTTAGACACAAATTAAAGAAATAATACCATCCTAAAAGGCTAGTTAGACCCTTTTCTTGGCCCTCTGTGCATACTTTCTTATTACTCATCTTTGACCATTGCCTGTCTAACCTTTTGGTATGTTTCATATCCTCAAGTTTAGAAACCCTGAAGCTACAGATGGTCCTCCAAATGAAACCACAGATGGAGGCCACTGATTCCTTCTTCCATGGACCCCTAGATCTCCCACCTCTGATGGGACCCTAACTGCTGCCCCAAACAATGTCCATTTGGCAGCAGGAAGTAGTCAGAAAGACCAGTATCCCTTGTCCCCAACAGCTATTGGGGTTTCCTAATCAGAGGGGAGACTGAAAGGCTTAGCTAGCTAGTTTATTTAGGCAAGTTTAGGAAGTTTTAGAAATGAAAGGGGTCTATAGGGAAGGAATATATAATGGAGACTTGAAGATGCCAGGGTGTTTATCTTGTACAGAGAGTAGAGAAATGGAATAGGCAAATAGAAATATATCTGATCCATGCAATTAAAGACAGCCATAAACCAAAAGGCATTTCAGGCCTGAGCAATTAAAGTGACCATAAGTTAGGCCAAAAGTAGCCCTGACCTGAGTAACTGGGAGGGCCATAAGATAAGGCTTGCTCTGCCGACACAATTAGGAGAGCTATAAGATAAATTAACAGTGACTCCAACCAACAAGATAAGAGGGAGAGAAAATGGGGGACACCATGTGGGATTTGAGTTTTGAAAACTAATTCTATGTAGCAAAATGACTAATAAGAAGAGGTCAGGTTCAGACAAAGAACTGCAGCCTATTTAATGCCTCAAGACAAAGAAAGCAGTGGTCACCCTTCTCAGGGGCTTCTCTATCTATCCTGGAGGGACAGAGTTTTAGGCTTAGAATTTAGAATTAGGTTTTAGAGGTAGTGTCTGCTTGCAATAAAGTTTCTGTACTTTTCACCTATCACCTTTCGTCGTGGCTTCATTCTTTGAAACCATCGAGACAAGAACCCAGGAATTCAGTACGTTCCATTTCATTTTTTCACGTTTCACTCCCAAACTTTTATTGTGTAGTTTGTGACATTTGAATTTTTCAAACATGATATCTAGTCATTTTATTATTTTCAGCCTTTTATGCACTGCATTCCTCTCACTTATTTCATTAAATGTGAAGCATACTTTAAACTGTGAATGTATTTAAAGCTTCTTCTGATGAATCCTCTCCACAGGTTGTTTATAAAGGCAAACAACCTTATTCATGGTGAACACTTTCATTTCAACTGCAATTTTTTTAAAAATTAGACTTTTACCTTTCAAGATTGAACACTCTCTCTATGGCTTAGTGCAAATTGCAACATCACATTGTTTTATTAATGCAGTAGGCAGTTATATAGGCATGAGCAGGGCAGGAAAGATGGGCCAGGTGAAGAGGGTCACCAGGGTGGAGAGCCTGGGTGCCTAGCAATGGGCAACCACTCCCTTAAGCATTAACCACTGGAGATGACAGCTAGGCCTCAGCTCTGTTCCAGGCCCAGTAAAGCAGCAAAACCAGGTGGAACGATGCTTTGGCTGACATCAGGACCAGCTTCATTGACTAATGAGCCCCTCCCCTAGTGCCAACCAATCAGTGGAGACAAAGACTTGAGGAGACACACCTGGAAAGCTGATGAATATTCTATTGAAATCCTCCACTGAGACCTCAAATAAAAGCCCTCAGGATGAAGGACCAGCATGGTTCTCACTATGGAGCATACCCTGTGGTTCCTCACCCCCATCTTTCCCTAGGACACAGGCACTCTCTCTCTTTTCTGAGGCACGCCCAAAGTTCATATCTCTCTCCCTCATTCTCCTAAGCACCAAAGGCCCTTCTACTACTCCTGTGATACTCTAAATAAACTTTCTCTTATAATTTGAGTCTTCACTCTGAATTCTTTCTTCTCTTAGCCAGAACTCAAGAACTGAGGTTGCTGAACTGAGGTTAACACCAGGTGCCATATTTCCACTGCTAACATTTAATACATCACTGAATAGAATCTGACCCATCCCTTGACTTCTGTATGTGCAGCACTCTCACCATGTGAATAGAATCTAGAAAATGTACTGCTACTTGAGGTTTTGAGTGCTATAAATACTTAAATAAAACAATGCCTTTATAATCAGATTTATTCAACACTTGTAGAGAAAATTCAGTTCAATAAGACTCATAGTTAACATTTGGCCATAAGACGAAATGACTGAGTCAACAGAGTGTCTCTTGACGAGAAAAAACTTCTTGTTTTTTCTGAAAAATCTGAAATTAAAAGAGAGCTTCATTATCAACAAATAGTCATTAATAACACAAACTATTTGATGTAATAATTCACAGGAATATGCAAAAAAAATCATTCAGCAGAGAAATAAAGAAAGTGAAACCTTTCATACACATTCAGAGCTCTCTTTATCTTTAAAAGACTTGACTTTGAGATATTTTCCTCCAAGCCACAATTCCTCCTGAAATCCCTCCAACCCACAGTGATTCACCTTCTGAAATTCTATTACATTATCTGTACAACTCAAATAGCAATCATCTAACATCAGCTCATAATACAAATTATATTTTTATATGAATTTTATCTCCCTCAACTATAAAATGAGCTCTTAAAGGTTAGGCACCCTGGTTTTGAATTTCTGTGGTCCTTTGCCTATGGTATATTAGTAATATATTTCAGAGTATGTCCATTTTAAGTCACTTTATCCTTTCTTTTCTCCAGTAACTCTTTCCTTGTATTTCCCCTAATCTAAAGGTAAATAGTATATCATGTTCTAAAGCATTATTCTTTTATTTCAGCAAAAGTAAATCCACCCCAAAATGTAGCTTTCTAGGGTTAATTTTTAAATTGTTGTATTTTCTGAAGACATTATCACAATCCATATATCAATTGTACACTCAGAGTATGCAGGCAAAATCATAAAATGCAGGTCCATCAGTCCTAAATGCAGGACATATTTTTGTTATCTACTGTCCCAGAGTGGGCATTATAATGTTATACAACTTACCATTCTCTGTAAAGCTTTTTGCTTATTCATAAGCATACAAGTTATTAACAAAATTAAAAACAAGATAAAAGCAAATGGTATCAAGAAAGTTAAGATTTCTTCCTTCTGGACACCTAGGTGGAAAAATCACATAAAAAGTGGGAAGGGTTAGATGTTTACAGTTATTTTTGAAACAAAATTATTTTATAAATAATCTAGTAAATGGTGAAGAGCTGAGTTTTAACTCAGAAACTGCTGCATCTTTGCCATTGCATAGATACCACAGTTCTGTTGGGTATAGCATTCCTTTCATTTGTGCACTTTTTATATAGAACAACTACCTTACTGGACTGTGACATCTCTTCATTTCACTTGGAAAAATAGCTCCCCAAAGCCCAATTCTTATTTTCTAATATGTTTTGTTTAAAAATTGACCTTGTAAATTTTTCATATGAACAAAATGATAAAACATTAGCCAAGTGATAAGATAAACATATCTTATGTATCTCTTTACTCTTAATAAGTCAAATGTTTATATCATATAATGCTATAGTGAGCAAAAGCTGGTCTTCAATAGAAGTCCAATAATAGACCTAGTCTTTAAAGGTCATGATTTTAAAGTTGTCTCACATTTCAGTGACTAAAGAGATAAAGTTTTTCTCTTTTAGGGATGAACTTTTAATGGTTCTTCTACATAGCAAAAAAAAATGAGCAATAACTAGACAGACTTAAAAAGTAACCCATCTGGTGCAGCTCAGTTGTTGACCATCGACCTATAAACCAGGAGGTCATGGTTTGATTCCCCATCAGGGCTGACATCAGGACCAGCTTCATTGACTAATGTCCAGGTTGTGGACTCAGTCCCCAGTAGGGGGCATGCAGGAGGCAGTTGATCAATGATTCTCTCATCATTGATGTTTCTAACTCTCTCTACCTCTCCCCTCCTCTCTGTAATAAATAAAACATGTTTAAAAACAAACAAAAAAAAAAGACAAAGCCTGTCCTTCAAAACTAGTATCTCTCACTTGTTTTGTAGTACTACTAGAGAGCATCTTGAATCCTAGGCTTTACCTGCACTTAACCCTACCTACTCCCAACCCAACCTTTTTCTTTGTCCTATTCCCTTAGGATCTTATTTTATACTAAGTTAAATTCATATGGTCAGTTCAGTTAAGATTTGCAAGGATATAATCCAGAGAAATGACTAATAGTGTAAGTTTTTGGCATGCAAAAAACAGTGGGAAAGCAGGCTTCTTTCCTGAAGTTACAGTTGCTTTCTCTCTCTATAGAATCAATCCAAGCCCAGCCAACATGGCTAAGTGGTTGAGGTTCAACCTATGAACCAGGAGGTGACAGTTTGACTCCTGGTCAGGGCACATGCCTGGGTTGTGGGTTCCATCCTCAGTAGGGGGCATGCAGGAGGCAGCCAATCAATGATTCTCTCCCATCATCCATGTTTCTATCTCCCTCTTCCTTCCTCTCTGAAATCAATACAAACATGTTTTTGGGGTTTTTTAAAAATAGCCTAAAGCCCTAGCTGGTTTTGCTTAATGGATAGAGCGTCTGCCTGTGGATGGAAAGGTCCCAAGTTCGATTCCGGTCAAGGGCACATGCCTGGCTTGCAAGCTCGATCCCCCCAGTAGGGGGCATGCAGGAGGCAGCCGGTCAATGATTATCTCTCATCATTGTTGTTTCTATCTCTCTCTCCCTCACCCTTCCTCTCTGAAACCAATAAAAAAAAATAGCCTAAAGAACTAAGACCACATGCATATCAAGAAATTGTTGACTCTTAACCCAAAGTTATTAAGAATTTACCAAGAGATACCCATCAGGGAAAAAGAAATCTCAGTCATCAATATCATGGTTAAGACTACATGTGAAATATATAAAAAGATGTATATTTTGAGGATGTGGCTAAAAACTCACCATACCATAAACTATGAATTGACAAATAACAAGATATTTAGGACATGACTTTTTCAATGCCATTCCCATAGAGCCCCAGATTTTTTATAGCAGTGACAAAAAGTAAAAAGTAGAACCAGTAGGTGCTCATTCTGATTTCATATGATCTCTTGGTTAATTGAGTTATCCCTTTCTCTATTTTTTCTCCATGGCCCTCCCTTAGTGATTATGCGATATATTTGGCTTCTTTGTTGCTTATCTCTACTCAACTTGGGAATAAAATATAAATTTCATGAGGACAGGGATTTTTTTTATTGCTATATCTCTCATGCCTGAAAAGTGTGCTTAATAAATATTTGATAAGTGAAAGAGAACAATGATAGCAGTATATTAATAGATATAAATATAAGTAGTCAAAGAGCAATCCTATATAATAAAAGCCTAGGTGGTGTCACATGACATCGTCACACGATGGCTGCATTGATGTCATCACAAGATGGCCACCACAAGATGGTCACCACAAGATGGTCAGCAGGGGAGTGCAGTTGTGCATGAACAGGCCAGCAGGAATGGCAGTTGGGTGTGATCAGGCCAGCAGGGAGGGCAGTTGGGGGTGACCAGGCCTGCAGGGGAAGGCAGTAGGGGGGACAGGCCTGTGGGGGAGGGAAGTTGGGGGTGAGATCAGGCCAGCAGGGAAGGGAAGTTGGGGGCAACCAGGCCGGCAGGGGAGGGCAGTTGGGAGCAACTGGGCCTGCAGTGGAGGGCAGTTGGGGGGGGGGGAATAGGCCTGTAGGGGAGGGCAATTAGGGGCTACCAGGACGGCAGGGGAGGGCAGTTGGGGGCCCTCAGGCCATCAGGGAAGGGCAGTTAGGGGCGAGATCAGGCCAGTAGGGGAGGGCAGTTGGGGGCAAGATCAGGCCGGCAGGGGAGGGCAGTTGGGGGCGAACAGGCTGTCAGGGGAGGGCAGTTGGGGGAAACCAGGCTTGCAGAGGAGGGCAGTTGGGGGCAACCAGATCTGCAGGGGAGGGCAGTTTGGGGGGACAAGGCCTGCAGGGGAGGGCAGTTGGGGGCGACCAGGCCTACAGGTGAGGGAAGTTGGGGGTGATTGGGCCGGCAGGGGAGCAGTTAGGTGTCAATCAGGCTGGCAAGGGAGTGGTTGGGGGAAATCAGGCAACCAGGCAGGCTAGTGGTTAGGAGCCAGCAGTCCCGGATTGTGAGAGTGATGTCTGACTGCTGGATCAGGTCTAAACCGGCAGTCAGACATCCCCCAAGGGATCCCAGATTGGAGAGGGTGCAGGCCGGGAGGGACATCCCCCCCCACACACACACAAATTTCGTGCACCGGGCCTCTAGTTTTAGTATAATGAAACAGCATGAAAGGAGATGAATGATAGATAGAAATTCCAGTATCTGTTTGTATCTATATCTGTATATATATTTTCTGTATATATATTTATATACCTGAAAGAGCAATGTTAGTTAATTTATTACGATATTTTCTCATTCTCAAGGCTTTTTTAGTTTATATTTCTATTTCAATATATATTTTATCATGTCACTTTAAATCAGTGTTGGAAGGGAATAGAATATGTATTTTACTAATGATTTCATATTAATTAGAAAAATATTCATTAGACACAGTACTAGACACTCAAAAACAAGTATATGCTGATGTATCCTTGTTTTAAGATTTCTGTCCTCCTAAAAATTAAAAGCATAGGAATATATTGTTAATATAGGTTTCTCCAAAAAAGAACTAATATGTTCTCTTTACTGACCATCAGAAACACAAGATTGTTGATAATAGAAATATAACAAGGATCTTAATTAAACTAGTTAAATTATTCCTAGTTAAAACTGAATATTAGATTTTCCATTAATCTATGTTCCATTGAAGTGCTTGCTAATTTATCTTCTCTGATTATAGGCTATATGAAAGAGCCTTTTGATTTCTATAATTACAAAATACACTGAAAGAAAATTAATTTTACTAGCAAATTGCTCCAGTTATTTAGTTGTTATTCTTTTATCTCATACCTCTCCAGCATTCTATTTCACTCCATTCACTCCAAATTCCATCATCTGTGCAATAAACATTCATTTTGCTTCTCACTAAAAAGCATACTTCTTGGCTTTCATTTGATGTTCTTGTGACATACATTTCATTTTCAAATGTGGTAGTCTAAAAGCCAAGAAAAAAATAAGATGGCATTATTTGATCTAATTGCAGCTAGACCAATCCCATTTATTTTGTCAATTTCAAAGTGGGTTTTGTTACATGAGATATATGCATCAAATGACTACAAATTTATATACCAAAATCCTAACAGTGATTATCTCCCTGTAAGGTGGGTTCCTTTTTTTTTCCTTCCCTTCCTTATCTATATTTTACATTTTTTCTATAGTAACTAGAGGCCTGGTGCATGAAATTCATGCACTCATGGGTGGGATCCCTCAGCATGGCCTGTGCCCTCTTACATTCCAGGAGCCCTTGGGGGATGTCCGAGTGATAGCGGGGAGCAGGCCTAAGCCATCAGTCAGACACCCTTAACACTGCCGTGGAGGCGAGAGAGGCTCTTGCCACCGCCGCTGTGCTCGCCAGCTGTGAGCCCAGCTTCTGGCTGAGAGGCGCTCCCCCTGTGGGAGCACACTGACCACCAGGGGGCAGCCCCTGTGTTGAGCGTCTGCCCCCTGGTGGTCAGTGTGCATCATAACGACCGGTCATTCCGTAGTTCGGTTGATTTGTATATTACCCCTTTATTATATAGGATAATGGATCACATGCAGTAAAGGGCATGTGTGACAGGACAAAATTTCTAGGTAGCTTTGGTGTTTATAACACCCAGTATTTGGATTGGTGTCAAATTTCCCAGATTCCATGAACTGGAAAATGCTACATACACAGAATTAGAAAAAGACAGCCATCATGTGAATGTTGTTTCTATGGAAACTATAAAATTCATACACATGAAACTCCTCCCCCCCACTTTATTCTTACTTTAGTTAACTGCTATAAGACCTGTGTAGCAGTGCTCAGGGCTTGGCATGAAACTACCCTTGCAGACATGAGAACACAAAGCTGGATGATCTCAAAGGAAAAAAAAATTACTGAAGCAATTACTTTAATTTTACATTTCAAAGAGCTGAAAAGTGTTTCTCATCGAAAATAACAGCTTTGCTTTTATTGTAACTTTTTCTCTGGTTAAAGTGGACTGGGAATAAGATCTGGATTTTAGTGCTAGCTGTGTAATTTGACTGTAAATCAATTTACACAGCTAGCACTTCCTTGGGATTTGTAAATCAATTCAACTCCATTTTTCTCATGTTTATTAAATAAATTGATCAGAACTAATGCCTCACCTAATCTCCACCATCCTCTAAATTGGAAACCAATGAATAAAATTAACATATAACAATGTGAGGCTAAAGGCATCATCACCACATTGTTGATGCTGGAGGGTAATCGGTCTTGCAAACATCGCCTACTTCCCCAGTTAGCCTCTCTTTCTTGCTACAAGCAATTTTCAGGAAGCACAACAAAACTCTAATTTTGACCTTATGGCTACTCCTCAAAAAGAGGTATTTATGTTTTCTTTCTTTCCTTCCTTCCTTCCTTCCTTCCTTCCTTCCTTCCTTCCTTCCTTCCTTTCTTTCTTCCTGAGATCTCTTCATAATCCATCTTTTTCATGTACTTGGCAACTTTAATTTATTGACACATTATTGAAAATAAGTGACTGGATTATATCTAAGATCCTATGTAGCTTTGAAATTGGTATGATTGATTATACTTTCAGACAGCAAAAGTCTCTTTTGTCCACTAGATGATTTGAATTTTTGGAAATTAAAATAACATAAACATCACATTCTATTCATTGTGTGACTATCAATTGATTGGTTTTCATGTTTGCTATTTTATTTAAAAGGCTAGATTTATGATTTTCCCAAATAAATATAATGTTCATACCACCCAAGTAGTATCATCTTCCATGAACTTAATTTCATAAATGAAACAATTTGCTGGAATGGGTCCTTTAGGTATGTTCCATTCCAGGTTAATATCCTCTGAGTTCTTCACAATAATATTAAGATAGTCTGGTGGCAAAGGTTTAACTGAAAAGCAAAAGGAAACCAGTTTAACATAGAGGTTACTGAAGTTTAGTAGTAGCACTTATTAAAGCAAAGGAAACCGGTTATTGAGGGGAGCTCTCCCTGTCCCCACCTGTTGCCGGGGGTATGTGGGTTTCTTGCAATGTCACAAGAAAAACAATTTCCTGAGACTCACATGGTAGAATGAGTGGAATTTATTTGTGTGGAATTAAATCCCTGAGTTTCCAAGGTCCCATTTCCCTCCATCCTGCCAAGGAAAAGGTCCAGCTGTGCCTTTAGCAGGGCTAGAATTAAAGCCATTGCTCAGAGTTTCCATTCCATATTTGCACAGTCTAACCCAGCATCAGGCTGGGTTAGTTTGTGTTCTGAACTGCAGTCTATCAATCCATTGCATATGGGGTCTGCAAGGCGACATGGCTATGGAAGGAACATGGGTAGGAGCAAAGCCAGAGGAGCAAGAGAGACAAGGCTGCCAAGACCATCAAGAGCCAAGAGCCAATAACAAAGAGCCAAGAGCATGAACTCCTTTGTCTTGGGATTATGTATCTCCAAATTTTTGTGGGCTTGCTCTAGTCATTGATCTCTGTTCCCAGGTTTGACTGGCATCAAGTACCTTACATCATCCCAACTCATTGAGCATATGCCCATTCCCCCTCTCCCCCCCTGCCCCAGTGATCTGCAGGGAATGGACCAGTGGTTCCCTGGTGAGTGTAAAGTTACAGCTTCCTGGTGAAGCTGCCAAGATGGCCATGCTTATAACGTATGGCTTCCTTTTGTTCCTTCCTATTATTAACTAGAGGCCCAGTGCACGAAATTCGTGCACGGGTAGGGTCCCTAGCAGCTGCCAGCTGCCGGCGGGGGCCTCCCTTCCCTGGCTGCCAGCTGCTGGTCTGGGCCTTCCTTCGTTCCGCACCGCCCCCTGGTGGTCAGTGCACGTCATAGTGAGCAATCAAACTCCCAGTCAGTTGAACTCCCGAGGGGACACTTTGCATATTAGGCTTTTATATATATATATATAGATAACTAGCTAATTACAATGGTATCAAACCTAGTAACCTAAGCCTTCAGGATAAATCAGGTGGCTCAAGACCATTCTCTATAATGTGAATGAAAATCAAAGTTGCTTGCCAACCAAGTTTGGGCTATTAATAAATCTTGGTTATTTTGGAAAGTAATTTTTGATGAGTCACATATTGACAAACATTAAAGCCCAAGAGAAAAGTTAGAAGATCCTAATCATTACAGGCATTTTTTTTTTTTCATTTTGTAGTGAAGGGACATAGAATACATTGCTCAAAAATGTGCCACTTCAACATGTGGATTGTTCTGAGCTTAAGACAATCAAGGTCCAAAAGACTCAGGAATAGTTTTATTTATTTTACTTTTTTAAACCTCCCCTTAACTGATTAAGAGAATTTAAATAGACGGCCTGGTCCAGGATGAGAGCTATCACCAGAGATAACTACAAAGAGTATGGGCCAGGTGTGGTGAGCTGGGGGAAGCTGGCAGGGATTATTTGTTCTAAATCCTTTCTGTGTCCCACTGTCTCTGTATGGTATTGCAAACATTTATTTACCAAACCTTTACTCTTCCCATCTTCCTGTGAATTGTTTTCCTTCCCTGTGAAGCCCCAGACCCTTAGCCCCTTCTCCTTAGCTCAAGATAGCATATAAGCCTCAATTGCCTTATTATCTTTGGGCCTTTCATATCTATGTGAGGCTCTCATACATATGTAATTAAATTTGTTTTTTTCCCCTGTAAATCTGTCTTATATCAATTTAATTATTAGACCAGTTAAAGAACCTAGAATGGTAGAGGAAAAAATTTTATCCCCTACAGCAGTGGTTGGCAAACTGCGGCTCGCGAGCCACATGGGGCTTGCGAGCCGTGGTTTTCCACTCTGTTGACTAATGAGTTTGCCGACCACTGGGATAGGGGCTTTAATCACAAGGAACAACAACAGCCTGTAATTATTGGAATCGAGAGTCTAGGTCAGTGGTCAGCAAACTCATCAGTCAACAGAGCGGCAAACCGCGGCTCACAAGCTGCATGTGGCTCGCGAGCCGCAGTTTGCCGACCACTGCCCTACAGTACCATTAGAAACAACTACTACAATCATAGAAACAACACAACCATAGCTAATTTATTTAGAGCTTATGATGTCTCAGGCACTGAACCAGGGATGTTATATCATAAATTCATTCATATTTCACAATAAATCTATGAGGTAGCCCTTTATTATCCTCATTTTACTGATGAGGAAATTAAATAGATGTTAAAAGTATCTTGCCCAAGGCCATATAGCTAAAAAGTGGTAAATCCAAGATTCAGACCACAGTGTGGCTGATTCTAGAACCTGTCATTGTTGTAACTGTTAGAGATAAGAACCCAGACTCAGAAAATATCCAAATATATGCTTATTGAGACCTGGAACTAATTAATTCCATAATTACTCCATCACTAACACTAGACAATAATACTGTATAGCAGACCAACCCTTTGAAGCTGGGTAGTAGATTGTGAGTTCTAAATGAAAATGACACTTTACCCATCATTCAATTACTTATCTTCCATACTTTTATATTTAATAAGAGTTTCCTTGATTGCTTCATTGGCCCTCATTTTTCTGGCTTTGAATTTTAGTAGGTATCTATCTCTATCAACTCTATCTCTATATCTCTCTCTATGTCTATCTCTTCTCTTCCAAGTGGTTGTAAATGGATTAAGCTAGAAACATTTTGAAGTTGTTTGTTTACATCACCTATATTTTGAAGCTGAAAAATGAAATAGCTGGGTCTGATAAGCTGGGATTTTGATGATCCATTAACACAGATGTAGAAATCTTTATAGTCTGGTTCCTCCAAATAGGGAAACCTGCATCCAATATTTTTTCCATTATCCTCAATGTAATCAGAACACTGTAATGCATGGTCCAAGCCCTCATACCTGTAAAGGGAAGTTTTGTAAGAATTGTTTTACTGATATCTTCTGATATTGTGGTGCCCAATTTTCAATTATCTTGAGTTACTAAGCGAATTAAAAATCACTTAATAACATGCAATGTTTATTGAGTACCAACTATGTACCAGATCCTATGATAAATGCTAAGGATTCCACAGTAAGGAAAGCAGACATAGCCCATGATTTCATGGAGCTTACAATCTGATGAGAACCTTCACAAAATGTCAAAGATAACGCAAGTTTATGTTGACTCACCAACAGGATTTGTGAATCAAAGAGTAAGATTTCTATTAAGAAAACCAGAAATTTATATAATTCTGGATTATACTGCCTTTTTTATTATTATAGTTGGTTTATAATATTATCTTAGTTTCAGATATACAACATAGATTCAACATTTGTATACCTTACAAAGTGATAATCACAATAAGTCTAGTAACCATCTGTCACCATGAAAAGTTATTACAATTATTGACTATATTCCCTGTATGGTACACTACATTTCTGTGGCTTATTTATTTTATAGCTGGAAGTTTATACCTCTTTTTCCCCCTCACTTTTTTCACCATTTTCAAGCCTCTTCTCCTCTGGCAACCTTTATGCACTGTTGGTGAAATTGTAAATTGGTGTAGACAATATGGAAAACATTATGGAGGTTCCTCAAAAAAATTAAAACTAGAACTACCATATGACCCACCAATTTGCACTTCTGGATACTTATACAAAGAAAATAAAACACTAATTTGAAAAGATATCTGTACCCTATGTTCACTGAAGCATTATTTACAATAGACAATCTTTGGAAGCAACCTAGGTGTCTATCAATAGATGAATGGATAAAGATGTGATATATATAAACATTACTCAGCAATAAAAAGGGATGAAATTTTGTGATTTGCAGCAAAACTTATGCTAAATGATACTTCCTCTTTTATATTGTACTGGAGAACTTACATTTGAAGAAAGCAGATTTACAAAATATTGTTATCTATACTAATAAAAGGGTAAGATGCTAATTAGGACGTTCTTCCAGACAAAGCCATGGTGGTGGGGCTGAGGCAGAGGCAGTTAGGGGGATCAGGCTGGCAGGGCAGAGCAGTTAGGGGGATCAGGCCGGCAGGGGAGAGCAGTTAGGAGGATCAGGCTGGCAGGGGAGAGCAGTTAGGGCAATCAGGCATGCAGGCAGAGGTGGTTAGGGGCGATCAGGCAGGTATACAGAGGCGGTTAGGGGTGATCAGGCAGGCAGGGGAGCAGTTAGGGGCATCAGGCAGGCAGGCAGAGTGGTTAGGGGTGATCAGGCTGGCAGGCAGGCAAGCGGTTGGGAGCCAGCAGTCCTGGATTGCAAGAGGCATGTCTGACTGCCAGTTTAGGGCCGATCCGGCAGAGATCGTACCTAAACAGACAGTTGGACATCCCCCAAGGGGTCCCAGATTGGAGAGGGTTCAAGCCAGGCTAAGGGACATCCCCCCCCCCCCCCCCCCGTGCACAAATTTCATGCACCGGGCCTCTAGTTTTTAATAAAATAAATGAAAATTCTCTGAGGATATAATACTCATCAAGAGATAAACCTCCAGAAGGCAGTGAGGGAGAAGGAATAATGGCGGCGGAATAGACAGACGTGTTCCGAGCCTTGTCCCGGAGCAGAAAGAAAGAACAGCTGAGGGTCACACAAGGAGTGTTTGTTGGCTGGTTGGGAGACAGCTGAATTCCAGAAGGAGGTGGGGGACTGCTAAACGGGGTTCCCCTGACCTGGCAGCACCAACTGAGGCTGGGTCCCCTCCCGGAGCTGCGGGGTTGGACGCGGAGTCTGTGCCACCTTGATCCGGAAAGTGGAGCTTATCGGAAGCCTGAGAATCCACAACTGCGGCACCCAAGGAACAGCTGCGAGCCCCAGAACAACGCTCCCCAACTGGCGCAAACACACGGGTTCAGAGGAGCTCTACACTCCACCACGGAAAGGTCAGATTTCGCCTGGGATAAGGTGAGGTCTCTGGTCCCGGAGGGAGAGAGGAACGCGCGTTTTGCGGGAGCTGGAGGACCAGGGAAGTCTGTGCCTAGAAAAATCCGTGGCTGTAGGGGCTGGCGTGATCTGTGATTGTGGAAAGGGGTCCTCAGAGCTGCTAAGAGAAGGGCACTCTAAAAAGCAACCCATTTTGATCTGAAGTGCAGGGACACCCTAAGAATTTCAGGCAGTCCAGACTTACGCGCAGCCCCTGCGTTCCCTGGGTGCCTGGGCTTATGCGCAGTCCCGGAGTTCGCACAACTGGGCTTTTTCCTCTTGAAATTCTTGCTTCTGATTACTAAGCCCAATACATAGGATCACCGAGTTGGGGACACCCTGGGAGACTGCAGGGGAAAGTTGTTTTTCTGGAACCTGGGGATCGGAGCAGGGAGTGACCATCGGAGAGTCAGCTCTGAGGGAGCCCACTCCCACAAACCAGTAGCGAGTGCCACAGGGAAAGAAGGCTCTAACACTGCCTAGAGAGGCCATAGATAGACCCGGAAGTCAATCCAGAAACACTGCCACCCAGGGGCTGAATCACAAATTGACTCTTGTGTAATCAAAAATAAAGGAATACGAGAAATTAAGACACACCGCCTGCTTAAAATCAGGACTGGCTTACAACACCGAAGAGCAGTGGAACGCAGGGAACTGCAATACTGTCTGGACTGAGAAACAGGCGTGCCAAACAGAAAAACAGAGGAAGTGAATGACCTTCACTACTTCACATTTTATTTTTACCTTTTATTTTTTTATTTATTTTATTTTTTTTAATTTTTTTTATTTTCATTTTTTGCATCTTTTAATCAAGAAAATTTTTTTTCTTTTTTCATCACTTGATTTTACCTTTTTAATTATTACATTTTTATTTTCAATCTGTATTATTACTACTGCTATTTTATCTTTTTTTTTTTTTTTAAGTGTCATTTTATTTTCTCTTCATTTTATTTTGGGATTAGGGTTCTACATTCTATTTTTATCTTTCCTTTAGCATCGTTTTACTCTATCTCAACTCTACCTTTAGGCCATCACTCTCTTCCTAACCTCCCCCTTTTCAGTGTCCTGTTTATCTTACCCTTTTACTGCTTTAGATTTTCCCTATTCTTTCTGTTTACCCCTTGTTAAAATTTCACCCTACTTACATATCTAATCTCCAATCACCTGCTCCAAGTCCACATACACCTCTCCCTTCACTGTCTGAGCTATCCATAAACTTGTCCTTCTCTCTGTCCTTTTGTTGTTGTTTGCTTGAATGTAGATTATACCAAATTTTTATGCTTTTTTGTGAGATTGTTTTGCTTATTCTTCTTTTGTTTATTTTTTGTTTGTTTTGTGCTTCAGCTTTCCCTTGCCTCACTCCATATTAGCTGGTGTTGTAGTTTGTATTGATCCCAGGCACTTGTTGCTGGCATTTGCTGGGATTAGTGATTGTTCTATTGGAGTTTTATCCCCAATATATATAGTCTGTTCCCCTTTCTCTCTTAGTCACTTTCTTGTCTCTCTTACTTTTTTTTTTCTCTTTACTTTCCCTTTTCCCAATTTCATTTTCACACTCCTTTTTTCATTCTTTCGTTCTTTCTTTCTTTTTTCCTCTTCTTCTTTCTCTCGTATCACCTAATTTGCCTTTCTCTGGTGGTCACCTTTATTGGAGGTTATTAATATCGTGAATACATTCCTGTTCAGTGCCTTGTGAGTTGTACCCGGTAGTGATGTATTTTGTGCCTTTAAATCAACCCAGGAGAGAGAGAACTACATAACCAGACACCCAGAGAAGAGAGACCATGGGGAGACAAAGAAGCAGCCTGCATATGAAAGAAAAGCAGGCATCACCAGAAAAGGAAGTAAACGAAATGGAGGCAAGCAACCTTCCAGAGAAAGAATTCAGAGAAATGGTCATAAGGTGGCTGAAAAGAATGGAAGACAAATTCGACAATATGAGCAAAAACCAAGAGGAAATGAAGAAGAACCAAGAAGAAATGAAAAATGACATCGCTGGTGTAAAGAACTCAATAGAAAGCATCAAGAGTAGACTAGAAGAAGCAGAGGACCGCATCAGTGAGCTAGAAGACAAGATGGAAAAAAGTACCCAAGTAGAGCAACTTCTAGAAAAAAAAAAATTAAAAGGCAGGAGGAGAGTCTAAGGGAACTTTGGGACAACACGAAACAAAACAGCATCTGCATAATAGGGGTTCCAGAAGGAAAGGAAGCTGAGCAAGGAATAGAAAACCTCTTTGAAGAAATAATGACAGAAAATTTCCCTGATATAGGGAAGAAAAAACCCACACAAATTCAAGAAGCTCACAGAGTCCCAAGCAAAATGAACCCCAAAAGACCGACGCCAAGGCACATTATAATTAAATTGGCAAACACCAACGACAAAGTAAGAATCTTAAAAGCAGCAAGAGAGAGACAGAAAGTTACATACAAAGGAACCCCCATCAGACTAGCAACTGCTTTCTCAAAAGAAACTCATCAGGCCAGAAGGGAATGGAATGAAATATACAAAGTCATGCAAAGGAAGGGTCTGAATCCAAGAATACTGTACCCAGCAAGGCTGTCAATCAAAATTGAAGGTGAAATCAAGAGCTTCACAGACAAAAAAGGACTACGGGAATTTATTACCACCAAACCAGCAATGCAAGAAATGCTAAAGGGTCTGCTGTAAAAAAAAAAAAAAAAGAAAGAAAGAAAGAAAGAAACAGGAAGCAAAGAAGTAACACAGGGGTAAAGAATAGGAATGGCAACAAATAAGTACCTATCAATAATAACTTTAAATGTAAATGGATTAAATGCCCCAATCAAAAGACATAGGGTAACGGATTGGATAAGAAAACACGACCCATATATTTGCTGTCTACAAGAAACCCACCTCAGAAAAAAAGACGCACACAGACTGAGGGTGAAGGGATGGAAAAAGGTTTTCCAGGCAAATGGAACTGAAAAAAAAGCTGGGGTAGCAATACTTATCTCTGACAAATTAGATCTCAAACTGAAGGACATAACAAGAGATAAGGAAGGCCATTTCATAATACTAAAGGGAGCAATCCAACAAGAAGAAATAACTCTGGTAAACATATATGCACGAAATACAGGAGCACACAAATACATAAAAAAACTCCTGGGGGATATCAAGGGAGAGATTGACAGCAATACAATCATAGTAGGAGACTTTAATACCCCACTATCATCATTGGACAAATCCTCTAAACAAAAAATCAGCAAAGAAACATCAATCCTAAATGACTCACTAGACCAGATGGAATTAATTGACATCTTCAGAACATTTCACCCCAAAGCCACAGAATATACATTCTTCTCAAGTGCACATGGGTCATTTTCAAAGATAGACCATATGTTGGGACATAGGCAAAGTCTCTTCAAATTCAAGAAGATAGAAATCATATCAAGCATCTTCTCAGACCACAGTGGCATAAAACTTGAAATCAACTACAATAAAAACAACCCAAAGAAATCAAACACATGGAGACTTAACAGCATGCTATTAAACCATGACTGGGTTACCAGAGAGATCAAAGAAGAAATAAAAAACATCATGGCAACAAATGACAATGAAAAAACTACAATCCAAAATCTATGGGACACAGCAAAAGCAGTCTTGAGAGGGAAGTTCATAGCTCTACAAGCCTACTGCAAAAAACAAGAAACAGGGGTAATAAATTACCTAACCCAACAACTCAAAGAGTTAGAAAAAGAGCAACAAGAAAAGCCCAGTGTAAGCAGAAGGAAGGAAATAATAAAGATCAGAGCACAGACAAACGACATAGAGACCAAAGAAACAATACAAAAGATCAACAAAACCAAGAGCTGGTTCTTTGAAAGGATAAACAAGATTGATGAACCTCTAGCCAGGCTCACCAAGAAGGAAAGAGAGAGGACCCAAATAAACAAGATCAGAAATGAAAGAGGTGAAATAACAACAGATCCTGCCGAAATACAAAGGATTGTTAAAAAATACTACGAACAACTCTATTCCAACAAACTGGACAACCTGGATGAAATGGACATATTCCTAGAAAACTCAATCAGGAAGAATCTAAACAGCTCAACATGCCAGTAACTATGGAAGAAATTGAAGCAGTCATCAAAGAGCTTCTGGCAAACAAAAGCCCGGGGCCAGACGGCTTCACAGGAGAGTTCTACCAAACATTCAAGGAAGAACTAAAACCTATCCTCCTCAGACTATTCCAAAAAATTCAAGAGGAAGGAACACTTCCAAGCTCCTTCTATGAAGCCAGCATCACCCTAATACCAAAACCAGATAAAGACAACACAATGAAGGAGAATTACAGGCCAATATCCCTCATGAATGTAGATGCCAAAATCCTCAATAAAATTCTAGCAAATAGGATCCAGCAGTACATCAGAAAGATCATACACCATGACCAAGTAGGGTTTATCCCAGGAATGCAAGGATGGTTCAATATCCGCAAATCAATAAATGTGATACATCACATAAACAAATTGAGAGATAAAAATCACATAGTCATATCAATTGATGCAGAAAAAGCATTTGACAAAATCCAACACACTTTCTTGATAAAAACTCTCAACAAGGTTGGAATAGAAGGATCATACCTCAACATAATAAAAGCTATATATGATAAACCCACAGCTAACATCATACTCAATGGGCAAAAACTAAAACCATTTCCCCTAAGAACAGGAACAAGACAGGGATGCCCACTCTCACCACTCCTGTTTGACATAGTACTGGAAGTATTAGCCACTGCAATTAGACAAGAAGAAGAAATAAAAAGCATCCAAATTGGAAAAGAAGAAGTAAAGCTGTCCTTATTTGCAGATGACATGATATGGTACATAAAAAACCCGAAAGACTCCATCAAAAAACTAACCAACTTAATAAATGAATTCGGCAATGTAGCAGGATACAAAATTAACACCAAGAAATCTATGGCATTTCTATACACCAACAGTGAACTTACAGAAAGAGAGACTAAAAAAGCAATCCCATTTTCCATCGCACCAAAAAAATTAAGATACTTAGGAATAAACCTAACCAAGGAGGTAAAAGACCTATATGTAGAAAACTACAGGACACTGAAAAAAGAGATAGAGGAAGATGTAAACAGATGGAAGAACATACCATGTTCATGGATTGGTAGAATCAACATCATTAAAATGTCCATACTACCCAAAGCAATCTATAGATTCAATGCACTCCCCATTAAAATACCAATGGCGTATTTCACAGACCTAGAAAGAACTCTCCAAAAATTCATCTGGAATAAAAAAAGACCCCGAATAGCCACAGCAATCCTGAGAAAGGAGAATAAAGTAGGAGGGGTCTCAATACCAGATTTCAAGCTGTATTACAAAGCCACTGTCATCAAAACAGCCTGGTACTGGCACAAGAACAGACATATAGATCAATGGAACAGAATAGAGAATCCAGATATCGACCCAAACCAATATGCGCATTTAATATTTGACAAAGGAGGCATGAACATACAATGGAGTCAAGACAGTCTCTTTAATAAATGGAGTTGGGAAAATTGGACAGATACATGCAAAAAAATGAAACTAGATCACCAACTTACACCGTACACAAAAATAAACTCAAAATGGGTACAGGACTTAAATATAAGACGGGAAACCATAAAAATACTAGAGGAATCCACAGGCAGCAAAATCTCAGACATATGCCGAAAGAACTTCTTCACTGATACTGCCCCTAGGGCAATGGAAGCCAAAGAGAAAATAAACAAATGGGACTACATCAAAATAAAAAGCTTTTTCACAGCAAAAGAAACCATCAACAAAACAACAAGAAACCCCACTGTATGGGAGAACATATTTGCAAATGGTATCACTGATAAAGGTTTAATTTCCAACATCTACAGGCAGCTTATACAACTTAATAAAAGGAAGATAAAGGATCCAATAAAAAAATGGGCAACGGACCTAAATAGAATCTTTTCGAAAGAAGACAGAAGGAAGTCCAAGAGACACATGAAAACATGCTCAAAGTCACTAATTATCCGAGAGATGCAAATCAAAACAACAATGCGATACCATCTCACACCTGTCAGAATGGCTATCATCAACAAATCAACAAACGACAAGTGTTGTCGAGGATGTGGAGAAAAAGGAACCCTCGTGCACTGCTCTTGGGAATGCAGACTGGTGCAGCCACTGTGGAGAACAGTACGGAGTTTCCTCAAAAAACTGAAAATGGAACTCCCATTTGACCCAGTAATCCCACTCCTAGGAATATATCCTAAGAAACCAGAAACACCAATCAGAAAGGATATATGCACCCCTATGTTCATAGCAGCACAATTTACAATAGCTAAGATTTGGAAACAGCCTAGGTGCCCATCAGCAGATGACTGGATCAGAAAACTATGGTACATCTACACAATGGAATACTATGCTGCCATAAAACGAAGGAATTACTACCATTTGTAGGCACTTGGATGGAATTAGAGAACATTATGCTAAGTGAAATAAGCCAGTCAATGAAAGAAAAATACCACATGATCCCACTCATTTGGGGATAATGAAAAACATTATAAACTGATGAACAAAAAGATAGTTACAGAGGCAGTAAAGCATCAAACAGACTGTCAAATTACAGTGGTAAGGTTAGGGAGAGGTGGGGGAAATAAGAGATCAACTGAAGGACTTGTATGCATGCATATAAGAGTAACCAACGGATGCAAAACATTGGGGGGTGAGGGTATGTATGGGAGTGGGGTGGGGGTGGGGGGCAATGGTAAGATATGTACACATATAATACCTTAATAAAAATTTGAAAAAAAAAAAAAGAGATAAACCTCCTAGCCAGTTTGGCTTAGTGGATAGAACATTGGCCTGTAGACCAAAGGGTCCAGGTTTGATTCCTGTCAAGGGCATGTACTTGGTTGCAGACTCCTCCCTGGCCAGGGTCCTGGTCAGGGCACATGCAGGAGACAACCAATTGATGTGTTTATCTCACATCAATGTTTCTCTCTTTCCTTCTCCCTTCCACTCTCCCTAAAAATCAATAGGAAAAATATCCTCAGGTGAGGATTAAAGAGATAGAGAGAGAGAGAGAGAGAGAGAGAGAGAGAGAGAGAGAGATTAACATCAGAAAAGCCAGAGCCTGGTCGGTGTGGCTCAGTGGTTGAGTGTCAACCTATGAACCAGGAGGTCACAGTTCGATTCCTGGCCAGGGTTCGATTCCCAGTCAGGCCATATGCCTGGGTTGTGGGTTTGATCCCCAGTGAGGGGCATGCAGGAGGCAGCCAATCAATGATTCTCTCTCATCATTGATGTTTCTATCTCTCCCTCTCCCTTCCTCTCTGAAATCAATAAAAATATATTTTTGAAAAATTCAACAATAAAGATTTTTTTAAAAGTTTGTAAAAGAGAGAGCCAGAGGTCATTCCAGATAGCAATGCACATAAGACATAAAGGAGCATAACATCAGGGGATGGTGGTTGGTTGGGAATAGATCAACCAAAGAACTTGTATGCAGATATACATAACCTGTGGTGGAAGCCTGGGGGGATGGGGAGATCGGGGGCGGGTTCTAAGGGGTCAATGGGAGATAAAAGGGGACATATGTAATAATTTCAACAATAAACATTTTTTTAAAAAAAGAGCATAACCATGTGTGAGGGAAAAAATGTAAAGATGGGTCTAAATGGAGAGGAACATTCACAGTGGTAATAGTAAAAGGTAATGCTGGAAAGGCAGTGATACAGTGAGGCAGAGACTTGAATGGCAGTTTAGATTTTATACTGGAGGCAATGAGTAGCCACTGGAGCAAAAGAGTGGCATATGCATATTGCAGTATAGGAAGATAAATTTGGCTACAATGTGCAGAATGAATGGGAAGGGAGAGATTGGCAGCAGAGGGACCATCATTTGGGGTGCTATGGCAATCATGCAGGTTTGGGATGAGGTGAGCCTAAAGTAGTATTCTTACAGAAGAGACAGAAAGTAAAGGACAGATATGACCTTGCAAAGGAGTTTCAGGACATGATCAGTGTTATCATGAAACAACTAAGGAATGAAGGAGATAGAAGATTCAAGCTGGCTCTAAGTCTCAAAGTCTCAGGGATAGTTACCAACGATGAGAAAGTCAGAAAAAGAATCCAGTCTTAATAGGTACTTGCTTTTTCAAAAACATGTCAATTTGTTTAGGTTATAACTCCCATCTATCTCAAGAATACAAAATTAAATCTAGTATAGAAACAGTGATTGCACTCCCTATATCACCCATAGAGTACCTTCCAGAAGCCACAGCCTAAACCTACTTATTCCCATTTAAAACCCCAAACAGCCCAGCTGGTGTGGCTCAGTGGTTGAATGTTGACCTATGAACCAGGAGGTCAGGGTTCGATTCCCAGCCTGGGCGGGGGTGGAAGGGCACATGCCCAGGTTGCATGCTTGATCTCCAGTAGAGAGCATGCAGGAGGCAGCCGATTAATGATTATTTCTCATCATTGATGTTTCTATCTCTCTCTCCCTCACCCTTCCTCTCTGAAATTAATAAAAATATATTTAAAAAAATAAATAAAACCCAAATAATTGTAAAAAAACACTTCATAAACACAGCACTGAAAAATATAATGAATTTAATTAAGTGAAAATATAGTTACTCATACTATGGATTAACTTTAATAGATATTTTCCTAATATGGAATTCTTATTATAAAAATACTTACCAGTAAAACAAGTAGTAATTGGTATCAAAGTTGGCATCCATACCAAGATTCCAAGAGCACAGTAAATATTGCCAGTTGTAATATATACAATCCATATCCTGAATTTTAGTTTCCAGATTTCCTAAGGAATAAATGAACTGTGAATGCTTGAAAGGCATGGTGATGAATCATTTCAGAAATCACTATATAATTTTTTTTCCTTTCCTTTTACCTCTCCATTTCATTTAGCAATCAGCATAACCAAGAATATTTCAAAGGGGCCCTTTGAGCCATCTTCGCTGACATCATGCTCCAGTTCCTGGTTGGATTTACTTTTGGCAACCTGGTTTTAATGTATCTGGCTCAAAATTATGTCATGCCAAACCTGGCTAAAAAACTTGAAGAAATTAAAAAGGACATGGATGCCAAGAAGAAACCCCCTAGTTCATGAGGCCAACTCCAGCACTGGCTCCAGGAAATCCTGACTCTACTCTTCTCCAGGGCCTCCTTTACATCTGAACCAAAGCTTCTGTCTTCTGTCCAGTCTCAGCCTTTGCTTGGAGCACATATGGGGCCACAAGGTAAGAAGTGTGCTTACTTTCCCAACATCCTCACCTCTTCCCTTCCTCCTTCTAGCACCTTGGGAGGTCCTAAGACTGGATTTATGGTACTAGATTAGTAAACATGATCTTAAATTAGCTGTCTCTCCCTTATTCTTTGGGATTTTTCACTGCCTTTTTCAAAAGAAAAATCAATGAGTTTTGTATAGCTGATCAGATATAAATAATGCTACTTCACAGGTTAGCAATTATAATGGGTGTTTAAACATTTGGTACTAAATTATGTTGTTTCAAGGTCAATAAAATTAAAATCTAGAAGCCAGTTTCTGGTAAATTATCCCTTTATTTTATACTGTTCTCAATATAACTGACATATATAACTCCATAGTTGCTAATTTAACTAATAAATCAATTTGCTACTCATCAACTGAGAAACTATATTCTGAGAACCCCATCAGGAATTGGGGAATTAAAAAATAATGGCCAGAAGAGGGAGAAAAATGGCGGTGGAATAGACAGACGTGTTCCAAGCCTTGTCCCGGAGCAGAAAGAAAGAACAGCTGAGGGTCGCACGAGGACTGTTTGTTGGCAAGTTAAGGGACAGCTAAACTCCAGAAGAAGGTGCGGGACTACTAGACGGGGTTCTCCTGACCAGGCAGCCCCCACTGCGGCTGGGTCCCCTCCCGGAGATACGGGCTCAGATGCGGAGACAGCGCCATCTTGAAAGGGAAAGTGGAGCTGATCGGAAGCCTGAAAATCCACAACTGCAGCACCCACAGAACAGCTGCGAGCCCCAGAACACCGGTCCCCAATTGGCGCAAACATGCGGATTTACAGGAGCTCTACACTCCACCACTGAAAGGTCAGATTTCGCCTGGGATAAGGTGAGGTCTCTGGTCCTGGTGGGAGAGAGAAACGTGCATTTTGTGGGAGCGGGAGGACCAGGGAAGTCTGTGCCTAGAAAAATCCATGGCTGTTGGGGCTGGCGTGATCCGTGAATGTGGAAGGGTGTCCTCAGAGCTGCTAACAGAAGGGATCTCTAAAAAGCAACCCATTTTGATGTGACGTGCAGGGACAGCCTAAGAATTTCAAAAGTGTGCCAGCTGCTTACACTTGTGCGCAGACCCATTATTCGCACACTTGGGCTTTTTCCTCTTCAAATCCTTGCTTCTGATTACTAAGCCCAATACATAGGATCACCCAGTTGGGGACACCCTGGGAGACTGCAGGGGAAAGTTGTTTTTCTGGAACCTGGGGGTCAGACAGGGAGTGACCATCAGAGAGCCAGCTCTGAGGCAGCCCACTTCCACAAACTGGTAGTGAGTGCCACAGGGAAAGAAGGATCTAAATACAGGCTAGAGATGCCAAATAGATCCCAGAAGTCAATCCAGAAACACTGCCACTCAGGGGCTGAATCACAAAATGACTCTTGTGTAATCAAAAATAAAGGAATACAAGAAATTAAGACACACCGCCTGCTTAAAATCAGGACTGGCTTACAACACTGAGGAGCAGTGGAACGCAGGGAACTGCAATACTGTCCTGACTGGGAAACAGGCGTGCCAAACAGAACAACAAAGGAAGTGAATGACCTTCACTACTGCACATTTTATTTTTTTATTTTAATTTTTTGCATCTTTTACTCAAGAAACTAATTTTTTTTCTTTTTTCCTTACTTGATTTTATTTTTTTAATCATTACATTTTTATTTTCAATCAGTATTATTACTACTACTATTTTAACTTTTTTTTTAAGTATCATTTTATTTTCTCTTTATTTTACTTTGGGATTAGTGTTCTACATTCTATTTTCATCTTTCCTTTAGCATCACTTTACTCTATCTCAACTCTATCTTTAAGCCATCACTCTCTTCCTAACCTTTCCCCTTTTGTTGTCCTGTTTATCTTATCCCTTTCCTGCTTTAGATTTTCCCTGTTCTTTCTGTTTACCCCCTGTTAAAATTTCACCCTACTTATATATCTAATCTCCAATCCCCTGCTCCAAGTTCATATGCACCTCTCTCTTCGCTGTCTTAACTATCCAAAAAATTGTTCTTCTCTCTGTCCTTTTGTAGTTGTTTGCTTGAATGTTAATTATATTGAATTTTTATGCTTTTTTGTGAGATTGTTTTGCTTATTCTTTTTTTGTTTGTTTGTTTGTTTGTTTGCTTTGTTTTTGTTTGATTTTTGCTTCTGGTTTCCCTTGCCTCACTTGATATTAGTTGGTGTTGTAGTTTGTATTAATCCCCAGGTACTGGTTACTGGCATTTACTGGGATTAGTGGTTGTTCTATTGGAGTTTTCTCCCCATATATATAGTTTGTTCCCCTTTATCTCTTAGTCTCTTTCTTGTCTCTGTTACCTTTTTTTTTCGTTTTCCCAATATCATTTTGACACTCCTTTTTTTTCTTTCTTTTTCCTCTTCTTCTTTCTCTCCTACCCCCTAATTTGCCTTTCTCTGGTGGTCACCTTATTAGAGGTTATTAATATAATGAATATATTTCTGTTCAGTGCCTTGTGTGTTGTACCTGGTTTGTTGTATTTTGTGCCTATAAATCAACGCAGGAGAGAGAGAACTACATAACCAGATATATGGAGAAGAGAGACCATGGGGAGACAAAGAAACAGCCCGCATATGAAAGAAAAAGCAGGCATCACCAGAAAAGGAAGTAAACGAAATGGAGGCAAGCAACCTTCCAGAGAAAGAATTCAGAGAAATGGTCATAAGGTGGCTGAAAACAATGGAAGACAAATTCGACAATATGAGTAAGAACCAAGAGGAAATGAAGAAGAACCAAGAAGAAATGAAAAATGACATCGCTGCTGTAAAGAACTCAATAGAAAGCATCAAAAGTAGACTAGAAGAAGCAGAGGACCACATCAGTGAGCTAGAAGACAAGATGGGAAAAAATACCCATGTAGAGCAACTACTAGAAAAAAAAATTAAAAAGCAGGAGGAGAGCCTGAGGGAACTTTGGGACAACACGAAACAAAATAACATCCTCGTAATAGGGGTTCCAGAAGGAAAGGAAACTGAACAAAAAATAGAAAACCTGTTTGAAGAAATAATGACAGAAAACTTCCCTGATATAGGGAAGAAAAAAACCCACACAAATCCAAGAAGCTCACAGAGTCCCAAGCAAAATGAACCCCAAAAGACCGATGCCAAGGCACATTATAATTAAATTGGCAAACACCAACGATAGAGTAAGAATCTTAAAAGCAGCCAGAGAGAGACAGAAAGTTACCTACAAAGGAACCCCCATCAGACTAGCAACTGCTTTCTCAACAGAAAATCATCAAGCCAGAAGGGAATGGAATGAAATATACAAAGTCATGCAAAGGAAGGGTCTGAATCCAAGAATACTGTACCCAGCAAGGCTATCAATCAAAATTGAAGGTGAAATCAGGAGCTTCACAGACAAAAAAGGACAAAGGGAATTTATTACCACCAAACCAGCAATGCAAGAAATGCAAAAGGGTTTGCTGTTAAAAAAAAAATAGGAAGCGAAGAAGGAACACAGGGGTAAAAAAAAAATGGTGACAAATAAGCACCTATCAATAATAACTTTAAATGTAAATGGATTAAATGTCCCAATCAAAAGACATAGGGTAACGGATTGGATAAGGAAACAAGACCCACATATCTGCTTTCTACAAGAAACCCACCTCAGAAAAAAAGACGCACACAGACTGAGGGTGAAGGGATGGAAAAAGGTTTTCAAGGCGAATGGAAATGAAAAAAAAGCTGGGGTAGCAATACTTATAACTGACAAATTAGATCTCAGTGTGAAGGACATAACAAGAGATAAGGAAGCCCACTTCGTAATACTAAAGGGAGCAATCCAACAAAAAGAAATAACTCTGGTAAACATATATGCACGAAATACAGGAGCACACAAATACATAAAAAAACTCCTGGGGGATATCAAGGGAGAGATTGACAGCAATACAATCATAGTAGGAGACTTTAATACCCCACTATCACCATTGGACAAATCCTCTAAACAAAATATCAGCAAAGAAACATCAGTCCTAAATGACTCACTAGACCAGATGGAATTAATTGACATCTTCAGAACATTTCACCCCAAAACCACAGAATACACATTCTTCTCAAGTGCACATGGGTCATTTTCAAAGATAGACCATATGTTGGGACATAGGCAAAGTCTCTTCAAATTCAAGAAGATAGAAATCATATCAAGCATCTTCTCAGACCATAGTGGCATAAAACTGGAAATCAACTACAATAAAAACAATCCAAAGAAATCAAACACATGGAGACTAAAGAGCATGCTATTAAACAATGACTGGGTTATCAGAGAGATCAAGGAAGAAATAAAAAACATCATGGCAACAAATGACAATGAAAACACAACAATCCAAAATCTATGGGACACAGCGAAAGCAGTCTTGAGAGGAAAGTTCATAGCTCTACAAGCCTACTGCAAAAAACAGGAAAAAATGGTAATAAATTACCTAACCCTACAACTCAAAGAATTTGAAAGAGAGCAACAAGAAAAGCCCAGTGTAAGCAGAAAGAAGGAAATAATAAAGATCAGAGCAGAGATAAACGACATAGAGATCAAAGAAACAATACTAAAGATCAAAAAAACCAAGAGCCGGTTCTTTGAAAGGATAAACAAGATTGATGAACCTCTAGCCAGGCTCACCAAGAAGCAAAGAGAGAGTACCCAAATAAACAAAATCAGAAATAAAAGAGGTGAAATAACAACAGACCCCACTGAAATACAAAGGATTGTTAAAAAATACTATGAACAACTCTATTCCAACAAACGGGACAACCTGCAGGAAATGGACATATTCCTAGAAAAATATAACTTTCCAAAACTCAATCAGGAAGAATCTAAACAGCTCAATGTGCCAGTAACTATGGAAGAAATTGAAGCAGTCATCAAAAAGCTTCCAGCAAACAAAAGCCCGGGCCAGACGGCTTCACAGGTGAGTTTTACCAAACATTCAAGGAAGAACTAAAACCTATCCTCCACAAATTATTTCAAAAAATTCAAGAGGAAGGAACACTTCCAAGCTCTTTCTATGAAGCCAGCATCACCCTAATACCAAAACCAGATAAAGACAACACAGTGAAAGAGAATTACAGGCCAATATCCCTCATGAATATAGATGCCAAAATCCTCAACAAAATTCTAGCAAATCAGATCCAACAGTACATCAGAAAGATCATACACCATGACCAAGTAGGATTTTTCCCGGGGATGCAAGGATGGTACAATATTCGCAAATCAATAAACATGATACATCACATAAACAAATTGAGAGATAAAAATCACATAATCATATCAATTGATGCAGAAAAAGCATTTGACAAAATCCAACACCCTTTCTTGATAAAAACTCTCAACAAGGTGGGAATAGAAGGATCATACCGCAACATAATAAAAGCTATATATGATAAACCCACAGCTAACATCATACTCAATGGGTAAAACCTAAAACCATTTCCCCTAAGAACAGAAACAAGACAGGGATGCCCACTCTCACCACTCCTGTTTGACATAGTACTGGAAGTATTAGCCACTGCAATTAGACAAGAAGAAGAAACAAAAGGCATCCAAATTGGAAAAGAAGAAGTAAAGCTGTCCTTATTTGCAGATGACATGATATTGTACATAAAAAACCTGAAAGACTCCATCAAAAAACTAACAGACTTAATAAATGAATTTGGCAATGTAGCAGGATACAAAATTAATGCCAAGAAATCTATGGCATTTCTATACACCAATAGTGAACTTACAGAAAGAGAGACTAAAAAAGCAATCCCATTTACCATTGCACCAAAAAAATTAAGATACCTAGGAATAAACTTAACCAAGGAGGTAAAAGACCTGTACGTGGAAAACTACAGGACACTGAAAACAGAGATAGAGGAAGACGTAAACAGATGGAAGAACATACCATGTTCAGTGATTGTTAGAATCAACATCATTAAAATGTCCATACTACCCAAAGCAATCTATAGATTCAATGCACTCCCCATTAAAATACCAATGACATATTTCACAGAACTAGAACGAACTCTCCAAAAATTAATCTGGAATAAAAAAAAAAAAGACCCCGAATAGCCACAGCAATCGTGAATAAGAAGAATAAATTAGGAGGGATCTCAATACCTGATTTCAAGCTGTATTACAAAGCCACTCTCCTGAAAACAGCCTGGTACTGGCCCATGATCAGACATATAGATCAATGGAATAGAATAGAGAATCCAGATATCGACCCAAACCACTATGCGCAATTAATATTTGACAAAGGAGGCATGGACAGACAATGGAGTCAAGACAGTCCCTTCAATAAATGGTGTTGGGAAAATTGGACAGATACATGCAAAAAAATGAAACTAGATCACCAACTTACACCATACACAAAAATAAACTCAAAATGTATACAGGACTTAAATATAAGACGGGAAACCATAAAAAAGCTAGAGGAATCCACAGGCAGCAAAATCTCAGACATATGGTGAAAGAACTTCTTCACTGATTCTGCCCCTAGGGCAATGGAAGCCAAAGAGAAAATAAACAAATGGACTACATCAAAATAAAAAGCTTTTGCACAGCAAAAGAAACCATCAGCAAAACAACAAGAAACCCCACTGTATGGGAGAACATATTTGCAAATGTTATCACTGATAAAGGTTTAATCTCCAACATCTACAGGCAGCTTATACAACTTAATAAAAGGAAGATAAATGATCCAATAAAAACATGGGCAACTGACCTAAATAGAATCTTTTCTAAAGAAGACAGAAGGAAGGCCAAGAGATACATGAAAACATGCTCATAGTCACTAATTATCTGAGAGATGCAAATCAAAACGACAATGTGATACCATCTCACACCTGTCAGAATGGCTATCATCAACAAATCAACAAAGGACAAGTGTTGGCGAGGATGCGGAGAAAAAGGAACCCTCGTGCATTGCTGGTGGGAATGCAGACTGATGCAGCCACTGTGGAGAACAGTATGGAGTGTCCTCAAAAAACTGAAAATGGAACTCCCATTTGACCCAGTAATCCCACTCCTGGGAATATATCCTAGGAAACTTGAAACACCAATCAGAAAGGATATATGCACCCCTATGTTCATAGCAGCACAATTTACAATAGCTGAGATTTGGAAACAGCCTAGGTGCCCATCAGCAGATGACTTGATCAGAAAACTATGGTACATCTACACAATGGAATACTATGCTGCCATAAAAAAGAAGGAATTATTACCATTTGTAGGCACCTGGATGGAATTAGAGAACATTATGCTAAGTGAAATAAGCCAGTCAATGAAAGAAAAATACCACATGATCTCACTCATTTGTGGATAATAAAAAACATTATAAACGGATGAACAAATGATAGATACAGAGGCAGTAAAGCATCAAACAGGCTGTCAAATTACAGCGGGAAGTTTAGGGAGAGGTGGGTGAAATAAGAGATCAACCGAAGGACTTATATGCATGCATGTAAGAGTAACCAACAGATACAAAACATTGGGGGGTGAGGGCATGTATGGGAGTGGGGTGGGGGGGCAATGGTAAGATATGTACACATACAATACCTTAATAGAAAAAATAATGGCCTATGTCCTCAGTAGACTTCATAGTTTAGTATGCATATTTTTCCTTAATGATGCATTTGATCTGGCTCTTTTTTTTCTCAAAAGAATCATACTTATTTTAAGGGATTATAGATGCATTTGACATTACATGATGGGTTAGTGACAAGTTGTCTTTAAAGGAAATTTTATGCCTTTTCACATTAAGAGAAATGTTTCAACATAACTATAGTGATTCTCACAATAAAACTTTTTGGCTGTAATCAGAAATTATCATTGTAATTTGTCAAATGTATAATTAGTTCATTTGAAAAAAATTAAACAAAAATGTTTTAATACATCATTTTTGGAAAAAAAGAATATTTCAAAGGGAAGTTGTTGGAAATCACTTCACTGTCAAAGGGGCTTACAAAATCAAAAAACCTTTGAGGGCTCATTTACTAGTGTAAATACTATTATAAGCATATACACAAGAACTAAACATATACACATTTGGCAAATGCTCACATGCATGTTTATTAATATGACCCCAAAACTGGGAACTATATTAGCCTGATAAGATATAGGTTTTGCCAAATGTGTTTGCTAATATAAAGAATTCAAAAAGTCCAATCACACACTCCTAAGAAGGATTCTATTTTGTGCCACACTCTCAACTGTACATGCACTCTCCTGTATAAGAGTTAAAGGACTTTTTCCCTATATGGATTGTTCTGACAGTATTAAATATGAAAGGAGAGCTTTGTTTTAACCTTGAGGTGATGTCCAATAACTAGCTTCTGACCATGAACTCTGAACTTCAGATCCATTTGTGCATTGCCCTTGTAGAACTGTATGTATCTTTGCTTCAACGCCTTTGTTAAGATCAAACCCGTCTTTGTAAAGGAGATTCTTAGTGATGATGGTCTGATAAAAAGATGAGACAAAGTCAAGTTTAGAAACAGTGATGGCATCATGAGCCACATTAATAAGGTTAATAGGTCATTAATACCCTGAGGAGTTTCAATATCTATAAAATTCATCATGATTATGTGATACAATGTCTCCGTTATATTTCTGGCAGAACTCACTTCAGTATAATATATTATTTGAAGAGATCATTTGAAACTTAATATCTCATTCAAAAAACAAACAAAAAAAATCTGGAAGAGAAAAAAAGGCTCTATGGCAGGATTTGAGCTTTAAGCAACTTGAAATCAACAGATACTTTTCACATACTATATACATATTACATGGCAAATGATTTATACCTTTCAAATGCCATATGAATTCTTCAGAAATAATATAAAATAAAATCTTGTGGGTAACTGGAGAAAGCAAGACAAATTGTGAGCTCCTAGGCTAAAATCATATATCATTAATCCTGGTATTCCTGATATCTAGCAGAGTGCCTGGCACAAAGAGTTGCCCAGTAAATGATTTGAATTGCCCCTTGAAACTACCTAGCTGAATTAAGAAGGTAACAGAATTCCTTGTACAACAGAAATCTTTAAACGAACATGCTTGTTGACTATGTAAATAGTTAATATTTCAACTTACTACAATATATGCAAAGAACCATGTTATGTTCTATGGGGTAAGTACAAAGATAAATAAGGCTTGATTCCCACAGAGTAAAATCTCACAGTTGAGTAGCATATATAAGACCCATATACAGGTATATAAGTATGAAATATGATAAAATATATAAGTACTCTTCAAGTTCATATTCCATGGAACCAAGTATTTTTCTATATACTTCCAATGGTAGTCTTAATACTGGATGGGGTGAAAATAGATGTGACAAGAAGCACAGTAGAGAGCAGCAACCATGGTGGCTTGTTATCCTATATAATAAAAGGCTAATATGCAAATCAACCCAACGGGGGAATGACTGGTCGCTATGATGAGCACTGACCAGCAGGGGGCAGACACTCAATGCAAGAGCTTCCCCTGGTGGTCAGTGCGCTCCCACAGTGGGAGTGCTGCTCAGCCAGAAGCCGGGCTCATGGCTGGCAAGCACAGCAGTGGTGGCGGGAGCCTCTCCCGCCTCCTTGGCAGAGCTAAGGACCCCTTGGGAGATGTCCAACTGCCAGGCAGACATCCCCTGAGGGGTCCTAGGCTGAGGGATCCCCCCCCCCCCCACAGTGCACAAATGTTGTGCACCGGGCCTCTAGTATCTTAATAATAGCTATTGAGATACAGAAATTAGAGTGGACACTGACATCAGGAATCATAAGAAAACTAATAATTGCTCTGATATCACAAATGCATGCTTTACTTACCCTCCAGTTTTCACTATCAATGCTTCGGTATTTTAATTCATATTCTACCGTGTGTTCCTCACAATTATCCAGAAACAGTGGAGGTTGCCATTGCAAATAGAGATAACCTAAATATCCAGGATCCACTATCTCAAAATCCTCAGGAGGATTAACTGAAATAAAATTAAAATATTTTTACTTTTTTCCTGTATCTAATGACAAAGATTGCTAAATCTAGATTACTTCCATATGTCCATCAACTGATGAATAGATAAATAAACTGTGGTTCATCTATAAAATGGGTACACGCTACACTATGAAGAACCTTGAAAACATAAAGCTAAATGAAATAAGCTACTACAAAAGATCACATATTACATGATTCCCTTTATATAAAATATCTAAAATAGGCAAATCCACTGACACAGAAAACAGATTAGTGGTTGCCAGGGGCTGGAGGGGAAGAAGAAAGAGGCATGACTGCTGAATGGATATGAGGTTTCTTTTTGGGGTGATGAAAATATTCTAGAATTTGATACTAGTGGCTGTTACACAACTTTATGAATATACTAAAAACCACAGAACAATGCACTTTAAAAGTGAGAGTTTTATGCTATGTAAACTATATCTTGCCCAGCCAGTGTGACTCAGTGGTTGAGTGTCGACCCATGAACCAGGAAGTCACGGTTCCATTACCAGTCTGGGCACATGCCCAGGTTGTGGGTTCAATCCCCAGTGAGGAGCATGTAGGTGGCAGCTGATCAATGATTCTCTCTCCCTCTCCCTTCCTCTCTGAAATCAATAAAAACATCTATAATAATAAAAGCATAATATGCTCATTAGACTGGATGACCTTCCAGACACAGCCAGGGTTGCAAGGGAAGCCCGGGTCCCAGGTGCCTGCCAGCGGCCAGAAGGAAGCCCAAGACCCAGGTGCTGGAGGGAATCCTGGGTCCCGGGTGCCAGAGGGAAGCCAGTGCCAGAAGCCAGGGGAAGGAAGGCCTACTCTTGCACGAATTTTTAGAAAATTATATTTCAATAGAGCAGTTTAAAAATCTGGATTACTGCTATATAGTTATCCCCTCTTTCAGAAATCGCATATGCAAAATGTGATTTTGCCTAGCTAGGTACTAAGTTTTCACAGAAACAAAAATTTCAACACAGAATTATCTCTATGGTCATATAGATCATAATTTGGTCTAGGATGGGAACACTTTATTACATAAATCTCTCTAATAGCAAGAACCAAACAGTATTAATTCAGTGTATACTATATCCATATAACATCATGGCACATACACAAAAGGAATCCTATCTAATAAAAGAGTAATATGCAAATTGACTGTCACTCCAAGACACAAGATGGCTGCCCCCATGTGGTCAAAGATGGCTGCCCCCATGTGGACACAAGATGGCCACCACAAGATGGCCTGCAGGGGAGGGCAGTTGTGGGCAGTTAGGGGTGACCAGGCCAGCAGAGGAAGGCAGTTGGGGGTGATCAGGGCAGCAGAGGAGGGCAGTTGGGGGAGACCAGGCCAGCAAGGGAGGGCAGTTGGGGGGGAAAACAGGCCTGCAGGGGAGGGCAGTTGGGGGAGACCAGGCCAGCAAGGGAGGGCAGTTGGGGGGAAACCAGGCCTGCAGGGGAGGGCAGTTGGGGGGGACCAAGTCAGCAAGGTAGGCAGTTGGGGGGGCCAGGACTGCAGTGGAAGGCAGTTGGGGGGGGACCAGGCCTGCAGTGGAGGATAGTTCGGGGGGGACCCAGGCCTGCATGGGAGGGCAGTTGTGGGCAATCAGGCCAGCAGGAAGGGCAGTTAGGGGTGACCGAGCCAGCAGAGAAGGGCAGGAAGGGGAGACCAGGCCAGCAGGGGAGGGCAGTTGGGGGGGACCAGGCCTGCAGGGAGGGCAGTTGTGGGCAATCAGGCCAGCAGGAAGGGCAGTTAGGGGTGACCGAGCCAGCAGAGAAGGGCAGGAAGGGGAGACCAGGCCAGCAGGGGAGGACAGTTGGGGGGGACCCAGACCTGCAGGGAGGGCAGTTGGGGGGTACAAGGCCAGCAGGGGAGGGCAGTTCGGGGGACCAGGCCTGCAGGGGAGGACAGTTAGGGGTGACCAGACTGGCAGGGGAGGGCAGTTAGGGGTGACCAGGCCTGCAGGGGAGGGCAGTTAGGGGCAATCGGGCCAACCGGGGAGCAGTTAGGCATTGATCAGGCTGGCAGGGGAGTGGTTAGTGGGTGATCAGGCTGGCAGGCAGAAGTGGTTAGGGGCAATCAGGCAGAGGCAGGCGAGCGGTTGGGAGCCAGCAGTCCTGGATTTTGAGAGGGATGTCCAACTGCTCGTTTAGGCCCAATCCTGTTGGGATCGGGCCTAAACAGGCGGTCAGAGATCCCTCAAGGGGTCCCAGATTAGAGAGGGTGCAGGCTGGGCTGAGGGACACACACACCCCTGTGCACGAATTTCATGCACCGGGCCTCTAATAGAAAATATAAAAGACAACTACATGACTAAGGGCCTTAAAATTAGGCAGATCTTGTTGGTTTAATCTCATTAATTAAATCTTTTAGTAAACTAAAGTTCAGAGTGATACCTAGAGTATGGCAAACCAGGGCCACTCTTTGAGAGGATTCAAGAAGGGGCAGGCAGACTGAATAGAGTGACACCTGGAAACAGCCCCTTTTATTTTGGGGGAAGAGGCAGTGGGAGGCAATGGCTTCCTGATCTGGTAACTTAAAAGCAACAAAAACAAACAAATCCTATATAATAAAAGGCTAATATGCAAATTGACCGAACGGCACAACTACCGGTCGCTATGACACCACTAACCACCAGGGGGCAGATGCTCAAGGCAGGGGCTGCCCCTAGTGGCCAGTGCACTCCCACAGGGGGAGCGCCACTCAGCCAGAAACCCTGAGCCAGGCTCACAGCTGATGAGTGCAGCGGTGGTGGCAGGAGCCTCTCCCGCCTCCATAGCAGTGCTAAGGATGTCCAACTGATGGCTTAGGTCTGCTCCCCGCAGGCCTAAGCCAGCAGTTGGACATCCCCCAAGGGCTCCCAGACTGCGAGATGGCACAGGCTGGGCTAAGGGACCGCCCCTTCCCCCCCGGCCGAGTGCACAAATTTCATGTACCAGGCCTCTAGTATTCTATAAACTTTTGTACTAGCAAAGCTAGCAGTTCTATACTATGACCCTCATGCTGGCTTTCTGTTGCTAAATCCCTCTCATTTCTTTTTTATAAAAAATACATTTTTATTGATTTCAGAGAGGAAGGAAGAGGGAGAGAGAGAAATATCCATGATGAGAGAGAATTATGGATCAGCTGCCTCCTGCAAGTCCCCCACTGGGGATCGAGCCCACAACCCATGCATGTGCCCTTGACCGGAATCGAACCTGGGACCTTTCAGTTCACAGGCCGATGCTCTATCCACTGAGCCAAATCGGCTAGGGCTAAATCCCTCTCATTTCTACTCTGTTGTTCATTTTAATACTTTATAACAGTGAGGTGATGAGGGGGGGGGGGGAATCCACAGGAAAAAAATGTGGCAGGATTTTAAACAAAAGTTAAGGATAGTAATTAAAGAGTTTCAGTTAGTTGGGTACTAGGCAGTGAGGTTTCAGATAATTAAGCTATTCATTGGATAGGACTATATAAAACATTTGGAAATGTTTTGGAATTAATTCAGGAAGCCAATAAACAAAAAGATATGTTCTTACTAGTCATCTCATGTATAAATAGCTATTGAGTTTGGCTTTTATCCCACAAAATGTTTATCATCAGTTACCTTACACATGAGGCTGACTAGTAAGAACATATCTTTTGTGCATGGACTTCCTGAATTAATTCCCAATAACAATCCACCTACTTTTCATGCATTTTCTTAGGGAAGGTTGAAAAGGCAGTTAATATCCTTAATTTTAAAACTTCTCCATTGTTGGTTTACCTTTTATCTCAGTGTTTGAAGACAAAGTAGAGCCAAATGCTGTGCAAATAAGAATGGCATATAGGCATCTGACATCCAAATGAATGAAAGCCATTTCTCTAAAATTGAATACCTTGAAATTCCACTCTAAGAAAAAAAAATACATTTTAACTTTATCTTACTTCAAATAACCAAATGACTAAATGTGAGTGAAAACACATTTGAGAACTTTCTGCATGCCTTCCTACCAAGATTTAGGAAAATTGTGCCTCTCTGAACCATGAACAACAACAACAAAAAATCAAGTTTGTAACCAATATATTTGGAAATTGAGGATTCTAGTCTCATACTTCTTATAAGGCTGAAAACAAAGCAAAACCTGTATCCCTTCACCCGCCTCCAACTCCCACACCCACACCCACACTTTTCTATACATTACATCTGTGGCCAGGATGGGATGACTTAGCCTTCAGCCTGAAGACTGAGCCAGAACCACCAGAGTGCTCTAACTGGTTCACCGGAGGGAGGGATTATGACATCATTAGTCTCCATAGCAACCCTCTCCCCTAGCAACAAAGAAAACACTAATACAAACTTTTTTGAAATAAAAAGTATTTGAAAGTTATCTGACTACTAAGAATGCTCAGAATCCACACCAAAAGCCTCAAATAACACAAAGCTTTGTTCCATTTCTTCATAAATATTAAATCATCATTACCTCTCATATCTGTTTCACTCTTCCCTGTGTTTTCTGTATCAGTAAATGGTATCATTATCTTCCCAGTTGCCCAAAACAGAAACCTGGGAGTTTTCCTCAATTTCTCTCTCTCTCATCTAATATCTCAATTATTACTACCATTTTCTAAATTGATCTTTTCATCAAGGATCTCCTTATCCAGTCTTTCCTGCCTCCAAACCATTCTCCACTCATGTAGCAAAATGACTTCTCTAAAAGGGAATTCTGAACTTAATAGCCTTTTCTTAAAGCAGTATTTCACTGCCACAGAATACAATTTAATAATCTTTTTGGAGATTCCAACATGGTGGCTAGCAGAACTGGAGTGAGGGAGAGAGTGAGTGAGTAAGGGAGTGAGAAGGGAGTGCGTGGATGTGCAGTGTGTGTGTGTGTGTGTGTGTGTGTGTGTGTGTGTGTGTGTACCAGTCAGATCTCATAGGAGTCTCCGGGGTGGGTGGTTAAGGCTTTCCTGGGCAAAGAGCCCCTGCTACCACCATAGGTATTCCCTGGGTGGGCACGGGTCTGGCTCAGAAACCACACCATCTTGAAGGGGGGAGTGGCAGCGTCTAGGAGCACAGCCTCACCACCATCCAGACTAGCCTTGGACACTGACTCTGACCATGCAGTAAGTTGAAGGACAGCAGGACCTCACCTGCACCCTGCTGCATCCACTGCTCAAGACAGGCAGCTAGTAGAACACCAGTGGGACCTCACAAGCGTCCCCTGACACAGGCACTGACTGAGAGAGCCAGCGAGTGGAATGGCAGCTGGACCTCATGCATGCCCCCACCCCCACCACAGGTACTGCCTGGGACCACCAGAGAGTGGAATGCTAGTGGGATCCCTAGCACCTGTAGCTGACACCTACAGGTCCAACTCCATGGGGAAAGGGAGTACAGCTCAGAACAGGAACAATCAAGGTGTAAGACTCAAGGCAGACCCAGCCTCTGAGCCAGGGAGTCCTGACCACTGGACTACTAGGGGCTGCAATCTCTCAGACCTCAATCAGGTTGCAAAAAGGGCAGTGATTCAGGATAGACACACCAAGGGACCAGATTTAACATCAGAACAAAATCCAGCTAGCCCCACAAATCCAGCTAGCGGACCTAAAGGTCTTTGAGTATGTGAGTATGTGTGGTTTGGTTTTTTGGTGTGTGTGTGTCTGAGTGGGTTTTTTGTTTTTTGTTGCCCCCCCCTTTTTTTTCTTTCTTCTTTTTTCTTGCATATCTCTAATTTCTCTCTTTCTTTTGATTCTATTCTACTTTAGCCTTTTATTATTGTTATTATTAATTTTTCTTATTTGTTTTGTTTTTCTCTTTTTTCCCGTTTCTTTTCTGTTTTTACTTTTCCTATTTATGAATTCATATACCCATTATTACTATGCTTTAATTTTATTATTATTATTTCATTTATTTTCTGTTTCCTCTTATTTTTTCCTCCTATATTAGTTCTTTTACCTTCTTCCTTGCTTCCATATAGCCATTTTTTTGGTCTTCTTCTTCCTTCCTTTTTCTTTATATACCCTCTAAGTCTTTGGTCATGTGTCTTTTAGTATTCTTTTTATTTCTTCTGTGCTTTGCTTTGCTTTTTCTTCTTTTTCCTTCTTAGTCTTTCCAGTTGTTGATGCACTGAGTAGCTTGATTTTTGTGGTGTTTTGGTTTGGCCCTGTTGTGTCTTATTCCATTCTGTCAGCACTATATAACAGCTGGCACAAAGATGTTGGGGTTGAACCTCACTGGCAACAAGTCCAAGGGGGAGATCCTTCCCAGGAATGGGACATCAACAATCAAGTCCCAGTTACAACAGGAGATCCCAAATAATGCACACAAGGAGTATTCCTAGAGCATGTAGTTCAGGTGAACAAAGATACTGCACCACTGGACCCCTCAAGATACTTTCTACACCAGGCCATCCCACAAAGACTGGAAGGCATAACAGTTCTATGTAATACATAGAAGTAAATACAAAGATAACAGGTAAAATGGAGAGACTCAGAAGCAACCCCCAAATAAGAGAAAAGAAGGAATCTCCAGAAAAAGAAATAAATGAGATGGAGGCAAGCAACCTATCAGACATGGAGTTCAAAGCAATGGTTATAAAGATTCTTAAGGAACTTAGTGCTAATTACAATATCATGAAAAGGGAACTAGAAGCCATGAACAAGAACCAGGCAGAAATGAAGAATGATATATTTGACATCAAGAACACACTGGAAGATATTAAAAGTAGATTGGATGAAGCAGAGGATCAAATCAGCAATTTGGAAGACAATTTAGAAATAAATACCCAATTAAAGCAGCAAATGGAAAAAAGAATTAAAAAGCAGGAAGATAGCTTAAAGGAGTTCTGGGGTGACATGAAATGTAACAACATCCACATTATAGAAATACCAGAAAGGTAAGAAGTTCAGCAAGGAACAGAGAACCTTTTTAAAGAAATAATGACAAAAAAGTTCCCCAACCTGGTGAATAAAAATGTCACACAAGTTCAGGAGGCACAGAAAGTCCCAATCAAGATGAACCAAGGAGACCCACACTTATACACATCATAATTAAAATGGCAAATGTTAAAGACAAAAAGAATCTTAAAGGCAGCAAGAGAGAGAGAGAAAAGTACCTATAAAGGAGTTCCCATTAAAATGTCAGCTGACTTTTCAATAGAAACATTTCAGGCCAAAAGGGAGTGGCATGAAGTACTCAAAGTAATGAAAAGCAAGGGCCTATATCCAAGAATACTGTATCCAGCAAGGCTATCATTTAGAATTGAATGTGAAACAAAAAGCTTTCCAGACATAAAAAGGTTAAGTAGTACATTACCACCAAAACAGAAACACAACAAATGTTAAAGGGACTGCTCTATGAAAAAGAAAAGGGGAGAGAGGATCATAGGCAAAAAAAAAAAAAAAAAAAAAATGGCAATAAATAAATACTTATCAATAATAACCTTAAATGTAAATGGATTAAATGCTCCAGTCAAAAGACATAGGGTGACTGAATAGATAAGAAAAGATGACCCATATATATGCTGTCTACAAGCAACCCACCTCAGAACAAAAGATGCACAGACTGAGAGTGAAAGGATGGGAAAATATATTCCATGCATATGGAAAGGAAAAGAAAGCTGGGATAGCAACTCTCATATCAGATAAAATAGACTTCAAAACAAAGGCCATAACAAGAGATAAAGAAAGCCACTTCATAATACTAAAGGGAATGATTCAACAAGAAAATACAACCCTTATAAACATATATGCACCTAATACAAGAGCACCAAAGTACATATAACAAGTACTGATGGACTTTAAGGGAGAGATTGACAGAAATACAGTCATAGTAAAGGACTTTGACACCCCACTGACATCACTGGATAGGTCTTCTAGACAAAAATTGAATAAGGAAACAGGCCTTAAATGACATACTAGATCAGATAAATATATCTGATATTTACAGAACATTTCTCCCCAAAGCAACAGAATATACATTCTTCTCAAGTACACATGGGGAATTCTCAAAGATAGACCACATGTTGGGCACAAAACAAGTCTATACCAATTCAAGATTAATATAAAACCAAGCATCTCTGGTCACAATGGCATGAATTAGAAATCAACTACAATAAAAAATTTAAAAACACTCAAATACATGGAGACTATATAGCATGTTATTAAACAATTAGAGGCCCAGTGCACAGATTCGTGCACTGGTGGGGTCCCTCAGTCTGGCCTGCGCCCTCTCGCAATCCAGGGCCTCGCAGGGGGATGTTGAAGAGTTGGTTTGGCCTGATCCCTACAGGCCAGGCCAAGGGACCAAACTGGTGCATGAATCCATGCACTGGGCCAGTTTCGACTTGATCCCTGCAGGCTAGGCCGAGGGACCCCACTGGTGCATGGGCCTCTAGTATGCATATAAGATCTTTGGTTAATATCTTCCCACCCTCCCTCTCCCCCCTTCCCTATGAGATTCATCACTCTGTTCCATGTTCCCATGCCTGTGGTTTCCACTCCTGCATTGAGCTTCTGTCCCCTGGTGGTCAGTGCACATCATAGCTACCAGATGGTCAGCTGGCCAGCTAGTTGGCCAGTTGGCCAGTCAGCCAGTCACTTAGGCTTTTATATATATAGATGAATGGGTTACCAATGAGATCAAGCAAGAAATTAAAAACTTCCTAGAAACAAATGAAAATGAACATATAACCACCCAAAACCTATGGGAAAGCAGTCCTGAGAGGGAAGTTCATAGCACTATAGGCCTACTTCAAGAAACAATAAAAACAACTAATGAGCCATCTAATCCTACAACTAAATGAATTAGAAAGAGAGCAGCAAGAAATGCTCAGAGGGAGTAGAATGAAGGACATAATAAAGATCAGAGCAGAAACAAATGACATAGAGACTAAAAAAAAAATAATACAATAGATCAGTGGTCAGCAAACTGCGGCTCACAAGCCACATGCGGCTCGCGAGCCACGGTTTGCCGCTCTGTTGACTAATGAGTTTGCCGACCACTGCCTTAGGGAAAAACACTTAAAAAACATTTTAATAATGTACTAATGTCTTTAACCTGAAGTCAAAACTTCTGGGTAAGGGTAATGCCTTACGCAGTGGTTGGCAAACTCATTAGTCAACAGAGTGGCAAACAACGGCTCGCGAGCCGCATGTGGCTCGTGAGCCGCAGTTTGCCAACCACTGCAATAGATCAATAAATCCAAGAGCTGGTTCCTTGCAAAGATAAATAAGATTGTTGAGCCCTCCCCTAACCGGTTTGGCTCAGTGGATGCAGAGCATCAGCCTGCGGATTGAAGGGGGTCCCAGGTTCGAATCTGGTCAAGGGCATGTACCTTGGTTGCAGGCACATCCCCAGTAGGGGGTGTGCAGGAGGCAGCTGATCAATGTTTCTCTCTCATCGATGTTTCTAGCTCTCTATCCCTCTCCCTTCCTCTCTGTAAAAAATCAATAAAATATATTTTTTTAAAAAGATTGGTGAACCCATAGCCAGACTCATCAAAAAACAAAGAGGACTCAAATAAACAAAAATAAACAAAATCAGAAGTGAGGAGGAGACAAAATGGCGGTGGAATAGACAGACGTGTCCTGAGCCTTGTCCTGGAGCAAATAGAGTGAGCGGCTAAAACAAGTGGAATTCAGCCCAAATTTCCGAAGGAGATACAGCTGGTGAGACAGTTTGCAGCCGGAAAGGGCAAAGGTCCCCTGGATAAAGGTGAAATCAAGGATCTAGGCAACAGAGTCTGCCGGACCTCTGTGCCCAGAGGGTCGGTGAGAAGCTACATGGTGCCAAGCTGCGTCCCTGAGGACAGGCAAAGCGTCTGACTGTGAAAAAAGGGTCGATGGGACTGCGGGAGGTAGGGGATTTTGGACCTTGGAGTCTGGATTTTGGATCTGAGCTCAGAGGCAGCCCTGAAGGGCTGGCTGAACCACGCAGTGCCAGCAAGAGAGGAGCTTGCAGGGACGCAGTCCCTCCTCGCTCTGGGGCCTGTGCCTTTCTTCACTGAACCTAGTTCATAGGACATTTCAGATACAGACACTTACCTGTGGCTGAGGTGCGGGAGAAGGTGTGGACTTGTGGAATCTGGGGAGAGTGGGCGGCATTCCAGGAAAGGTGGTAGCGAGTCTGGCGCTGAGTCATACCTGAGCCCCGGTGGCCATTTTCTCCTGAGAGATAGCCCCTCCCTCCAGTCTCCAGGCAACCAATACAGCCACACCCAGATCCCACCCTGAATAATACAAAGGAATCTGAATACTCCCTGAGGTCACAGGAACTGGCCTAAAGAGAAATCTTTAGCCCCAGCAACCGGAAAATGAGAAACAGTACAGTACAGAAGACTGGGATCATAAGCCAGCCAAAGGAACAACACTTTACTTTTTTCACTTTTATTTTTATTTTTTATTATCCCTTTTCTTTCTTTCTTTTTGTTTCTTCTTTTCTTCTTTGTTTTCCTGTTTTTGTTTGTTGCTTTATTTTCTATTTCTTTTCGCATTATTTTTCCATTACTATTTTTATTTGCTATTTTTAATTTTTTATACCATTTTTAAATCCATTTTTTTGTAAATTTATTATTATTTTCTTCTCATTCTCTTTATTCTTATCCACTTTCTACTTCCTCAATACTAAATTGAGATCCTCTCCATACTCATCCAATTCTTAATCTTATTTTCAGTATATAAGCCCAACCTCTACAGATTCTGTCCCAACCCTCTTTGCTGGGTGTGTGGTGTTTCTATTTTTTTTGTTTTATCTATTGGTTCTATATATATTCTCCTTTTTCTTCCTTTGTCTTTTATCTCTTATCTTTTTTTTCTCTCTCTGATAGCATTTGTGCTCTCTTTTCGCTGCCGTAACTCTCTTTTCTCAGGTGGTCACTTATATTGCGGTTATGGGTGTTGTGAGTACATTTGTGCTTAGTTCCCTCTGTGTTGTGTTTTGTTGAGGTGAATTTTATCCGGTCTGGCAAAGGGGCCTGAGAGCAAGCCACATAATCAGACACTTGGAGAGGAAACTCCATCCACTAACGGCTCAATAACACCCCAGACCCAACTATAAAGGCAGGAAGAATGCAGCAGTGAGGGAAAGAGCATGAGTGAGTGAGGGAGTAAAAGAGGAGTGTGTGGTCAGGTGGTGTGTGTGTGTGTGTGTGTGTGTGTGTGTGTGTGTGTGAGTGAATGAGGCAAAGTTAGATCCCACAGGACCTTCAGGGGCAGGCTAATCAGGCTCACCTAACTAGGCAGCTTCTGCTACCATTGCAAACAGAACCAGGAGTCCAGCTTGTCCTCAGAGGGCTAGACTTTTTGAAAGGAAGAGCTGATATAACTGGGTTCCCAGCCTCAACTCCACCCAGAGTGCCCTCAGATAACACTTCTCCTCGGACGAGGGGCAGTCTGCTCATGTGGCTGCTGCTCCTCATGTGGGAGTTAGCTGCTTGTGCTGTTGATGCTCCTCAGACAGGGACAGGCTGCTCACCCGGCTCTACAGCCACCCCTGCCACGGACATGCTACCTAGGCTGTGATCCCACGGTCAACGAGGCTCCAGCCACCCTGGGTGCAGGCTCCTGTGAGTTCAGAAGCAGGCTCCCCTCTGACCAGCCCAACGCTTTAGCCCAGGGCACTGCAACCATGTGAACAGCAGACACGTGAGCAGCTCGCTCCTGTCCAAGGAGCAGCAGCCCCGCAAGCAACCCGCCCGAGGCCTAAGATATGCAGCTTCACATGGCCTGCCCCTGTCCAAGGAGCAGCAGCTGTGTGCGCAGCCAGTTCCCCTGTCTGAGGAGCAGTAACCATGCGAGCAGCTCGCCCCATCTGAAGAGCAGCAGCCGCTTGAGCAGCCCACCCATGACTGAGGAGTGGCAGCCCCACACAGCTGGACCCCATATGAGGAGCAGCAGCTGCATGCAGCCCGCACCCTGCACCTGTCCGAAGAGCAGCAGCTGTGCTGCACGAACAGCCAGCACCCTTCCAAGGAGCAGCAGCTGTGAGAGCAGCCCAGCCCCATCCGAAGAGCAGCAGCTGTGTGAGTAGACAGCCCCCTTCTGAGGAGCAGCAGCCGCACAAACCACTTGCCCCCATCTGAGGAGCAGCACCTGTGTGAGCAGCCCACCCCCTTCTGAGGAGCAAAAGTTCTATGAGCAGCACACCCCCTTCTGAGGAGCAGCAGCCACATAAGAAGATGGCCCACATCCAAGGAGCAGCAGCCCTGTGCAGTCCGCACTGGTCCGAGGAGCAGCACCCACATGCAGCCTGCACCTGTCCGATCAGGAGCCTGGTGAGCAGCCTGTCCCTGTCTGAGGAGCATCAACAGCACGAGCAGCTCACTCCCACATGAGGAGCAGCATCTGCATGAGCAGACTGCCCCCGTCCAAGGAGAAGCAGCTGAATGAGAAACCCACACCTGTATGAGGAGCAGCAGCCCTGCAAGCAACTTGCCTTGTCCCAAGAGCAGCGGCATCACGAGCAGCCCGTCCCATCTGAGGAACAGCAGCAGCATGCAGCCAGCCCCCATCCAAAGAACAGCAGCCACATGAGAAGTCCGCCCCTGTCCGAGGAGCAGCAACCACGTAAGCAGCCAGCCACCGTCCAAGCAGCAGTGGACACGAGCAACCCATCCCCATCCGAGGAGCAGCAACCTCATAATCAGCCCACCCCCATCCAAGGAACAGCAGCTATTCGAGCAACCTCCCCCACTAGCCAGAGGAGGCACCATTGCTGCGAACAGCACCCACCAGAGGAACCGCTGCCAACTGAGAAGCAGCTGCTACCATGACTGCCCAAGGAGCAATTGCAACCCGAGAAGCCACTGCCACCCAAGGAGCAGCCCTTGCACGGCTCGACAGCTAGATCAGTTGGTGAGACCAAAAATGGGTAGAAAAAGATACCACCAAAGGAAAGGAAAGGAGGAATCGCCAGAAAAGCAGCTAAGTGAAACAGAGGCATGCAATATGTCAGAAAAAAAGAATGCAGAATAAGGGTCATAGAGTTCATAAACCAGATGTAAGAAAAAATCAACACCTTATGTAAGAATCAAGAAGAAATGGATGAAAAAATCTACAACATATGTAAGAATCAAGAAGAAATGAAGAGTGATATAGCTGAAAGAAAAATCACCATGGAAAGTTTCAACAGTAGACTAGGAGAAGCAGAGCATCGAATTAGAAGACAGGGAAGTAAAACACAGCCAAACTGAATTGCAATTGGAGAAAAAAATTAAAAGACAGGAGGAGAGCCTAAGGGAGCTATGGGACAACATTAAACGAAGCAACATACGAATAATAGGGGTGCCAGAACAATAGGAAGAGGAACAAGGGTTAGAAGACCTATTTGAAAAAATAATGTCAGAAAACTTCCCAGATGTGGTGAATAAAAAAGTTACACAAGCATAGAGAGTCCCAAACAGGATGAACCTGAAAGACCTACACCAAGACACATCATAATTACGATGGCAAATATTCAGGACAAAGAGAGAATCTTAAAGGCTACAAGAGAGAGACAGAAAGTTACAAGGGAGCTCCCATTAGATTATCAAATGATTTCTCAACCGACACACATCAGGCCAGAAAAGAATGGAAGGAAATTCACAAAGTGATGCAAACCAAGGGACTGAATCCAAGAATACTCTAACCAGCAAGACTATCATTCAAAATTGAAGGGGAAATAAGGAACTTCACAGACAAAAAAAAGGCTAAGGGAGTTTATCACTTCCAAGCCAGCAATGGAAGAAATGCTAAAGGGACTGGTGTAAAAAGAAAAAATAAAAAGGTAAGAAGGAACACAGACACACACAAAAAATGGCTACAAACAAGTACCTTTAAATAATAACTTTAAATGTAAATGAACTAAATGCTCAAATCAAAAGACATCAAGTGGCTGAATGGATAAAAAACATGACCCATATATATGCTGTCTACAAGAGACCCACCTCAGAAAAAGGGACTCACACAGACTGAAAGTGAAGGGATGGAAAATCACATAGTCATATCAATTGATGCAGAAAAAACATTTGACAAAATCCAACACCCTTTCTTGATAAAAACTCTCAGCAAGGTGGGAATAGAAGGATCATACCTTAACATAATAAAAGCCATATATGAAAAACCCACAGCCAACATCATACTCAATGGACAAAAACTAAAACCATTTCCCCTAAAAACAGGAACAAGACAGGGATGCCCACTCTCACCACTCCTGTACAACATAGTGCTGGAAGTACTAGCCATTGCGATCAGACAAGAAGAAGAAATAAAAGGCATCCGAATTGGAAAAGAAGTGAAAGTGTCCTTATTTGTAGATGACATGATACTGTACATAGAAAACCCTAAAGACTCCATCAAAAAATTATTAGACTTAATAAATGAATTCGGCAACGCAGCAGGATACAAAATTAATGACAAGAAATCTATGGCATTTCTATACACCAATAATGAACTTACAGAAAGAGAGACTAAAAAAGCAATGCCAATTACCATTGCACCAAAAAAAAATTAAGATACCTAGGAATAAACTTAAACAAGGAGGTAAAAGACCTATACACAGAAAACTACAGGACACTGAAAAAAGAGATAGAGGAAGACATAAACAGATGGAAGAACATACCATGTTCATGGATTGGTCGAATCGACATCATCAAAATGTCCATACTACCCAAAGCAATCAATAAAATCAATGCACTTCCAATTAAAATACCAACAGCATATTTCACAGACCTAGAACAAACTTTCCAAAAATTCATCTGGAATAAAAAAAGACCCCGAAGAACTACAGCAATCCTGAGAAAGAAGAACAAAGTAGGTGGGATCTCAATACCAGATATCAAGCTGTATTACAAAGCCACTGTTCTCAAAACTGCCTGGTACTGGCACAAGAACAGACATATAGATCAATGGAATAGAATAAAGAACCCAGAACTCGACCCTAATCACTATGCTCAATTAATATTTGACAAAGGAGGCATGAACATCCAATGGAGTCAAGACAGTCTCTTCAATAAATGGTGTTGGGGAAAATTGGACAGATACATGCAAAAAAATGAAACTAGACCACCATCTTACACCATACACAAAAATAAACTCAAAATGGATAAAGGACTTAAGCATAAGACGGGAAACCATAAAAATACTAGAGGAATCCACAGGCAGAGAAATCTCAGACATATGCCAAAGCAATTTCTTCACCGATACAACTCCTAGGGCAATGGAAACTAAAGAGAAAATAAACAAATGGGACTACATAAAAATAAAAAGCTTTTGAACAGCAAAGGAAACCATCAATAAAACAACAAGAAAGCCCACTGTATTGGAGAACATATTTGCCAATGTTATCACTGATTAGGGTTTAATCTCCAACATTTACAGGGAACTCATACAACTTAATAAAAAGAAGATAAATAACCCAATCAAAAAATGGGCAATGGACCTAAATAGATACTTTTCAAAAGAAAATAGAAGGAAGGCCAAGAGACATATGAAAACCTGCTCAAAGTCACTAATCATCAGAGAGATGCAAATCAAAACAACAATGCAGTACCATCTCACACCTGTTAGAATGGCTATCTTCAACAAATCAACAAACGACAAGTGTTAGCAAGGATGCGGAGAAAAAGGAGTCCTCATGCACTGCTTGTGGGAATGCAGACTGGTGCCGCCACTGTGGAGAACAGCATGGAGTTTCCTCAAAAAACTAAAAATGAAACTCCCATTTGATCCAGTGATCCCACTTCTAGGACTATATCCCAAGAAACTAGAAACACCAATTAGAAAGGATATATGCACCCCTATGTTCATAGAAGCACAATTCACCATAGCTAAGATTTGGAAACAGCCTAAGTGCCCATCAGCAGATGAGTGGATTAAAGAGCTGTGATACATCTACACAATGGAATACTACGCTGCGGTAAAAAAGGAGTTCTTACCATTTGCAACAACATGGATGGAGATGGAGAGCGTTATGCTAAGTGAAATAAGCCAGACAGAGGAAGATAAATATCACATGATCTCACTGATTTGTGGAATATAATGAACAACATAAAGTGATGAACAAAAACAGATCCAGAGACAGAGAAGCATGGATCAGACTGTCATCCTCAGAGGGAAGGTAGGGGAGGGTGGGGGGAGGGGGAGAGATCAACCAAAGGACTTATATGCATGTATATAAGCCTAATCAATGGACACAGACAACAGGGGGTTGGGGACATGAATGAGGGGTGGGGGTAATGGGGAATAAGGACACATATGTAATACCTTAATCCATAAAGAAATTTAAAAAATAAAAGAAAAAAGTAACACATTCTTGCATCTAAAAAAAAATAAGTGAAAGAGGCAATATAACAATGGGCACCACAGAAATACAAAAGATTGGAAGCAAATACTATGAACAACTATATGCCAACAAACTGTACAACCTGGGTGAAATGGACAAATTTGTAAAAAAATACAATCTCCCAAAACTAAATCAGGAAAATCAGAAAACCTAGGTAGGACAATAACCACTGATGAAATGGAAGCAGTGATTTAAGAACTTACTGCAAACTAAAGTCCTGGACTGGATGGATTCAGAGGAGAATTTGATCAAACATTTAAAGAAGAACTAACACCTATCCTCCTCAAACTATTCCAAAACATTCAGGAGAAGGGAAGACTTATAAGCTCCCTTTACAATGCCAGAATTATTGTAACTCCAAAACCAGATAAAGACACTACAAGATAGAAAATTATAGGCCAATATCCCTGATGAACATAGATGCTAAAATCCTCAACAAAATATTAGCAAATCGGATCCAGCAATATATTCCAAAGATCATACACCATGATCAAGTTTAATTTATTCCAAGGATGCAAGGATGGTACAATATTCACAAGTCAATAAATGTCATACATCACATAAAGAAATTGAAAGATAAAACCACAGCCCACTGGCATCTGGTTAGGTCAGTGGTCTGCAAACTGCGGCTCGTGAGCCACATGCAGCTCGCAAGCCGCGGTTTGCCACTCTGTTGACTAATGAGTTTGCCGACCACTGACCTAGACTCTCAATTCCAATAATTACAGGCTGTTGTTGTTCCTTGTGATTAAGCCCCTATCCCAGTGGTCGGCAAACTCATTAGTCAACAGAGCGGCAAACCGCGGCTCAAGCCACATGTGGCTCAGGAGCCGCAGTTTGCTGACCACTGGTGGTTGAGTGTTGATCTATGAACCAGGAGGTCACAGTTCGATTCTTGGTCAGGTCACATGTCTGGGTTATGGGCTCAATCGCCAGTGTGGGGCATGCAGGAGGCAGCCAATCAATGATTGTCTCTCACCATTGATGTTTCTGTCTCTCTCTGCCTCTCCCTTCCTCTCTGAAATCAAGAAAAATACATAAAAAAAGGAAAAAGAAAAGCCACACAATCATATCAATAGATGCAGGAAAAGCATTTGACACAATCCAGCACCCTTTTTAGATAAAAACTCTCAGTAAAGTGGGAATAGAAGGATCATACCTCAGCATAATAAAAGCCATACATGACAAAACTACAGCCAATATAATACTCAGTGGGCAAAAACTAAAAGAAATTCCCTTACCAACAGGAAGAAGACAAGGATGTCCTCTTTCACCACTCTTATTCAACACTAGTGGCCCGGTGCATGAAATTCATGCACATTAAAAGGGGATTAATTAGAGGAAATAATTTAATATTGCTATTTGCCCTTTCTCTATAATAGAAGTGTCAGAGATGAAAGAAAATTAGTAAAATGTATATGAAACCCTTCCTCCTGTCAGAATCTGGGGTACACCACGAGACCCAGAGTCAAGTCCCCGCCCACCCACATGCGCCTCAAAATCACATGAGACCCAGACCCAGCCAGCCCCCGCCCCCATTGGGCTAGATCCAGACCTGGCCCGTCCCACCCTTGTCAAGCCCTGCCAAGCAGGGGACGTAGCCTCAGGTCCCCTGACCCAGCGCCAGGACAGAGGGCGTGGCCTGAGGTCCCCCAGCCCAGACTGGGGCAGGAGGCATGCCTTGGGGTCTCCCGTCAAGCCCCACCAGGTGGAGGACATGGCCTGAGATACCCTGTCAAGCCCTGCTGGGTGGGGGGCATGGCCTGAGGTCCCTCGTCAAGCCTTGCCAGGTGGGGGGGGGGCGCAGCCTCAGGTCCCCCGGCCCAGCACTGGGAGGGGGGCACAGCTTCAGGTCCCCTATCAAGCCCCACCAGCAGAGGGTGCAGCCTCAGGTCTCCCGTCAAGCCCCTCTGTGCAGGGGGTGCAGCCTGAGTTCACCCAACCCAGCACTAGGGGTGCACCTTGAGGTCCCCTGTCAAGCCCCGCCAGGCAGGGGGGCACAGCCTCAGGTCCCCTGGCCCGGTGTTAGGGTGGGGGGTGCGGCCTGAAGTCCCCTGTCAAGCCCCACCTGGTGGGGGGCGCGTCCTAAGGTCCCCTGGCCTGGCGTTGGGGTGGGGGGAGCAGCCTCAGGTCCCCTAGCCCAGCACCAGGACAGGAAGTGCACCTTGAGGTCCCCCATCAAGCCCCACCGGGTGGGGGATGTGGCCTGAGGTCCCCCGGCCTGGTGCCAAGGTGGGAGGCGCAGCCTGAGGGCCCCTGTCAAGCCCTGCCAGGTGGGGGTGTGGTCTGAGGTCCCCTGTCAAACCCAGCCAGGCAGGGGGGGCACAGCCTCAGGTCCCCTGGCCTGGTGTTGGGGTGGGGGACATGGCCTGAGTTCCCCCGACCCAGCACTGGGGGTGCACCTTGAGCTCCCCTGTCAAGCCCTGCTGGGTGGGGGGCATGGCCTGAGGTCCCCTGTCAAGCCCAGCCAGGTAGAGGGGCGCAGCCTCAGGTCCCCTGGCCTGGTGCTGGGGCGGGGGGCACAGCCTGAGGTCCCCTGTCAAGCCCCACTGGGCTGGGGGTGTGCTCTGAGGTCCCCCGGCCTGGTGCCAGGGTGGGGGGTGCGGCCTGAGGTCCCCCAGCCTGGCACTGGGGTGCGGGAGCAGCCTGAGGTCCCCTAGCCCAGCACCAGGACAGGAAGCACACCTTGAGGTCCCCCATCAAGCCCTGCTGGGCGCAGGGCATGGCCTCAGGTCCCCTGGCCTGGCACCAGGGTGGGGGGCGTGGCCTGAGGTCCCCCAGCCTGACACCAGAGCAGGCGGCGCAGCCTGAGGTCCCCTGTCAAGCCCTACGGGAGTGGGGGAGAGCGTAGCCTCAGGTCCCTGCTGATTGCTCATTAAGGCTCCTTCTGGGAACTTGGCTTCAGCTGTAGGTGCAGCCATCTTTGTGATGGAGTGATGGTCAATTAGCATATTCCCTCTTTATTAGATAGGATAGTACTGGAAGTCCTAGCCACAGCAGTCACATAAAAAGAGGGATAAAAAGCATCCAAGTTGGAAAGGAGGAAGTAAATCTCTCATTATTCAAAGATGACATGATATTGTACATGGAAAACCCTAAGGACTCCTCCAGGAAAATACTAGACTTAATAAAGGAATTCAGCAAGATAATAGGATACAAAATCAACATCCATAAATCAATGGCATTTTTATGCATCAATAATGAACTCTCAGAAAGAGAAACTAAAAAAGCATTCCCATTTACAATTACAGCAAGAACAAAAAAAAAAAAAAAAAAGATACCTAGAAGTAAACTTAACCAAGGAGGTAAAAGACCTGTACTTGGAAAACCATAGGATATTGAAAAAAGAAATAGAGGAAGATTCAAACAAATGGAAATATATACTATGTTCATGGATTGGAGGAATTAACATAATTAAAATATCTATACTACCCAAAGCAATCTATAGATTCAACACAATCCTTATTAAAATACCAATGGCATACTTCACAGATCTAGAAGAAATACTTCAAAAATTTATATGGAACCATAAAAGATCCCGAATAGCTACAGCAATCTTGAGAAAGAAGAATGAGGTAGGAGAGATCACAATGCCAGATATCAAACTATACTACAAAGCCATTATAACCAAAATAGCCTGGTAATGTCACAAGAAGAGGCATATAGACCAATAGATCAGAACAGAGAGCCCAGAAATTGACCCACACCATTAAGGTCAATTAATGTTTGACAAAGGAGGCAAGAACATACAATGGAGTAAAGAGAGTCTCTTCAACAAATGGTGTTGGGAAAACTGGACAGACACATGCACCAACTTACACCATATACAAGAATAAGCTCAAAATGGGTAAAAGAATTAAATGTAAGGCATGAAACCATAAAAATCTTAGAGGAGAACATAGGCAGCAAAATCTCAGACATCTCACGTAGCAATCTGTTTGCAGAAACATCTCCCAGGGCAAAGGAAACTAAGGAGAAAATAAACAAATGGGACTATATCAAAATAAAAAGCTTCTGGACAGCAAAAGAAACCACCATTACAATGAAAAGGGAACCCACTGTATGAGAGAACATATTTGCCAATGATACATCTGATAAGGGGTTAATATCCAAAATACATGATGTACTCATTCATATCAACAAAAGGAAGACAAACAATTCAAATAAAAAATGGGCAGAAGCCTGTATAGACATTTCTTAAAAGAGGACATACAAATGGCCAAAAGACATATAAAATAATGCTCAGTCACTAATCATCAGAGAAATGCAAATTAAAACTACAATGATATATTACCTCACACCTGTCAGAATGGCTATCATCAATAAATCAACAAACGACAAGTACTGGCAAGGAGGTGGAGAACAGGGGACACTAGTTCACTGGTGGGAATTCAGATTGGTGCAGCCACTATGGAAAACAGTATGGAGTTTACTCAAAAATTTTAAAATGGAACTTCCATTTGACCCAGCAATCCTACTTTTGGAAATATATGCTAAAAAACCCAAAACACCAATCAGAAAGAATATATGCACCCCTATGTTCATAGTAACATTACTTATAATAGCTAAGAATTGGAAACAGTCCAAGTACCCATCTGTAGATGAATGCTTTAAAAAGCTATAAGACATTTACACAATGGAATACTATGCAGCTATCAAAAAGAGGGATTTCCTACCCTTTGGGACAGCATGGATGGATCTGGAAAATATTATGTTAAGTGAAATAAGCCAATCTGAGAAAGACGAATATCACATGATCTCACTTATTTGTGGAATCTAATGAACAGAATGAATTGACCAACAAAATAAGACCTTAAGGAAGGCATGGAACAGACTGATATACTTCAATGTGGGGGTGGGGAGACATGAAGAGATAAACCAATGAACTTATATACTTATATGCATAGCCCATGCACATGGGCAATAGGGTAGTGAAGACATGTGGAGGAAGGTAGGTAAAGGGGTAAATGGGAGATATCTGTAATACTATCAACAATAAAAAAGTATATTTAAAAAAAAACAAAAATAAAAATTCTCCCCCCCCAAAAAAAAAATAATCTTATCCTTGAAAAATATTGGTTTTATGATCAAACTTAAAGGATTCAAGCCCTAGCTGGTTTTGCTCAGTGAATAGAGCGTCAGCCTGCAGACTGAAGAATCCTGGGTTTGAGTCCAGTCAATGCCACATGCCTTGGTTGCAGGCTTGATCCCTGGGCCCCAAGTGGTGTGTGTCTGGGAGGCAACCAGTCCATGTGTCTCTCTCACCTTGATGTTTCTCTCTGTCTTGATGTTTCCCTCTGTCTCTTCCCTTCTCTCTAAAAAAGAAGAAGAAAGAAAGAAAGAAAGAAAGAAAGAAAGAAAGAAAGAAGGAAGGAAGGAAGGAAGGAAGGAAGGAAGGAAGGAAGGAAGGAAGGAAAAGAAAAGAAAAAAAATTCAATAAAAAAATGTCCTTGGGCCGAAACCGGTTTGGCTCAGTGGATAGAGCGTTGGCCTGCGGACTGAGGGGTCCCGGGTTCGATTCCGGTCAAGGGCATGTACCTTGGTTGCGGGCACATCCCCAGTAGGGGGTGTGCAGGAGGCAGCTGATCGATGTTTCTCTCTCATCGATGTTTCTAGCTCTCTATCCCTCTCCCTTCCTCTCTGTAAAATATCAATAAAATATATTTTTAAAAAAATGTCCTTGGGTAAGGATTAACAAAACAAACAAAACAAAAAACGTAAAGGATTCATATCCCCACATATCTATTCAATCAAAATCTCTCCTTTTGAGAACCAAAATGGCAACTTAGGTAAATACCAGTACTTGCATCCTTCCACCACCACATCAAAATTACAACTAAAATAGAAACAACCATCATTCAGAACCACCTGAAATCTGGCTGAATGGAAGTCCTACAACTAGAGAAGTAAAGAAAAAAGTACATTGAAACTAGTAGGAGGAGCAGAGTTGCGGAACGGGCTGGTTTGACACCCACATGTGGCATGTTTTTAATCGGGAAGGATATCTTGGCCATAGAGGTCCCCTGTGAAGAGCAAGAGGTTCCAGCCCCACATCAGACCTCTAGTCTAGGGTTCCAGAGCTGGGAAAAGAAGTCCCTGTAACTTCAGGCTGTAAAAACCAGCTGGGATTGTGGCTGAGTGACACAAAGGATTCCTCTTAATGGGCCAGTGCACACACTTACATGGTCTCACTTCCTCTGAGTTCCAGCACTGGGCAGCACCATTGTGGGGAGAAGGGATATAAGGGGAGGAACTGTATTGTCTGGCATTGAGGCAGGAACTCGAAGGGGGAGCTTTCTCCCAGACAGAGGTCCTCACAGGGGTCATTGTTCACTCAGGCTCCAGACTTTCTTAAAATCTCTTTAAAAAGAAGCAGCTGGAGTCAGCATGCCCTATACCAGTGGTCGGCAAACTGCAGCTCGCAAGCCACATGCAGCTCGTGAGCCATGGTGTGCCGTTCCATTGACTAATGAGTTTGCTGACCACTGACCTAGACTCTCGATTCCAATTACAGGCTGTTGTTGTTCCTTGTGATTAAGCCCCTATCCCAGTGGTCGGCAAACTCATTAGTCAACAGAGCGGCAAACCGCGGCTCGTGAGCTGCAGTTTGCTGACCACTGCCCTATACCTATCAGTAAGAGGGTTGAGACCTGGCACTAGCACCAGCCTGCCTTGCTTCACAGCTTGGCCTCCCCTGGTTACTTCCAAGCCCAATACAAAAGCAGCCATCAGCAGATCGCTCAGTAGTTCCTGCTTGGTGGCCCTAGGCAGTGGCTGACTTTGCACCTCCCGGGATACCCAGAGCCAGTGCATCCTATGGACAGCTTCAGACCATACCGGATTATAACTCTACACATCTATAAGCAACATACTCCAGAGCCCCACTGAAGCAAGTCCTGCTCCATAAGAGTGTCTCCTGTACAGCTGCTCTTCCACTGTAGTAATAGCTGGTCCTTATAGCCAATTGGACTGAAAGTAAAGTCCTTGTAGGGACACCATCAGCAATCAAGGCTCAACTACAACAAGATTGTGCACACAGCCCACATAGGGGTGCACCTAGAGGGCCCAGCTTAGGTGACTGGGGAGGCTGAGTCACTGGGCCTTAAGGACCTACTATACAAGACCACTCTACCAATCCCAGCAGATATAGCAGCTCTACCTAAGATATAGAAACAAATACAGGGAAGCAATGAAAATGTGAAGACAAAGAAACATGTCACAAATGAAAGAACAAAAAAACTTCCAGAAAGGAAAATAAATGAAATGGAACCAAGCAACCTACTGGATGCAGAGTTTAAAACAATGGTTATAAGGTTGCTTAAGGATCTTAATGAGATCTTCAAGGGACTTTCTGAGACTTTCAAGGATCTCAGTGAGAATTTCAAACACATGAAAAAGGACCAGTCAGAAATTAAACATACACTAACTGAAATGAAGAATAATTTACAGGGATTCAACAGTAGAGTAGAAGATTCTGAGAATCAAATCAACAATGTGGAATATGAGGAAGCAAAAAATACCCAATCAGAAGAGCAAAAAGAAAAAAGAATCCAAAAATATGAAGATAGTGTAAGTAGCCTCTGGGACAATTTCAAGTGTACCAACATTTGCCTTATGGGGGTGCCAGAAGGAGGTGAGAGAGAGCAAGATATTGAAAACCTCTTTGAAGAAATAATGACAGAAAATTTCCCCTACCTGGTGAAAAAAATAGACTTACAAGTCCAGGAAGCACAGAGAGTCCCAAACAAGAGGAATCCAAAGAGGACCACACCAAGACACATTATAATTAAAATGCCAAGGGTTAAAGACAAAGAGAGAATCTTCAAAGCAGCAAGAGAAAAGCAGTTAGTTACCTACAAGGGAGTACCCATATGTCTGTCAGCTGATTTCTTAACAGAAACTTTGCAGGCCAGAAGGGAATGACAATAAATATTCAAAGTGATGAATAGCAAGGACCTATAACCAAGATTACTCTACCCAGCAAAGTTATCATTTAGAATTGAAGGTCAGATAAAGAGCTTCACAGATAAGAAAAAGCTAAAGGGGTTCATCACCACTAAACTAGCATAACATGAAATTGTGAAGGTTATTCTTTAAGAAGAGTAAGAAGAAGAAAAAGAAGGAGAAAAGGGTAAAAAATATGAATAAAATGGAAATAAATAAATATCTATCAACAATTGAATCTAGAAATAAAAATAAATGAACAAAAAAATCAAACAAAATAAACTGATGAATGAAATAGAATCAGACATGGAACAGAATGACGAATCTCAGAGGGAAGGGGTGGGGGATGTGTGGACAGATTAGCCAAAAATCTTATATGCATGTATGAATTACCTATGGACACAGACAATAGAGTGGTGAAGGCCTGGAGCAGGGCAGGAACAGGGTGGATAGCGGGGGGGTGGTGGGGAAGAGGGGTTCATCTGTAATACTCTCAACAATGAGATAGCACCTCACACCTGGCAGAATGGCTATCATCAATAAATCAACAAACAACAAGTGCTGGCAAGGATGTGGAGAAAGGGGAACCCTCATGCACTGTTGGTGGGATACAAACGGGTGCAGCCACTGTGGAAAGCAATATGTAGTTACCTCAAAAATTAAAAATGGAGCTGCCTTGTGACCCAGCAATTCTAATTCTGGAAATATATCAGAAGGAAACTGAAACACTAATTCTAGAGAATATATGCATCCTTGTGTTCACTGCAGTGTTGTTTACAATAGTCAAGATTTGGAAGCAGCACAAGTGCCCATTAGTGGATGAGTGCATAAAAAAGCTGTGGTGCATTTGTAAAGAAGGGGATCTTACCTTTTGTGACAGCATAGATGGACCTGCAGTGTATTATTCTAAGTGCAATAAGGCATCAAAGACAAGTATCATATGATTACACTTATATATAATTTAATTAACAAGATAAATTATCAAACAAAATAGAAACATGCATAGATACAGAGAACAGACTGACAGTAGACAAAGAGGAGGGGGTTTGGGGGGCTGAGAAAAAGGTGAAGGGATTAAACAAAAGAAACCATCTCAGACACAAACATTATGGTAATTATCAGAGGAAAAGGGGGTGGGTAGAGGTAGAAGCGGTTACTGGGGGGTAAATGACTTGGGGTGGTGAACACACAATACAATGTACAGATGTATGATAGAATTGCACACCTGAAAACTATATAATTTTATTAACCAATGTCAATAAATTCAATTAAAAATAAAATAATTTTTCAAAACACTCTCCTTTCAAAGAAAAATCACAAGTCATATACTTCTCTTTGAGTCTGTATTCCTAGAACCAACAATTACACAAGAGGTTAAGGATTAAAAGTCACTTACCCCAACATTCAGGGATGTTTCTTTTCTCCTATATAAATTAATTGAACTTAGCAGACACTTCTCTCTCTCTGCACCACTGTCTTTATCTGTAATGTTCTAATGTTGCTAGGCTTCAATTATTACATAATAGAATCTTGGGATTAAAGTGTTACTAGTAGAGAAAGCTGGTATATTAGAGACAATGGTTGTCCAATCATCCTTTATATAATGAAAAGTAAAACTCAGACTTGCCTGAGACTATACAACAAGTTAGTAACAGAGCTGGGAGTAGGACAGAGATACGATTTCCAGTCCAGTGCACTTCCACCCTACTCCGCTGGATCCCACACGTTTGACTCAGGATTATGAAAGCTTTTCCTCTGGGGCTCCGGTATTTAAATCTTCCTTCAATTAGCTAGCCAGGCTGAATCAACACCATGCTATTCTTTTTATGTCTCATAAAATCAAGAGAGGAGCCCTAGCTGGTTTGGCTCAGTGGATAGAGCTTCAGCCTGCAGAATAAAGGGTCCCTGGTTTGATTCCAGTCAAAGGCACATGCCCGGGTTTTGGGCTCCATCCCCAGTGTGGGGCGTGCAGGAGGCAGCTGATCAATGATTCTCTCTCATCATTGATGTTTCTATCTCTCTCTCTCCCTCTCCCTTCCTCTGTGAAATCAATAAAAAAATATTTTAAAGAAATCAAGAGAGGATTCCATTTCTCTTACTGAGGTCCAATAAATCTCTCTCCCCAATTCCTCCCTCCCCACTCGCCAGTCTATTGCTTCCTACTAGTTATTCAGCATTCAGAGCATCCCAGGCACTGCCCTACACTAAGCACTTCATATACATTATCACATGTAATACTCACAGTCAGTCTTGGATTTATGTATTCCTTTCATCTTATTTTTTTTCTTTTTGTCTTTTAAAAAAAATCTTTATTATTGAAAGTATTACATTTGCCCCCCTTTTTCTCCCATTGACCCCTTCTAGTCCGCCCCACCCCCCCACTCCCATCCCTGCCCAAGGCCTTAACCACACTATTGTCTGTGTCCATGGTTAATGCATATATGCATACAAGTTCTTTGGTTGATCTCTTCCCACCCATACCATCACCACCACCATGACTGCCAGCCCCCTTCCTTCTGAAATTCCACAGTTGGTTCCATGCTTCCATGTCTCTGGATCTATTTTGTTCATCAGTTCATTTTGTTCATTAGATTCCACTTATAAATGAGATCATGTAATACTTGTCTTTCTCTGATTGGCTTACTTTGCTTTGCATAATACCCTCCAGGTCCCTTTATGCTGTCTCAAGGGTAAGAGATCCTTTGTAAATATATTTTTATTGATTTCAGAGAGGGAGAGGTAGAGAAAGATAGAAACATCCTATCTAATAAAAGAGTAATATGCAAATTAACCATCACTCCGCTACACCCACAAGCCACGCCCACCAGCCAATCAGGAGCAAATATGCAAATAAACCCAACCAAGATGGCTACGGCCACAGAGAGCAGGAGGGAGGCTTGGGTTTCCCCAGCAAAGGAGGAAGCCAAGCTTTCCGCCTGCCCTTGCCAGCCTAGGCCTCCACTCAAGGCTACAAAGTTTCAATGATAGAAGATACATAAACCCAAACAGAAATGGTGGCAGCCACGGAGCTGGAAAGAGCAGGAGTCTAGGGTTGCCCGCGGGGATGGAGGAAGCCAAGCTTTCCACACACCCTGGCCAGCCCAGGCCTCCGCTTAAGGCTACAAAGTTTCAATTATAGAAGATACATAAATCCCAAAAGAAATGGCTGCCACCACGGAGCAAGCAGAAGGCTTGGCTCTGCTCCAGGCTACAAAGTTTCAATTGTAGAAGATAAATAAACCCCAGATACCAGGGCCTCCACTTGGGTCGCCGGGGGGCATGGCCGGCCTGCAAACCACCACAGACCCCTCACCCAGGCCACCTCATGCCCCAAGGGAACCCCCACCCTGATCCGGGACACCCTTCAGGGCAAACCAGCTGGCCCCCACCCATGCACCAGGCCTCTATCCTATCTAATAAAAGAGTAATATGCAGATTGATCATCACTCCAACACACAAGATGGCTGCCCCCATGTAGTCAAAGATCCTGCCCCCATGTGGACACAAGATGGCCACCACAAGATGGCCAGCAGGGGAGGACAGTTGGGAGTGACGAGGCCTGCAAGGGAGGGCAGTTGTGGGCAATCAGGCTAGCAGGGGAGGGCAGTTGGGAGGGACCAGGCTTGCAGGGGAGAGCAGTTGGGGGGGGACCAGGCCTGCAGGGGAGGGCAGTTAGGGGCGACCAGGCCTGCAGGGGAGGGCAGTGAGGGGTGACCAGGCCTGCAGGGGAGGGCAGTTAGGGGTGACCAGGCCTGCAGGGGAGGGCAGTTAGGGGCAATCAGGCTGGCAAGGGAGCAGTTAGGCATCAATCAGGCTGGCATGAGAGTGGTTAGGGGGTGATCAGGCTGGCAGGCAGAAGCGGTTTGGGGCAATCAGGAAGGAAGGCAGGTGAGCAGTTGGGAGTCAGCAGTCCTGGATTGTGAGAGGGATGTCCGACTGCCCGTTTAAGGCCAGTAGGACATCCCTCGAGGGGTCCCAGATTGGAGAGGGTGCAGGCTGGGCTGAGGAACACCTCCCCCCCACCCCCCGTGCACAAATTTCGTGCATTGGGCCTCTAGTTAATGATAAGAGAGAATCATTGATTGGTGCCTCCCAAATGCCCCACACTGGGGATGGAACCCACAACCCGGGCATGAGACCTCACTGAGAATTGAACTGTGACCTCCTGGCTCATAGGTTGATTCTCAACTATGGAGCCAAACCAGCCAGGCTCCTTCTTTTACTGCTGCATAGTATTCCATTGTGTAGATGTGCCACAGTTTTTTTATCCACTCATCTACTGATGGGAAGTTGGGCTGTTTTCTGATCTTAGCTAATGTAAATTGCACTGCTAAGAGGTGTATATATTCTTTCTGAATGGTGTTTTGGGTTTCTTAGAATATATTCCTAGAAGTGAGATCACTGGGTCAAATGGCAATTCCATTTTTAGTTTTTTGAGGAAACTCCGTAATGTTTTTCACAGTGGCTGCACCAGCCTGCATTCCCACAAACAGTGCACAAGGGTTCCTTTTTCTCCGCATCCTTGCCAGCACTTGTTGTTTGTTGATTTGTTGATGATAGCCATTCTGACAGGTGGGAGATGGTACCTCATTGTTGTTTTGATTTGCACCTCTCAGATGATTAGTGACTTTCAGCATGTTTTCATATGTCTTTCAGCCTTCTGTATGTCCTCTTTCGAAAAGTGTCTATTTAGACCCTTTACCCATTTTAAAATTGGATTGTTTGTCTTCTTTTTGCTAAGTTGCATGAGTTCCTTATATATTTTCAATATTAACCCTTTATCAGATGTATCCTAGCCAAATATGTTCTCCCACATAGTGGACTCCCTCTTCGTTTTGTTGATGGTTTATTTTGCTGTGCAGAAACTTTTTATTTTGATGTAGAAACATTTGTTTATTTTCTCCTTAGTTTCCCTAGCCTTAGGAATTGTATCTATAAACATATTGCTATAAGAGATATCTAAGATTTTGTTGCCTATGGTTTCTTCTAGGACTTTTATGGTTTCACAACTTACATTTAAGTCTTTTATCCATTTTGAGTTTATTCTTGTATATGGTGTACCAGTAAGTTGGTGGTCTAGTTTTTTTTTCTTTGTTTTTTTTTTGGCATGTATCTTATGTATTCCATTTATTAGCATTTTAAAGACCAGAAGCTGAGACATAAAGAAATTAAACAATTTCCTGCAAGTCACACAGACAATAAATGGTAAGGCTTACATTTGACTCCCGATAGTCTCATTCCAGAGCCCTTGAAGATAACCACTACACTAGGCATTTTCCATGTTTAAGGTCAATATGGAAGGCAGTTTCCAGTTCCTCCCTACTGTTTCACACACAAGGTACTATTGCTTAGACAGTTTCCCAGTGAGAAGCTCCTTTGGAATGGCAAGCCTAAAACTAGTTCCTGTTTTCAGCCTCACTTCCCCACCTCTTCAAAGGCACATTATATAATCCCTGTTATAAGAGTTGGCTGGGATAATCCTTGCATTATTGGAGAAACTCCAGGTACTGACCAATAATATGGTATCTCCAGAAATAAGTTATCATAGGTGATTATCACAGGCTCTCTTTTTTTTCTCTCCTGTCCACTTTAGAGACATTAACTAGAATCTCTAAAATTTATTTCCCTTCCTGTCTGATAATCAAGCACACTGAAAAAAATTAGATAGGTGATCCAGAAACCACAAGTCACAAGACAGGTGAGGTTATGGGTGGGCCTAAAAGCCATCAAAAGCAAACTTAGCAAGGTGTCATACAAGCTGATAGGACTGCCCTGGGCAGGTGTTCAGTTGGTTAGAGCGTCGTCCAGATACTCCAAGGTTATGGGTTCGATTCCTGGTCAGGACACATATAAGAAGCAACCAATGGATACATAAATAAGTGGAACAACAAATCAATGTTTCTCTCTCCTTAAAATCAATATATTTTTTAATTTTAATAAAAATATTTTTAAAAAGCTGACAGTAGGGGCTGTAAAAAGGGGGGTTAAAAGGGGGAATAGGAGATATCTGTAATAGTATCAACAGTAAAAATGTATTTTTAAAAAGCTGACAGGACTAATTAATTCTTGCATAAATAGATATATAGCTAAGGAGCTTGTTATAATAAAAGGCACAATGGTATAAGTATCAACCTGAATTTCAGCCCTGCCTCAACCACTAATGTGCTAAGAGGCAAATTGTAACTCAATTTCCATCTATAAAATGGAGATAATGACAGACTGGCAGATTCGTGTTAAAAGTTAAATGAGATAATGTATGTGAAAGTGCTATGCGAATAGTAAATCTACACTAATAAAAGAGAACCATGCAAATTAACCATCACTCCACTACACCCACCAGGAGCGAGTATGCAAATTAACCCCACAAAGATGGCGGCAGCCACGGAGCTGGAGCGAGCAGGAGGCTTGGGTTGCCGCTGGCAATGGCTGGCCCTGGCCTCCGCTCAAGGCTACAAAGTTTTAATTACAGAAGATAAATAAATCCCAGATACCTGCTTCCAGCTGGCCCTGGCCTCTGCTCAAGAAGGTGCTGAAAAAAAAAAGAAAAAAGAAAAAAAGGAGGGGCTGGGACTTGGGTTGCCGGGGGGCATGGCCAGCCTAAAAATGGCCATCAGCCCCTCACCAAGGCTGACCAGGCACCCCAGCGGGACCCTTCCACCCTGAAGGGGCTGTGGCTAGCCTGAAAACAGCCCTCAGCCCCTCACCTAGGCTAGCCACACCCCCATGGGGTGAAGGTCCCCGTTGGGGGGCTTGGCCAGCCTGAGAACAGCCCTCAGCCCCTCACCCAGGCTGGCTAGGCACCCTAGTGGGGACCCCCACCCTGAAGGGGGTGTGGCCAGCCTGAGAACAGCCCTCAGTCCTTCACCCAGGCTGGCCACACCACCATGAGGTGAGGATCTCCCCTGGGGGGCTTGACCAGCCTGCAAACAGCCATCAGCCCCTCACCCAGGCTGGCCCCCCACCCTGATCTGGGACACCCTTCAGGGCAAACCAGCCGGCCCCCACCCGTACACCAGGCCTCTATCTATACTAATAAAAGGGTAATATGCTAATTAGACTGGGAGACCTTCCAGGAGACCTTCTGGACGTTCTTTTGGACAAACCATGGTGGCGGGGCCGAGGTAGAGGTGGTTAGAGGCCAAGAGGGGAGGGCAGTTGTGGGTGATCAGGCTGGTGGGGGGCGGGGCTGTTGGGGGTAAGCAGACCAGCAGGGGGGCCAGTTGGGGGTGAGCAGGCCATCAGTGGGGGTCAGTTGGAGGTGATCAGGACAGTGAGGGGGGGCAGTTTGGAGTGAGCAGGCCAGCAGGAGGGCCGTTGGGGGCGAGCAGGCCAGTGGGGGTCAGTTGGAGGTGATCAGGACAGCGGGGGGGTCAGTTTGGAGTGAGCAGGCCAGCAGGGGGGCAGTTGGGGGTGAGTACACTGGCATGGGGGGTAGTTGGGGGCAAGCACACTGGCATGGGGGGAAGTTGGGGGTGATCAGGCTGGCAGGGGAGCATTTGGGGGTGAGCAGGCCAGCGGTGGGGGGCATTTGGGGGCAAGCAGGCTGGCAGGCAGAGTGGTTAGGGGCAATCAGGCAGGTGAGTGGTTAGGAGCCAGCAGTCCCAGATTGCAAGAGGGATGTCTGACTGCCGGTTTAGGCCCGACCCCTGTAAATCGGCAGTAGGACATCCTTTGAGGGGTTCCAGATTGGAGAGGGTGAAGGCTGGGCTGAGGGACACCTCCCCCCATGCACTAATTTCGTGCACCGGGCCACTAGTTATTCTATATGCTTGAAAGGGGCTTGCTTATGAGCATCTTGCCACTAAGCAAAAACTTGAAAATAACTTGCTCCAACCTACACATTTGCCTTTAGTAATTCAGCAAAATTGACCTGACAGTTGATAACTAGGCACTTATATTAAACTCCAACTTCCACCTCCCTTGTTGATCCATCATCTGCCTTTACTGGTCTTTGTCTTAATAACAGTAACTTCTTACATTTGTTTAGCTTTTTATGGTTTACAAAGAGTTTATTAAATTTATTGACATCAATAACATTGGTGTTGCATGTTTATAATCAGTAAAACTGGGGCTTAGAGGAGTGATGCAACTTGTACAAGATCCCATAGCTGGTACGTTTCATAGCAAAAGGAAAGTTAAAAGAAGGAAGGGATAGAAAAATGTTGTAAGGCTAATAATCTAGTCACTCACATAATATGGTTTTGTAGAAAAGTTCCTTCTCTACCTTGACAAAGAAAGAAAAGATTTCTCCAAAGTATCTGAAATAAGCACAGATTCTTGTTTTGTTTATAAAAGCAGTGACCAAGTTGCAGAGACAAAGAATTATGTGTTAGAAAATGATGAATGGACTTTTTCAATGTCACTAAAGTGCCTTCTAAAAAAAACATCCAAAAGAATTATGGCATGTTATTTATACTACTTTTAGTGTGTGTGTGTGGGGGGGGGGGGTGTTAAAAATCAGTGTTATAAAATTTGATACTTTCCATTCATATTATTTAAAATATCAAAAAATATCAGCCAAATCAATTAGAATAAGGTTTAGAAAAGAGGAAAATGAGAAAATTGAGAAGTAGAGCTTGAGAAAAAGAAAAAAATGAAGTAGTGTGATTATAAAGGCTTAAATATCACCTATGGGAGAGATGATAAATTTATATGGCCTTACATGAGAAGGCATTGACCAGGAGATCTGGGCTCTAGCACCAAATTTTGCAGGAGATTTAGAAATTACTGATAATAGGGACCATAGTTTATTAAGCTCTTACCAAGTGTCAAGCTCTGTGCCAGATGCTTGATATGGATAGCTTATTTACATTTCACCAACATTGATAGTTACTATTATTATTGTCCCAATATCACACATGAGTCTTTTGAGGCTCAAAAATGTTAAGTAAATTACTCAAGGTCATACAACTTAAGTAACACAAGACATGTATATCTGATTCTAAAAACTGTGCTCATTTTAACATATAATATTGTCTTTCAACTAATTTCACTTTAGAGAAGTTCAATTTCCTCTCATATAATTATCCCTGGGATATCATTTTGTTTCCTCAGTTAATCTGCTGTGTATCCATCCACAGTTCCAGGATGTGACTCAAAAGCACTGGCTTCCTGAATGACTAATCTTATTTCAAGGACACCATTCAACATGTACAAATGTGTATGTAGAGCTTCTAGAGTATGACCATGACTCAGCATCATAATCAGCACCTCTGGAACCTGCCAGATCGTAGGGCCTGACAACATGCTGAGATGAAATGCATTGCTCAGTAATAATACAATCAGCCTATGACTAGTGGTGAGTCAAATCTAATTTAGATAATAACTAGCAAATATTATATCCTGCAGTAGAGTAGTTTATAAAGAATGAAGATGACTTTGTGTACTCTCAAACACAAAAAGACTTTGAATCAAACAGATTTGTCATGCTCACCACTAGTCAAGCAGTGAGTCATTTCCCACAAAAATACAAAGTTAAGGACATATTGAATGATGGAAATCATTGTAGACAAATGAAATACAGGTAGGATCTCTTTTTAAACAAATATCACTTTAACATCCAGTTATGTATAATAAAGTTATATTTATCTCCCTGCCAATATTACATACTCATATTTTTATTGATATTTACAAAATACATGTGATACATCTTGTAAAGCATAGGTAGTGTTCTCATTCCCTAATTATTTTTTTAATTTTTTATTAATTTCAGAGAGGAAGAGAGAGGGAGAGAGAGATAGAAACATCAATGATGAGAGAGAATCATCGATGGGCTGCCTCCTGCAGACCCCCTATTGGGGATTGAGCCCGCAACCTGGGCATGTGCCCTTGACAGGGAATCAAACCCGGGACCTTTCAGTCTGCAGGTCGATGCTCTATCCACTGAGCAAAACTGGCTAGGGCCCTAATTATTCTTTAGATGTTTTCCTGTATGGCATCCTGAATTTATCCAGTTAACAAATTTCCAGAAGCACTGTCAAAGCTAGAGAATTTAGTTTTGAGCTACAATAGCAACTGCCAGGTTAACAGTGTTAATTCACAAAGCAGTTTACACACTTCAGAATCTGTTCCCAATCCGAGCAGACCAGAGCTTTATTAGTGTATCCAACATACTACCAACAGGATTTTACAACCCTTTAAACAATCCTCCAAGGCCATCAATTTCTTAACACAGGTTAAATTATTATTAAACGTGCCTTACATTCTATTCAAATGCAGTCATGGCTGAACAACAATGCAGTATCTTGAAAGTCTCCACTGCTCTGGAACTAGCAAAACAATTTTTATGATCAACACCCTTCTCCCTATTCCCAGATGCTCTCAAATACTTGTTAGCAAGCAAACACTGTGTACCCAAAACATTCATTTTGTGGAATAAGTAATAAACAATAGAGTGTTCTCTACTCCCTCCATATTAAATGAGAACAGAACACAAAATGTAAAATAGCAGGTTTTATTTATATTAAGGTTATTCTACTAGTATGCTCTTTCATGTCCATAAGATATAGATTATAAATACATGGGAATAGGGTATTACATTATATATAGTAGCATTCATTATGAAAAAAATATTAACAAAACATGTAAATATTTCTATTATGTATTCATTATTCAACAATTATTTTTGGAAGCCTATTTATTACATGCCAGGCACTGTTCCAGACACTGGAAATACAGCAGTGAGCAAGACAAAGAACTTGCCCTCTTGGAATTAACTTTTTGGTGTGGGAATCAGACAATAAACATATCAGATAATTATAAGTTCTATAAAGAAAAATAAAGCAGGACAATATGAAAGAAAGTAATGGGGGTTTATTTTAGAGAGGTGTTCAGGGATTGCTTGTCTGAGAAAATGACATCAAGGACCTCAGCGAAGTGAGAAAATGAGCCAGGTGAAAATATAGAGGAAGAATTTTCCAGATAGAAGGAATAGCACTTCACAAGCCCTGAGATGGGAAGCAGCACAGCAGTCCTAGAAATAGCAAGATCAGTACAATAGGAAACAGAAAAGGTTAGATGATCTATAAATAGGCACAGGGTAGGTCATGTTCCTATCTATTTTACAATTTATTCTTAGTAAAATGAGAAGCAATTAGACAGTTGTAAGTTGTGAGCTGAGTGACATGATGTAATTTATACCTTATTTTTTAATTGATTTTTAGAGAGAAAGGAGGAGAGAAGGAGAGAGAGAAACATCGATGTGAGAGCAAAACATCGTTCGGCTGCCTCCCTGCACACTCCCTTCCAAAGATAGAACCAGAAACCCAGACATATGCCCTGACCAGGAAGGAATCTAACCAGCAACCTTTTGGTTCACCAGACAACACCCAACCAACTGAGCCACACCAGTCAGGGCCTAACTTATATAGAAGAAAAAAGTAGAAGCAATAATCCAGGCTAGAGTTGATGATGACTCAGGCCAAGTTGATAGCAGTGGAGATGCTGGTAGGATTTACTGATAGATTGAATGTGGAGTATCAGAGGATGATGTCTTTATTTTTGTCATGGGCAACTGGATAATTGTTTATGGGGTCTGGAGATGATGCACAAGAGTTCAGTTTGGATGGTTCAGTTTGAGCTACCTGACTAAACATTCAAGGGGAAAAGATGAATAGGCAGTTAGCTATTTTACTCTGGATATTAGGGGAAAGACCAGAACTATAGATATATATTTGAGAGTCATCAGCATATAGATAGTATTTAAAGCCATTTCAATTGAAGTCACCTAAGGTAAAGTGGAGATGAGATTAAAAAAGAAAAAAAAAGTTCCAGCCAGTGTTGCTCAGTGGTTGAGCATTGACCCATACACCAAGAGGTTCCTGGTCAGGGCACATGCCAGGATTAGGGCAAAATCCCCCATAGGGTGCTTGCAGGAAACGGCCAGTCAATGATTCTCTTTCATCATTGATGTTTCTATCTCTCCCTCTCCCATTCCCTCTCTCTAAAATCAACAAAAACATATTAAAAAAAAAAGAAAGAAAAAAGGACCATGGACTGAGATGTGAGACCCTCCAATATAGAGAGGTCAAAGAGATGAGGTGGTACCAACAAAGGAGACTAAGGAGAAGCCAAGAAGGTAAGAGGAAAACCCAGAGTTTGTGGTATCCCAGAAACCAAGTGGAGAAAATGTTTCAAGAACTGAGTGATAGACAATGTCAAAAACTGTTGACAAGCCCAGTAAGATGAAACCTGAAAATGGCCTAAGAGATCTAGCAAATTGATGATAATTGGTGAAGTTGATAAGGTAATAAGTGAAATTAGAGATAAGGAGTATAGATAACTCTTTTGAGAAATTTGCTATGAAGGGATAAAAAGTATTCTAAAAAGGAGTAAATTACTCATTTCTTCCCCCTTAAAAACATGAATGGAGAATATCTCACATAAAGTTTTGCTCCTGCCCTTTCTTAGATTTCTACCAAACCTGTTTACTTATGGTGGATGTTGTCTAAGGAACACAGGTCAGTGTACATTAGGATCATATTTATCAAAGGGTAACATACCAAGACAGAATATTTTTCTAAGACAATTAGACACTACCAAACTTTAGTTTCACCAGTGATAACTTTAACAAATATTTTCTGTCTGCTCAAAATTATCTCAACTTCTTGCATTTCAAATGAAATAATATTTTTTAAAGCCTGCAAATTCTCCACATTACTGCACATCTTTACATTGTTGTTGTTGTTGTTGTTAATCCTCGCTTGAGGATATTTTTTCCATTGATTATTTTTTAGAGAGAGTGGAAGGGAGGGGAAGAGATAGAGAGAAACATTGATGTGAGAGAGATACATCGATTGGTTGCCTCCCATGAGTGGGCTGGGGAACCTGCAACCGAGGTATTTGCCCTTCAATGGAATCAAAACCATGACCCTTCAGTCTTTGGGCCAACGCTCCAACCATTGAGCCAAACTGGCTTGGGCAGCACATGTTCACTTTCTATGTGAAATCTGAATTTTTTTTTCCTTCTGAATTTGTTTTCTACAGCAAATCTTCCGAAACAACTTTATATTTTTACTAGAGGCCCGGCACATGCATTCGTGCACCAGTGGGGTCCTTCCGCCTGGCCTGCAGGGACACGGCCAAAACCAGCTCTCTGACATCCCCAAAGGGGTCACAGATTTCTAGAGGGTGGTTCTCAGGTAATGCACCCCATAATCAGGCTCCCCCATCTCTGGTTCCAGATGTGTCACCCAAGAACCGCAGCTGCCAAGTCACTGCAGCTCTTGTGTTGAACGTCTGCCCCCTAGTGGTCATTGTGCACCACAGCTACCAGCTGGTCGGCTGGTCAGCTGGTCACCTGGTCACTTAGGCTTTTATATACATAGACTAGTGGCCCGGTGCATGAAATTTGTGCACAGGGCGGTGGGGGGTGTTCCTCAGCCTGGCTTGCACCCTCTCCAATCTGGGACCCCTCGAAGGATGTCCTACTGCCGGTTTACAGGAATCGGGCCTAAACCGGCAGTCGGACATCCCTCTCACAATCCAGGACTGCTGGCTCCAGCTGCTCACCTGCTTGCCTGCCTGCCTGATTGCCCCTAACTACTCTGCCTGCTGGCCTGCTTGCCCCCCAATGCCCCCTGCCAGCCAGATCACCCCCAGCTGCCCCCCATGCTAGCCTGATCACCCCCAACTTCCCCCCCTGCTGGCCTGCTCACCCCCACCTTCCCTCCCCACTGGCCTACTCACCCCCAGCTGGCCCCCTGATGGCCTGCTCACTCAAACTTGCCCCCTTGCTGGTCTGCTTATGCCCAATGGCACCTGCCATCCCATCCTGGCCTGATCACCCCCTGGTGACCCAAGGTCCCAGCCCCTCCTTTTTTTCTTTTTCTTTTTTTTTTTGCAGAGCCTCCTTGAGCGGAGGCCAGGGCCAGCTGGAAGCAAGTATCTAAGGTTTATTTATCTTCAATAATTGAAACTTTGTAGCCTTGAGCGGAGACCAGGGCCAGCCAGGGCAGGTGGAAAGCTTGGCTTCCTCCATCGCTGGGGGCAACCCAAGCCTCCTGCTCAGCTCCAGCTCCGTGGCCACTGCCATTTTTGTTGGGATTTATTTATCTTCTATAATTGAAACTTTGTAGCCTTGAGTGGAGGCCAGGGCTGGCCAGGGCAGGCAGGAAGCTTGGCTTCCTCCATTGCCGGGGCAACCCAAGCTTCCTGCTTGCTCCAGCTCCGTGGCCGGCTGCCATCTTGGTTGGGTTTATTTGCATATTCATTCCTGATTGGCTGATGGGCGTGGCTTGTGGGTGTAACAGAGTGATGGTTAATTTGCATGTTTCTCTTTTTTTTTATTGTTTAAAGTATTACATATAGTAATATATATATCTCCTTTTTTTCCTCCATTTTTTCTCCTTCCCCCAGCCTCCCCTACCCCCTATCAAATGCCCTCATCCCACCCCCCCCCCAGTGTCTTGTGTCCATTGGTTGAGCTTATATGCATGCATAAAAGTCCTTTGGTTGATCTCTTTCCCCCCCTCCCCAACACTCCCCAGCCTTCCTGCTGTAATTTGACAGTCTGTTTGGTGCTTTACTGCCTCTGTATCTACCTTTTTGTTCATCAGGTTATAATGTTCTTTATTTTCCATAAATGAGTGAGATCATGTGGTATTTTTCTTTCATTGCCTGGCTTATTTCACTTAACATAATGCTCTCCAGGTCCATCCATGCTGCTGCAAATGGTAAGAATTCCTTCTTTTTTATAGCAGCGTAGTATTCCATTGTGTGGATGTACCATAGTTTTCTAATCCATTCATCTGCTGATGGGCATTTAGGTTGTTTCCAAATCTTAGCTATGGTGAATTGTGCTTCTATGAACATAGGGGTGCATATATCCTTTCTGAATGGTGTTTCTAGTTTCTTGGGATATATTCCAGAAGTAGGATTACTGAGTCAAATGGAAGCTCCATTTTTAGTTTTTTGAGGAAACTCCATACTGTTCTCCACAGTGGCTGCACCAGTCTGCATTCCCACCAGCAGTGCACGAGGGTTCCTTTTTCTCTGCATCCTTGCCAGCACTTGTCGTTTGTTGATTTGTTGATGATAGCCATCCTGATAGGTATGAGATGGTACTGCATTGTTGTTTTTATTAGCATCTCTTGGATAATTAGTGACTTTGAGCATGTTTTCATATGTCTCTTGGCCTTCTTTCTGTCTTCTTTCGAAAAGATTCTATTTAGATCCGTTGCCATTTTTTTATTGGATCATTTATCTTCCTTTTATTAAGTTGTATAAGTTCCCTGTAGATGTTGGAGATTAAATCTTTATCAGTGATAACATTTGTAAATATGTTCTCCCATACAGTGGGCTTTCTTGTTGTTTTGTTGATGGTTTCTTTTGCTGTGCAAAAGCTTTTTATTTTGCTGTAGTCCCATTTGTTTATTTTCTCTTTAGTTTCTGTTGCCCTAGGAGTGGTATCGGTGAAGAAATTGCTTCAGCATATGTCTGAGATTTCTCTTTTATTAGTGTAGATAAGGCAGTTTTAAAATGTGGTTATTAGTCTAGGAACATGGTTAAATATTTTAATTGAGAAACATCAGAAATTCTGGTTCCAGTCTCAAAACATATAGCCTTTATTGTATTTTGAAAACTTTGAAACTGAGAGTTCAAACAATACAACTGAAAATACTCCCAAAAGGTAAGTGGATATCTCTAGACAAGAGGGTTTGTATTCTGATTTACATAAGCAGTCTGTTTGAAGCTAATACCATGGAGGGTAGCAATTTTGTAAGGTCAGGCTCTTACTGTTGGCTTCTCCTTCATGCCCCTCTCTTTCTCTGGCTCCTTCCTATTCTTTTCTTCTCTCTACTTTTCTTTTTCCATTTTCTCCCTTTTTTTCCTCTCTCTTGCTTGATGTCCCTCTTTTTCATTAAGTGGAAATTAATATATTTTTGGATCACTGGCCTTATTTTTAAAATGCTGAGACATTCTCTCTTCTCAATACATTTCCATCAGTTCTTTGCTTTCAGAATATTTTCCATACAGCACTTAAGAATTAAACCAGTTTTGCAACTTTGTAAGCTTACTTTTTTAAAAATTGACTTTAGAGATGGATGAAAAGAGAGAGAGAAACATTGATGTGAGAGAGAAACATTGATTGGTTGCCTCCCATATGCACCCTGACTGGGCATCAAACCTGCAACCTAGGTATGTGCCCTGATGGGGAATCGAACCCATGACTTTCCAGTGCATGGAATGATGCTCCAACCAACTGAGCCACACTGGCTAGGGCTCGTAAGCTTACTTTTTAAAAGTGCTTATGACAAAGTTATTTTTTACTTGTATGTGGCCAGAGCTTTATTGTTTTCCACTGGACTGATTGCCCTTCATAAAAATGAATTTCCCGCTTTCTGAGGACTGATTATTTATAATCACCAGCTTAAAACCTCTAAATCCACTTCATTATCTTAAGTGGTAGGTCTGCCTACTCATCTATTTTCTCACTGTTTTGATAGCTGTTTGTGAGCCTGGGTTAGACAATGGTTTCCTAAGTGACTTTAGAGCCTTCTCATCAAAACAGAACCTTAGAGTGTCTATTTTTATAACCTGTGCCTTTGATTGCTGTATTGGTGCTGACATGGTCATAGGCATCCATCCAGATCTTCATTTCACAGACATTTCCTGAGCATCAATTTTGCACTAAAGGCTGCAGATACGAAAACAATCAAGAAACACTGTTCCCTGCGCTCAAGTCTACTGAAGGAGCAGACAAAACAAAACAAAACACCAGTTACTCACTGCACACCTATTAAAATGAACAAAATCCAGAACACTGACAACAACAAATGATGGCAAGGATGTGTAACAATAGGAACTCCAATACTTTGTTGGTGGGAATACAATATGGTACAATCTCTTTGGAACACAATTTGGCGAATTCTTATAAAACTATATTCTCACCATACAATCCAGTATTCATGCTCCTTGATATTTACCCAATGAAGTTGAACACTTATGTCCACACAAAAACTTGCACATGGATGATTATGGAGGTTTTATTCATAATTGCCAAAACTTGGAGGCAACCAAGATGTCCTTCAGTAGGTGAATGGATAAATAAACTGTGGTGCATCTATACAATGGAATGTTATTCAGTGCTAAAAAGAAATGAGCTATCAAGCTGTAAAAAGACATAGAGAAACTACATGGAAATTACTAAGTGAAAGAAGCTAATCTGAAAAGGTTACATACTGTATGATTCCAACCATGTGACTTTCTGGGAAAAGCAAAGCTATGGAGACAGTGAAAACAGGAGGGGTTTCCAGGGGTTGGTGTGAGCAGGAGAAATGAATTGGCAGAGCACAGAGCATTTTTAGGACAATGAAAATACTCTGCACGATCATGAATATGTGTCATTATACATCTGTCTAAACCCAAAGGATGTACAACATTAAGAGTGAAAGCCACCTTAGCTGGTTTGGCTCAGTGGACTGAGTGTCGGCCCTCAGACTGAAAGGCTCCAGGTTCAATTCTGGTCAAAGGCATGTACTTTGGTTGCAGGCTCAATCCCCTCCCTGGTTGGGGCTATATGCAGTAGTCTATCAATCAATGTGTTTCTCTAACAGCGATGTTTCTCTCTCTGTGTCTCTCCACCTCCTTTCCACTCTCTAAAAAAAAAAAAAATCCTTGGATTAACAAAAAAAAGAAAAAGAGTGAAAGCCAATGTAAACTATGGACTTCAGGTGATTATGCTGTGTCAGTAATGTGTCAATAATCAGCTGTAGGAGAAACCAAGATGGCGGCATAGGTAATCACCTGAAATTGCTGCCTTGCACAACCACTTCAAAACTACAACTAAAAGACAAAACGGATATCATCCAGAACCACAGGAAGGCTATCTGAGTGGAAATTCTACAACTAGAAGGAAAGAGAAAAGCACACTGAGACTCAGAGGAGGAGTGGAAGTAAAGTCCAGATTACAACTCCTCAGATCCATAAGGGACACACTCAAGGGGCAGACTCAGTGAGCACCAAAGCCCCACTGAAGCAAGTCTTGCCCCATAAGGGTGTCTCCAGCACAGCAGTTCTCCCATTGTAGACACAGCTGGTCTTCACAGCCAACTGGCCTGGAGGTCAATTTCTCCCAGTGATACCAACAACAATTAAGGCTTAACTACAACAAGACTGTGCACACAGCCCACAAAGGGGTGCACCAAGAGTGTCCACCTCAGGTAACTGGGGAGGCTGAGCCACTGGGCCCTATAGGACACCTAGCACACAAAGCCACTCTATCAACACAGGGAAGCAGCCAAAATGTGGAGACAAAGAAACATGTCACAAATGAAAGAAATGGAGGAAAGCAAATGACTGGATAGAGAATTCAAAACCACAGTTATAAGGTTTTTCAAGAATTTTCTAGAAACCACCGATAAATTGTGAGACCCTTGAGGATATGAAAAAGGACCAACTAGAAATTAAGCATACACTGACTGAAATAAAGAATAATATACAGAGATCCAACAGCAGACTAGAGGATCGCAAGAATCAAGTCAAAGATTTGAAATACAAAGAAGCAAACAACACCCAACCGGGAAAAGAAAAAAGAAAAAAGAATCCAAAAATATGAAGATAGTGTAAGGAACCTCTGGGACAACTTCAAGCATACCAACATCCAAATTATGGGGGTGCCAGAAGAAGAGAGAGAGCAAGGTATTGAAAACCTATTTGAAGAAATAATGACAGAAAACGTCCCCCACCTGGTGAAAGAAGAAATAGACTTACAAGTCCAGGAAGCACAGAGAACCCCAAATAAAAGTAATCCAAAGAGGACCACACCAAGACACATCATAATTAAAATGCCAAGGGCAAAAGACAAAGAGAGAATATTAAAAGCAGCAAGAGAAAAACAGTTAATTACCTACAAGGGAGCGCCCATACGACTGTCAGCTGATTTCTCAACAGAAACTATGCAGGCCAGAAGGGAGTGGCAAGAAATATTCAGAGTGATGAATAGCAAGAACCTACAACCAAGATTACTTTATCCAGCAAAGCTATCATTTAGAATTGAAGGTCAGATAAAGAGCTTCACAGATAAGAAAAAGCTAAAGGAGTTCATCACCACCAAACCAGTATTATATGAAATGCTGAAGGGTATTCTTTAAGAAGAAGAAGAAGAAGAAAAAGGTAAAGATAAAAATTATGAACAACAAATACCTATCTATCAACAAGTGAATCTAAAAATCAAGTGAATAAAAAATCTGATGAACAGAATAAACTGGTGAATATAATAGAATCGGGGGCATAGAAAGGGAGTGGACTGACAATTCTCGAGGGGAAAGGGGTGTGGGGGGTGCGGGAAGAGACTGGACAAATATCGTACACCTATAGATGAGGAGAGTAGGGCAGGGGGTAAGGGCAGAGGGTGGGGTGGGAACTGGGTAGAGGGGAGCTAAGGGGGGGTAAAGAAGAACAACTGTAATAATCTGAACAATAAAGATTTATTTAAAAAAATAAATAATCAGCTGTAACAAATGCACCACTTCGAAAGGGATGTTGATAATGGGAAGACTATTCGTGTGTGGAGATATGGGGATATGGAAAATTTCTGTACCTTTTTAAAATTTTTGCTATGAACCTAAAAGTGCTCTAAAAATTCATCTTTAAAAATTAAGTTATATAGACTTCCTGTTAAATAAATTATAATACAAGCAAAATAAATAAATGCTAGTAAAGTGTGAGCCTTTTCTCAGGCTTCTGGTAGAAATGTGCATTGCTACAATCATTTTTGACATGGTGCAGCTGAGACTACTAGCTGTCCTCTAATATTCATTATTTTCTCCTTCAACAGTAATGGAACCCCCAAGTTTTAGCTGGGCATATTGCCACACAAAATGAAGAATTCATTTCTGAACAGCCTTTCTGCTATATGTGACATCCCATTTAATCCTGGCCTAAGAGACGTAACGGGAACAGTTATCTTCAATCTCTGGGTCATGACAATGGACCTTTTTTCTCCCCTCCCCCTTTCTTTTCTCCTTTCTCCATCCTGCTGCTTAGAATGTGAGCCACCTTTGTTCAAGCAATCAGAAGATGAGAGAAACACTCTAGGCTGGGCAGAAGAACACATTCTGAGTAGCCCAAGACCCTTGTCCTCCTTCAGTAAAATTGCATACTCTTCAGGCATCCCTGGATTATCTACTTTCAGGTATCTGGGAGCAAAATAAATCACTTTTTTATTTAAGCAAAACCTGTAACCTAATTAGAGGAGTATTTAGCATTGTGTATCAAAATCCTTTAAAAGTTCATAACTTTTGGGGCGCAAATTTTCAAGTAATCAAAGAATTATCCCAATATATAAAAACTCAGGGTCGTAACATCCAAAATGACCGAAGGCTCGACCGACCAGAAGTATGGCAATGCAGCACTGACTGCCCACTGCTATGGGTAGCCGCAACCCAGTACTGACTGCCAAGGGGGCTGCAGATCAGGCCCAAAGAGAGGTCTGGGGAGAGAGAAGCAGGGTCTGATCTGTAGCCTCCATGGCAGCTGTTGATCAGCCCTTGCCTCTCTTTTTTTCTGGGGACCTGGCCAGCAGCCATGCCTCTCTTTCTTTCAGGCCTCTGCTGGGTCTGTTGATCAGCCCGCCTCTCTGATCAGGCCTGTTGATAGGCCTGGAGATCCTGACTGGCATAGAAACAGACCAATCAGAACCAAATCTGGGTGAAGTGTGAGGAATCAATGGCTGCCTAGGAGGTGGAGCTTTTGATGCTGACTGGCATAGAAACCAACCAATCAGAACCTAATTTGGGTGAACTGCAAAGGCAGAATCTAAGGTGGGGGCTGAGGAGGGGTTTTAAGGGCAACAGCTATTTGCTGTAAGGTGTAAAAAAGTGGTTCGATTTTTTAATGACTGGTTTGACAGTATAGTGCATATGGCTGACTATCAGTCCAGATATAGGGATTATGTATTTTTGTCTGCCAAGAGCATCTCCTCCTGATGAAAAAGGCTTCCCCCCCCCCTTTAAGCAATCCTATCTTTTATAATCTATCTATACTACTAAAAGGGTAATATGCTAATTAGACTGGGTCAACTGGCCATCTTCCAGACATCCGACTTCCTTCCGGACAAATCCATGGTGGTGGGGGCCAAGGCAGAGGCCGTTAGGGGCAATCAGGCCAGCAGGGGATGGCAGTTAGGGGCCATCAGGCAGGCAGAGGCAGTTAGGGGCGAGATCAGGATGGCAGGGGAGGGCCATTGGGGGCGAGATCAGGCTGTCAGGGGAGGGCAGTTAGGGGCAATCAGGCAGGCAGGCAGAGGCAGTTAGGGGCAATCAGGCAGGCAGGCAGAGAGGTTAGGGGTGATCAGGCAGTCAGGCAGAAGGATTAGGGGCAATCAGGCAGGTAGGCAGAGGCAGTTAGGGGCAATCAGGCAGGCAGGCAGATGAGCAGTTAGGAGCCAGCAGTCCCAGATTGCAAGAAGGATGTCCGACTTAAACCAGTGGTCAGACATCCCCCAAGGGGTCCCCAATTGTAGAGGATGCAGGCTGGGCTGAGGGAACCTCCCCCCACGCATGAATTTCGTGCACCGGGCCACTAGTCTATACACTGAGTGGCCAGATTATTATGATCTCTGAACGTATAATAATCTGGCCACTCAGTGTATATTCTATATTATAAAAGGCTAATATGCAAATTGTCCCCTCAACTAGGAGTTCGACCAGCAGGCAGGCCAGCCAACCGCCCATGTCCCCTCCCCCTGACCAGGCTGGCCGGACCCCACCTATGCACAAATTTATGCACTGGGCCTCTAATATATATATATATGCGTTCAGAGATCATAATAATCTGGCCACTTAGTGTATATATAAAAGCCTAAGCAACCAGTAGCTATGACATGCACTGACCACCAGGGGGCAGACACTCAATGCAGGAGCTGCCAAGCTGCAGTGACTTGGCAGCTCTGGTTCTCGGGTGACACACTCAGAACCAGAGAGGAGGGAGCCTGATTCCAGGGTGTGCCACCTGAGAACCGCCATTTCGCAATCCGGGACCCTTTGGGGGATGTTGGAAAGCCACTTTCAACAGGCTGAGGGACCCCACCAGTGCAAGAATGCACTGGTCCTCTAGTGTATTTTTATAGTCCAATACTTCATTTTCTGCATAGCCTTTGAGTCAGAAGATTATTTTTGAAAAGGGCAACATTGAAGATATGTAGTCCTTCCCTGGGCTAACGGGGGAGACTTACTGAAGTACTCTACTTGCAAATATTATAACCATAATGTACTGAAGTAGAAACTTTTCACAGTGACAAAATACAGTGTAACAATACATCAATGTCCCCCTTTGAAGCCTTCCAAGTCCTTCCTGTTGTAAACAAGTGGATGTAAGTGCTGGAGGGGCCTCTCTGGGTGTCTGCAGGTTTTGCTTATATGAGCTGCTCTTAGTACCATAGCACTTCTCCCACCATCATGAGCTGCTGTCACAGTTTTCTGAATGATGTCCTGATGGTACACTCACACATCTTTAATCCTATGCTGTTTCACATTTTCCAGATGTTGACGGCTCATTCCACATGCTTTGGTTATTATCAGAATGACCTAGAGTTCAAGTTTTCTCTCAATAAATCAGTACTAATTCCATCAATAATGTATACCCTTCTTCCTACAAAACTGCTAGATAAAAGAGATGGTTGATTGCATAATCAGAAGTTAATCACTGCTGGCTGAGTAAAGCTAAACTTGCCTAGAGAATAGAGAACTTCTTGTAGTAGAATCATACGTACAGAACATGGCTTTGTACTTCTTTCAATGAGCATCCATGGGAAGGTTAGAATGACCACCCTCCAAGCCTGATTCAGTCCTTAGAAGTAGGTGGGATGTTCTCCAGGAAGGAGCTCCTGGGCTTTCCTGATTTTCTTGATACTGACTACCAAAAACCAATGAGACACGTGTAAATTTACACATACAAACACATACGTGGCTTCCACCCTCTATGACCTTGGCTTATCCACCAGTGAAAAAAAAAAAAAAGAAGCCAGATAAGTTAAATGATTTTCCCATAATGTCCTTTCATTCTAGCTTACATTTTTTAGTACAATTGTGATCATTGCTCATCTTTGCAAAGACTTGACTGCTTTTTCTATATTCGTCAGCCAGATTTGTCTTCTTTCTTTATTCAATCCAGATTTGCTTCCATACCTCAAATTCAGCTTATTTGCCTGACTTTTTGTCATAACAAAACCACAACCCTAAATGAATCCAACTCTCAGGTTTTCTTAGTGCCTATGCCTAAGTAGATGAGTGCTGGAAGAAGTCCCACAATAGGCTAGTTCCATACTAAATTCATAATATTCCATTCCATTTTATTTTATTTTATTTTATTTTTATTGATTTTAGAGAGGAAGGGAGAGGGAGAGAGAGAGAGATAGAAACATCAATGATGAAAGAGAATCATTGATCAGCTGTCTCCTGCACGCCCCCTACTGGGGACTGGGCCTGCAACCTGGGTATGTGTCCTGACCAGGAATTGAACTATGGTCTCCTGGTTCATAGGTCCACACTCAACCACTGAGCTATGCCAGCTGGGCCATAATATTCCATTTTAAATAAACTCACAATACTACTCATAAACATTACTACATGTCTCTGTTCAACTTTATTCCATTCTTGACAACAATTACAAAATTTTTTTTAGTATCCTCAATTTTTTCATCCTCTCTCCCCCATCTCAGCTCATGACTTTGTCTCTTCAAAAAAATAAATTGAAGCTATCTGATAGAAATTCTCTCATCTTCCTGATTCCGCATCCTTTTTCCTTTCTTCCTGCTATAATAAAGGGGGTATATTTACCACTTTCTAATAATTTTTCTTGAGAGACAGAGAGAGGGAGAGAGAAACATTGATCTGTTGCCTCTTTCACTATCCCTGACCAGGGATTGAACCAGAAACCTGGTTAAGTGCCCTGACTGGGAATTGAACCCATCACCTTTTGGTACACAGGATGACGCTCCAACCAACTGTGCCAAACTAGCCATGGTGTATATTTCCTACTTTCTAAGTTAAAACTCCTCGTGTGTATTTTGAATTCTAGCTTTGCTGACATTATAAGAAATCTTACCATTTAAAATGTTTCTTCTTTCATATATCTTCAACATGCATAAGATACATAGTTGGATACATACATCTCAGCTGCACACATCCCATTAGCATTTAAACATGCCCTATTCTCCACAAACTTAAAAAAATATAAGCTACCTTGCCCACATATTTGCCTCCAGCTACTACTCCAATACTCCCATCTTCTTCACAGCCAAATTTCTAGAAAGAGTTGTCTATACTTGCCATTTTCTTCACATTTCCCACTCACTCTTCATCACTCCATTTCATTCTGGCTTTTTGCTTCATCCCACCACTAATTCATGTCTCTCCTGAAGGAGGTCCCACTAGAATAACTAATGACCTCTTCATTATGGAATCCAATAGGTATTTTTTTTATCCCAATCTTGTTTATCCCTAAGGCTTAGGGTTATTCACCTGTTTGCCACCATCCGTCTTGACATACTCTTCCCTTGTCTTTTCTGATACCATCTTCCCAGTTTTCCTTTTATTTATCTGGCAACTCTTTTAATTTCATTTTTAGGTTCATCCTTTACTTATCTTAATATTAAACATCAGAGCTCTTTGAGGCTCTCATCTCTTTTGATATTATGTTTTCCTTAGATAATTTTTCCATTCCCACAGCTTCCACTGCCATTGATATTCCAAGGACTTTCATACATATATCTTTCACTACTGTACTGAGCTCAAGACATATATTTAATTGTTTTCTCAAGATCTTCACTTGGAAGTCTCAAACACAACTCAAATACAAAATGTCAAACACGAACATCATGATCTTTTATCTGAAAATGGCCCCTCTTGACAAAGCTGCATTAATTTCGAAGTGTAGTGGTCTCATCTCACTATTGGCAGTGGTGCCCATTCAACAGTAAGAGCCAGAGACCAGAGAGTCACCTTAGACACCCAACACCTACAACTCCCATGTCCAATCCATAAACAAATTTGATCAATTTTTTAAACATCACTTAAAAATATTTATTTCTGTCTTCCCTCCCAGGCTAGTCCAAATTATCATCATAACTTTCCACAACTACTTCTTAATACATCTCACTAAATTTACTCTGGTGCCATTTTATTTCCATGCTATAGGCAGAGTGACTTTTTTTTTCTGTTTTCCAAATGAAACCTTGGTTATACAACTTCCCTGCAAAATGTTCTTTATAGCTTACTTTTTATCTTGAAATAAAGATAAAAATTATTTTACTTGGTCTTCAAGGTCCTAAATATTGTGGCACCTGACAACTTCTGCAGACACTTTTTATGCATTCTCACCACATGTCCTGTGCACATGCTGTTCCATGTGTTTGGAATATTCATATTTCTCTCTATCCCCCTTGGACTAGTTAACTTTTACTCATATTATTATCTCAATTTTAGACAAAAAAACTAAGACACAGAGAGGTTAAATAACTGATCTAAATGATCAGTTAGTAAGCAGGAGGAAGCAGAATTCCAGCACAATCAGTCTGATTCTAGAACATGTGCTTTTAACTTATAATATAATACCATTGGAAACTTTCCTTTCTAGTAGTTAGAATTTCAAACTACATATTTACAATTGAGATTATTTGAATAATGTCTATCACTTCTGGTTAATTGCAAGGTCTATGAGAACAGGAACTGCTTCTGCTTTCGTGTTAGCATAATACTTATCACATAGCAGACAATAAAAATTTGGTGAATGAATGAACTGATGTGTCTTTGAGAGTGTAAGCTAGCTATTTCCAGAGATCCCCTCATTTTGGAAAGCTGACAGGCTCCTGATCCAAAGTAAATGTACCATGCTCGATCATGTTACCTTGATAGTTCCACAACATCATTCACCAAAGGATTCTTCTCGACAATATTTTTAAGCTATGTAAATAACAAGCCCATACTTATCAAAGAAGTCATGGAAAGGAAAGTATATCTTTCCTGGAACAGTGATAAATTCTACTTATGCAGATTATCTTGAAATATCTAGATAATCCTTCAAAGCATGATTTCAAAACAGAGATGATGTAAGTCAGTTTTCTGTTTCAAAGAATATGAATACACATGGAGATTATGAAATCAGAACATTAATGCAACATATCATCATCTTCCTTTCCTCTATTTGGGATTCATCTATATCACTCCATTTTCACTTCCATGACCCTAATCCTAGTCATTACCATCTCTTGACTGATCAACTGCAATGACCTCCTGATGTATTTCCACCTTACAATAAGTCAGATCCAGTTAATTTTTTATGCTGTAGTCAGTGTTTCCTCCTGAAAACACAAATATGTCCTTTAAAACTCCTTTACACTCTTCTCACTGCTCCACAGAATAATTTATAATAACAGCTCACAAATCAATGTGTTCGTGGTGTGCCAGTACTTATATAAGCATTTGACTGTATTTAATTCATTTAATCATCACCACAGCATTATGAGATAGGTACTTATGTCATCCCATTTTACCAATAAGGAAATTGACACATAGAGAAGCTAAATGATTATGCTAGTAAGTGATGTGGTCAGATTTAAACTAGGCAAGTGTCATTCCAGAGTCTGTACCTGAACCTCTATGATGTAATTGCATCTCATAAAATATTTAGCATGACAATTAACAATTTTTATTATCTAGACCTTGCCAACACTTTCAGCATCATCTCCTTCCTATAGATCTTGAAAAGTCAGGTCTTGTTTCATCTCTAAGTTTTTGCCCAATCAGGTAACCTAATAGTAATTCTGCTTTACCTAGCCTAGTCTTGATTACTTTCAGTCATTGAGATTTAGCTCAGGTAGCACTTTTTATTTTAATAAATCTTTATTGTTCAGATTATTACAATTGTTCCTCTTTTTTCCCCCAATAGCTCCCCTCTACCCGGTTCCCACCCCACCCTCTGCCCTTATCCCCCCCCACACACACTGTCCTCATCCATAGGTGTATGATTTTTGTCCAGTCTCTTCCCACACCCCCCTCATCCCTTTCCCCCACCCCCAGAGAATTGTCAGTCCACTCCCTTTCTATGCCCCTGATTCTATTATATTCACCAGTTTATTCTGTTCATCAGATTTTTTTATTCACTTGATTTTTAGATTCACTTGTTGATAGATATGTATTTGTTGTTCATAATTTTTATCTTTACCTTTTTCTTCTTCTTTCTCTTAAAGAATACCTTTCAGCATTTCATATAATACTGGTTTGGCGGTGATGAACTCCTTTAGCTTTTTCTTATCTGTGAAGCTCTTTATCTGACCTTCAATTCTAAATGATAGCTTTGCTGGGTAGAGTAATCTTGGTTGTAGGTTCTTGCTATTCATCACTTTGAATATTTCTTGCCACTCCCTTCTGGCCTGCATAGTTTCTGTTGAGAAATCAGCTGACAGTCGTATGGGTGCTCCCTTGCAGGTAATTAACTGTTTTTCTCTTGCTGCTTTTAATATTCTCTCTTTGTCTTTTGCCCTTGGCATTTTATTTATGATGTGTCTTGGTGTGGTCCTCTTTGGATTACTTTTGTTTGGAGTTCTCTGCACTTTCTGGACTTGTAAGTCTATTTCTTTCACCAGGTGGGGGACGTTTTCTGTCATTATTTCTTCAAATAGATTTTCAGTATATTACTCTCTCTCTTCTTCTGGCACCCCCATAATTTGGATGTTGGTATGCTTGAAGTTGTCCCAGAGGTTCCTTACACTATCTTCATATTTTTGGATTCTTTTTTCTTTTTTCTTTTCCCGGTTGGGTGTTGTTTGCTTCTTTGTATTTCAAATCTTTGACTTGATTCTTGCGATCCTCTAGTCTGCTGTTGGATCTCTGTATATTATTCTTTATTTCAGTCAGTGTATGCTTAATTTCTAGTTGGTCCTTTTTCATATCCTCAAGGGTCTCACTAAATTTATCAGCGGTTCCTAGAAAATTCTTGAAAAACCTTATAACCGTGGTTTTGAACTCTATATCCAGTAGTTTGCTTTCCTCCATTTCTTTCATTTGTGACATGTTTCTTTGTCTCCGCATTTTGGCTGCTTCCCTGTGTTGACAGGGTGGCTTTGTGTGCTAGGTGTCCTATAGGGCCCAGTGGCTCAGCCTCCCCAGTTACCTGAGGTGGACACTCTTGGTGCACCCCTTTGTGGGTTGTGTGCACAGTCTTGTTGTAGTTAAGCCTTGACTGTTGTTGGTATCATTGGGAGGAATTGACCTCCAGGCCAATTGGCTGTGAGGATCAGCTGTGTCTATGCTGGGAGAACTTCTGTGCTGGAGACACCCTTATGAGACAAGACTTGCTTCAGTGGGGCTTTGGTGCTCACTGAGTCTGCCCCCTGAGTGTGACCCTTATGGATCTGAGGAGTTGTAATCTGGATGGTCCCACTCTTATCCCTGGGTACACTGGCTTTTGGATCTCCAAGGAGGTGCTAATTTAGCCCCTGCCTGAGGCCACCCAGCAGCATCTATGGAGAGATCTGCAGATTCTTCTTCTTTGTTTGGGGTTTGGAGGTTCCCAGAGGAGGACCAGCTGTGAAGCAATGCAAGCTGCTGTGGGGCCTTGGGCCTTCTTTTGGATGTTCTGGGTCTCACTGACTCAGCTGCAGTTTGTTAGGTAAGTTTAGAATTCAAAGGACCAGGCCATTCATATGCAAAAGCCTCTGCGCTCAGCTTGGATGGGGCGGAGTCTCAGGGCGGAGCAAACAGCAATGGCTTTGTGGGGCGGGATCTCAGGATGGAGCAAACAGCAATGACTTCCCGTCATCCCTGCCCTAAGAGGCCCCTGGGTCTCAGTGTCCTGCAGTAATCGCTGCAAGCACCTCTAAGAGAAAGCCGCCCTCGAGTTTTGCCCGCTGCCAGACAGTCCAGTTTCTCCCCGAATGAATCTGGGTCCCCAGAGTCTCACCCAGAACTGGAATTCAGAGCAGTCAGGAGCTTTTGTCTCCCTCCAGCTTGAAAAAGCCAGTCGCATACTCAGTTGCCAGCTCTCTCCGCATGCACGTCTCTGTACCTTTGCCTTCCGCAGCTCCTGTGAGTCTCAGTGTGCTTTTCTCTTTCCTTGTAGTTGTAGAATTTCCACTCAGCCAGCTTTCCTGTGGTTCTGGATGATGTCCATTTTGTCTTTTAGTTGTAGTTTTGAAATTGTTGTGTGAGACAGCAATTCAGGTGTTTACCTATACCACCATCTTGGTTTCTCTTCTCAGGTAGCACTTTTTTTCTAAGCTTTTTGTACTCCCTTTCCCAGACTGGATTTTGTGAGAGTCCTCCATATTTTTTACAGAAATATTAGAGAATGAAGTTTTGCAGTATATCAAAAGGTACTCACAATTTACTGAAAGAGAGAGTTTCATAAACAGATAAGTATGTGGCAGCATGATTTGAGATAATTATCTGTGGTTTGCTCTAAGTTTTTTTGCTTCACCCTCACATTTTAAGAAAACAGCCAGGTCTTTTTATTCTTCCTTATCTCACCGGAGGGATTCCTCATTCCCACTGCCACTGCCAGAATCAAAAGCAGAAATTGTCCACAGAGACTTAATTTCCTGGCTTTGTATTTCCCAAATCTAAGGTAATGGGAGAGATTATGCTTGGGAGTGTCAATGATGATCTCAAAAGGACAGATGAAATTTCTTTTAGGGTATTGAGAAGGAAAAAGGAAATATACTTTAGACAAAAAGAAGTTAAAAGTCTGGTAGGGGTTAGAGGTGGCAGGGAGAACAACCTAACATTTGATGTCAGCAGCCTAGGAAAGGGGCAAAAGTTCAGAGGAATTTCAGTTTGTGTGCTGGGTCCTAGACACAGGGAACCCTATTTCAACAGTCATCTAGTCCCCCAAGCATGGCATAGAAGCAGCAGCAGTAAACCTGAAAGGACCATTTCACGTTGAGACAAAATTGTATCTCAGACACTATCTTAGAGAGTTGACAAAAAATTAATGATCAGTGACCAAAAGGGCCTCCCTAGTGCTTTGGCTGTTGCCTAAGGTCTCAGAATATTTGCATAATCTAGGAGAAAGCTCAAGTGTTGGCTCAAATTTCATAACCTTACTTTCCTGACAGAATGTTAAATACAAGATAGCTTTAAAAATCTTATTTTTTAAAATATATTTTTATTGATTTTTACAGAGAGGAAGGGAGAAGGATAGAGAGTTAGAAACATTGATGAGAACAAAACATCGATCAGCTGCCTTCTGCATGCCCCTTACTGGGGATTGAGTCTGCAACCAAGGTACATGCCCTTGACCGGAACTGAACCCGGGACCCTTCAGTCCTCCGGCCAATGCTCTGTCCACTGAGCCAAACCAGTTAGGGCAAAAAACTCTTATTTTAAATGTGAAATTTCTTGCATACCCAAGTTTGTGGATTAATTTCACACTAACTTCAATTATAATAAAATGTGCTAAGTTCCAAGAGAGAGGCAAGTGTTTAGAAGTACAAAGGACAAGGACGTAACCTGATCTTGGGAGTAGTAGTGGTCAAGTAAGAGTCCTTAGAGAAAGTAGTACCTCAACTATCTCATAAATAAGGAATAGGTGTTTGCCAAGGTGGTGAGGGGAAATTGGTAGGGGTAGAGGATTTTGCTTCAATGGTAATTGATGAAACAAAAGCAAGCAAGAGAGAATGTTTAATGAATTCAGGAATCTATCAGTGATTTATGTTGGTTGCAATGTAAGATGTACATAGGCATGCTTTCTGAGACATGTTAAAAGACTTTGGACTTAATCCTGAGGGTAATAAGTGGTATTGACAGTAGGAAGTAGTATCATGGAAACTAATGAAGTAGAAGAATTCAAGGGGAAAATATTCAAAAGCCTCACATGCTTAAAAAAGGAGGACATGGAGGAAAGTAAGACAAGAACTGAATTGAGGAGTTAAGAGCGGCTAGGCAGTTATAGGGATGGGACTATGGGAGAAGAATGTAAAGGGGAGGTACAGTTGAATACTGTGGATGTGGACAGGAACCAGTTCACCAGCCACACCCTGTCCCATGTAAAATCCCAAGAACAAAGGGCCCTGATCCCAGGCTGAACACACAGGCAGGAATATAGACAGAACCCTGAACCTTACAGTATGGATGTTGCTAGGGCTGAATTTTTTTAACCAACCAATGGGAAGTTAGCAGGGCATATATTGACCCCTAAATGAAGGAGCTGCCATGGCAACCCATTCAGGTCCCCTCCCTGCAGCAGGGAGCTTTTCTGTAATAAAAATTTTGCTTTCACTTATCTCTTTGTCCATGGAACTCAATCTTAGATTTCACGAGACAACAAACTGGCCTCAGCTTGAATTTTGGTTTCAAAGTGTGTCTGTTTTATGTGGAAATAAGAAGTAATTGTTGACTTTGGTAAAAGCAGTTATATGGATGGACCACTTTTTATAGAAGCTTGATTGTATAGGTTGTGCAGGTCTTGGTTGTATAGGAAAGGGTCAAGAAAAGGAGTCTTTTATTTACTTTGTTTACAAAAGCACTCGTAGAGGGGAAAAGCTTAAAAATACAGAAGAGAAAAAGGATAATTATGTACAGAGATCTCTGAAAAAGCAAGAGGGCGGCATGGAATTTAAACAAAGATAAGGAAGACCATCTCCTGGGGAGGCATTTGTCTGGGCATCAGATAGGCAGTTGTTAGGTTGTGTGGCTAAAACACAAAGGGCCACTCCTATCTCCTCTGCAAGCTCAGTTCATGTTATTTCAGGAAAGGGAAAAAGTTTCCCGCCCCCCCTCCCCCCCCACGCCTATACTGCAGGCTTGCTGGCATCACCCTCAACAAGAGATTGTTTGGATATTTCCCCCAAGTCCTGGTGACCCTGCTCTGCTGACCTCAGTTCTGCAGGAACAAGGGAGGACGGGAGGACTGCTCAGATCTGGGACATTTAGAGTGTGTCTCCATTGGAGGCTATTGTCTGGGATCAGGTTGAAGTGCTTAGCCGCCTTCTACTGACTCTATCAGCACCACCCCCAACCTGAGCCCCAGTGGCTCCACCTTCTTGAGCTTGCTCCTGCAGAGGGGCTGGCTGGCTGCACCCAACCTTAACCTGCAGTGATCTCCTCATGGGGGAGCTAGAGTTGAAGATTGTGGCAGAGAATGATTGGTTTGGCTCTGAAGAAGGGCCATTTTACTGTCATTGAGTGCCTAACTGCATGGTCAGCAAGTAGAGGACACACAGGCCCCATCCTTCCAACCCTAATTTGCCCACCCTACCAAGCTCATGACATGTGGAAAGGTCCATCAGTCATGGTCAGCCTGGGCCCACTCTACAGTCCTTTTTCAGAAAGCTTTGGAGGAAATTAAGCTACTCAGAGGGAGGCGAAGGAGGCAGACCTCAGGTAGCCTCAGACTTCTTATTGATCTGCCCCCAGGTCTAAGCTGGAGGAAGCCAAACTTTGTACACAGATTGCCCCCCCCCCCACATGCCACACACATCCAGACCCAGTAGATGCAGCCACAGTGAATAGTGTGGTAGCTCCAGACAGGTAACCCAAGGCCAGTTACACACAACATGTGACATTGACCTGTACCTGAACCCCACCCAAATAGACCCAGAAGCAATACAACCAGTGGTGGGCTTCAGATTACACCCAAAACTTGACTCAACTAGCCACAAAAGCAGTACACCCAAAGGGAAATTCTGGCAGACACCAGAACCTTCTGGGAACAAATCCACCTCGGGGGGGTGGGGGGAGTATGGGCAGTCCCTGCACAGCAACTCATATATGGTGATTGAGGTTTATCCTTATAGTCAGCCAGCCTGAAGGATTAACTCTATCCATGAAAGGGCCAACAGCATTCAAGGGCCTACAACAGAAGGGTGCACATAACCTACAAGAAGTATTTCTGGAGCACTAAGTTCACATGATCTGGAAGATTGTACCACTGAGCCCAACAAGATACCTATATCATAAAGTCATCATAACAAATTTGGAAGACATAGCAGATCTACCTAATACACAGAGACAAAATGGGAAGACAATTAAATATTCCCCAAATGAAAGAACAAGAGAAATCTCCAGATAAAAAATTAAATGAAATGGAAGCAACCAAAATATTAGATGAAAAGTTTAAAACAATGGTTATAAGGATGCTCAAGAACCTTAGGGGAAGAATGCATGATTTCAGTGACAACTTAAATATAGAGATAGTAAGCATTAAAAAAGTCATAGAAACCATAAAAAAGAACCAGTCAGAAATGAAGAATACTATATCTGAAATGAGGAATACACTAGAAGGAATCAATAGCAGGATAGATGAATTAGAGGATCTGATCAGCAATATAGATGACAAGATAACAGCAAGTACCCAAGCAGAGCATCAAAAAGAAAAGAATTTTTAAAAATGAGATAAAGCCCTGGGTGGGTGGCTCAGTTGGTTGGAACATCTTCCTGTACACTAAAATGTTTGTGGCTTCAATTCCCAGTCAGGGCACAGGGCACATATCAGAGCACATACAGGAGGCAATCGATCAATGTTTCTCTCTCATATTGATGTTTCTCTCTCTCTCTCTCTCTCTCTCTCTCTCTCTCTCTCTCTCTCTCTCTCTCTCTCCCCCTTTCTCTTCCTAAACATATACTTGGGTGAGGATTTAAAAAAAACATGAGGAAATTCTAAAGGATTACTGGGACAACATCAAGTGCAACAACATGTGCATCAGAGCAGCACCAGGAGAAGAGAGTAAGCAAAGTATAGAGAAGTTGTTTGAAGAAATAATGAGAGAAAACTTCCCTAACCTGTTGAAGGAAAAAGTCACAAAAGCTCATGAAGCACAGAGAGTCCCAATCAATATGAACCCAAAGAGACCCATACCAAGAAACATCATAATTAAAATGGCAAAAGTAAAGATAGAGAGGCAATTTTAAAAGCAGCAAGAGAAAGATAGTTATTACAAGGGAGCTCCCATAGACTGTTGGCTGATTTCTCAACAGAAACATTTCAGGCCAGAATGAATTGGCACGAAATATGCAAAGTGATGAAAAGCAATCACCTACAAATAAGACTGCTTTACCCAGCAAAGCTATCATTTAAAATAAAAAGCTAAAGAGATTCCCAGACACAAAGAAGATAAATGAATTTATTGCCACCAAACCAGTATTGCAAGAAATATTAAAGTGACTGCTTTAAAAGGAGAAATCAAGAGAGAGAGAGGAACATAGGTATAAAAAATAAAATGGCAATAATTAAGAACCTATCAATGATAACCTTAAATATAAATGGATTAAATGCTCTATTCTAAAGACATAGGATAGCTGAATAGATAAGAAAACATGACCCATATACGTGTTGTCTACAAGAGACCCAACTCAGAATAAAAAATATACACAGACTGAAAGTAAAGGGATGGAAAAATATTCCATGCAAATGAAAACAAAAATGATCTGGTGTAGTAATACTTTTATCGATAAAATACTTTGAAACAAAGGCCATATAAAGAGGCAAAGGTCACTACATAATACTAAAGGGATCAATACAAAAAGAGTATATAACTCTTGTAAACATATATGCACTCAACATAGGAGCACCTAAATATATAAAGAAAATCTTGGTGGACATTAAGGCAGAGATCGGCAACAGTCATAGTAGGGGATTTTAACATCCCACTGACATCAATGGATAGATCTTTCAGACAAAAAATCAACAAGACAATAGCAACCTTAAACAACACACTGAATCAGATGTATTTAATTGATATTTATAGAACATTTCAACCCAAAGCAGCAAAATATACATTCTTCTCAAGTGCACGTGGAACATTCTCAAAGATAGACCACATGTTAGGACACAAAATAAGTCTTAATACACTTAAGAAATTAAAATCATATCAAGCATCTTGGTATGATTTTTAGTATGAAACTAGATATAATTTACAATAAAAAATTGAGAAACATTCAAACACATGGAAGTTGAATAATATGTTATTAAAGAATGAATGGGTTAACAATGAGATCAAGGAATAAATCAAAATTTACCTAGAATCAAATGAAAATGAACAAACAACATCCTAAATCCTATGGGACACAATGAAAGCAGTCCTGAGCAGGAAGTTCATAGCATTACACGCCTACCTCAAGAAGTAAGAAAAACCTCAAATAAACAATCTAACCCTACACTGAAAAGAACTAGGTAAAAGACAATAAACAAAGCCCAGAGTAAGGAGAAGGAAGGAAATAATAAGATTAGAGCACAAATAATGACATAGAGACTAAAAAATATATATATTACAAAAGATCAGTGATACCAAGAGCTGGTTCTTTGAAAAGATAAACAAGATTCATGAAGTTTAACTATACTCACAAAAAAAAAGAGAAAGAACCTAAATAAATAAAATCAGAAATGAAAGAACAGAAGTAACAACTGACACCACAGAAACACAAAGGATTGTAAGAAAATACAATGAACAATTATATGCTAACAAATTGAACAACCGGGGCAAAATGGATATATTCCTAGAAAAATACAATATTCCAAAACTGAATCAAGAAGAATCAGAAAATCTGAGTAGACCAATTACAAATAATGAAATTTAAAAAGTAATGAAAAAACGCCCAGCAAAAAAACAAAAAAACATCTTGGACCAGATGGCTTCACAGGCAAATTTTACCAAACATTCGAAGAACTAGTACCTATCTTTCTCAAACTATGCCAAAACATTCTGGAGAAGGGAAGACTTATAAACTCTATTTACAAGGCCAGCATTATTGTAATTCCAAAACCAGACAAAGAAAGAAAATCATATGCCAGTATCCCTGATGAATAAAGATGCTGAAATCCTCAAAAAAAAATTTGGTATAACAAATCCAGCAACACATTAAAAAGATCATACATCATGATCAAGTAGGATTTATTCCGGGGATGTAAAGTTGGTACAATATTTGCAAATCAATAAATGTGATGTACCACATAAATTTTTTTAAAAAAGGAAATCTTATCTTTTGCTAGAGCATGAATGGACTTGGAGTTTATTAGGTTGAGAGAAAGACAAATACCATATGATCTCACTTATATGTGGAATCTAATGAACAAAATAAACTGACCAACAAAATAGAAACAGAGGCATGGAGCATTGGAACAGACTGACAGCTGTGAAAAGGGAGGGGTGTTAGGCTGGATGAAAGAAAGTGAAGTGTTTGAGCAAAAAAAAAAAAAAAAACAACAAAACAAACACATATAAATAACACATAGACACAGACAACAGTGTAGTGATAGCCAGAGGGAAAAAGGGGTGGGAGGTAGGTGGAGGTGGGCAAAGGGGTGGGGGAAAATGGGGACAGAAAGAATGTTTACTTGGAGCAATGGAAGCATGATGCAGTGTGCAGATGATGTTCTATTGAGGTGCACACTTGGAACCTGTATGGTTTCGTGAACCAATGTCACCCCAATCCTATCTAATAAAAGAGTAATATGCAAATTAACCATTACTCCACTACACCCACCAGCCATGCCCATCAGCCACGCCCACCAGCCATGCCCACCAGCCACGCCCACCAGCCAATCAGGAGCAAATATGCAAATAAACCCAACCAAGATGGCTACAGCCACAGAGAGCAGGAGGGAGGCTTGGGTTTCCCCGGCAATGGAGGAAGCCAAGCTTTCCACCTGCCCTTGCTGGCCTAGGCTTCCACTCAAGGCTACAAAGTTTCAATTATAGAAGATACATAAATCCCAAGAGAAATGACTGCCGCCACCGAGCAAGCAGAAGGCGTGGCTCTGCTCCAGGCTACAAAGTTTCAATTGTAGAAGATAAATAAACCCCAGATACCAGGGCCTCCACTTGGGTCGCCGGGGGGCGTGGCCGGCCTGCAAACCACCACAGGCCCCTCACCCAGGCTTCCCCATGCCCCAAGGGAACCCCACCCTGATCCAGGACACCCTTCAGGGCAAACCAGCTGGCCCCCACCCATGCACCAGGCCTCTATCATCATATCTAATAAAAGAGTAATATGCAGATTGACCATCACTCCAACACACAAGATGGCTGCCCCCATTGGTCAAAGATCCTGCCCCCATGTGGACACAAGATGGCCACCACAAGATGGCCAGCAGGAGAGGGAAGTTGGGAGGGACCAGGCCTGCAAGGGAGGGCAGTTGGGGGCAATCAGGCCAGCAGGGGAGGGCAGTTGGGAGGGACCAGGCCTGCAAGGGAGGGCAGTTGGGGGCGATCAAGCCTGCAGGGGAGGGCAGTTAGGGGTGACCAGGCCAGCAGGGGAGGGCAATTAGGGGTGACCAGGCCTTCAGGGGAGAGCTGTTAGGGGAAAACAGGCTGGCAGAGGAACAGTTTGGCATCCATCAGGCTGGCAGGGGAGTGGTTAGGGGGTGATCAGGCTGGCAGGCAGAAGCGGTTAGGGGCAATCAGGAAAGCAGGCAGGTGAGCAGTTGGGAGCCAGCAGTCCTCGATTGTGAGAGGGCTGTCCGACTGCCCCTCTTAAATGGGCAGTCGGACATCCCTTGAGGGGTCCCTGATTGGAGAGGGTGCAGGCTGGGCTGAGGGACACACACCCCCGTGCATGAATTTCGTGCACCGGGCCTCTAGTAAATTTAATAAAAAACTAAGGCAATAATTCTTGGGGTTCAGATAATAATTAAATGAGATCATACATATAAAATGTCTGCAATATAGTGGGCATATAACTCAAGTGTTATTAGTTGCCTTCCACTTCTCCCATGTCCAGAAGCCACCTCCTATAAATTCCTTGAAGACACTCTGAAAAATATATCAAAAGGAACAAGCAACCCACCCTACCCCCAACTTATCCAAGCTGTAGCAAAACACGAGTGATATTTCTCTCATTATCGAAAAACACCTTGAAAAAATGTTTTCATTTACAGGTAAGATCTTTGCATTAAAACAAAAAATGAAAATAATCTTAACAGTTGTTCCACCTCTTTTTGTTTAATCCTGCTGTTTAAATAATTGTTTCTAACTTTTTCTATTGCCTTTCATGACATTAGGCAGAGTCAGGACATCTGATTTCTCTTACAAACTAATAAATTACAATGGAGACGGAATGGGATGTCCCTCCCAAGTTCACAGGGTTATATGGGGGAGAGCTGGGACTGAAAACCAGAACTCTTAGTCCTTTAGGTTATTATTCTATAACAACAACAACAAATCCATGCACTTTACTTAAGTCTTGAACTCTCTAAAACATTCTATATTTTGATAAGATTTTTAAAATAAAAAACTACTGAAAAATTCCCTATATTCATGTCCTTATTTCATAAACCCTTTTACATATTAAAAATGAAAACTAATCTGGAAGCATCTGAAGTGAGTGCAATGTATAAAAGTGATGTGTTTTTAAGTGTTAACTGTATTTTTTCAGAGGAAAACAAGCAACAAATGTATAAGATTCTAGTTCATTTCACAGCAAAAACAGTGAAAATTACAATTTTTATTTTCATAAACTTAGTATATATGTAAAAACACTATACAAATAAATACTACATATAGAGGATATGTGGGTTCTATAAAGTCAATCAAAACATCATATAAAAATAAATTAAATCATTCATTTTAGAGGAGTTATATGGTTATTTCTGAACTTAAGAAAGAAAAGTTATTGCAAAGTGGAGATTTTCAGTTTTAGAAAACAATCACATAGAAAATATTCTCAGAAAACCTCTTAACTCTAAAATGCAACTATCCTTATATTTCCAAAGGACCAGGTTTGCTTATAAGAGGTATGATGATTTTTATAGAAAATAGAGGTTAGTAAGGAAACAATAAGAATTACAAGCAATTGTGTTATTTATGCTGATTATCCAGTACCTATGAATTAGCTTCATGCAAAAAAAAATGCAGAATTTCCCCAAATTTATATCAAGTCAAACAAACAATTTTTGCTACAAAAATATTTGACTCTATTTTTAAATGGTGAAGAAAGTGAAATAATGATTCAAAACAAGTTACCTCTCACTCCCACATTCCCTACCCCAAATTTAAGTTCCAGACTTACTGTAAGTGAATAATGTGTCCAGTTATCATCAAATCTTCTGTAATATCAATGTAATATGTCTCAATGAACAGCTTCTTAGTTTAATGAATTTTAAATGACCTTAGAACTGAAGTCTTTATGTAGGAGGAGCTCTGCTTTATCCACCAAAATTTACCAACTGTCATGAGAAAATGTGCAGGTCAGCATCTGAGACTATATTTGTCAAAAGATTCAGAGGAAATCACGAAGTTCATCTGAGTGATTTTCTTTTCCTTTTAATTAGTTCCTGACTGGCATTTCAGAGTGCCAATATTATTTTAGTATGTGACTCACCACATTGGGAATTAGCAAGATAATCCAAAGGTAAGTGTGTGATTGCCTGGTTTATGTTGTTCCTTCAGAGTGCACTATCCAAAATTACTCCACTGTTTTTTTCAAATATCTTTAAGTATGAAGAGTCATAAATGAACAAGAAACATGAAACCTGGTTCTACTCGAGGCTCTCCCTCCCACAATCAGTTTATGTGACCTTGGGGAATTTCCTTAACATCCTTGGACTTCAGTTTCAATAAAAATATTCAACGAAACCTCAGAAGTCAACTAATCCAACCTTCAAATTGCCTCCTCTTTTGCCCCCAAGGTATCTCTAATTTCTAAAATCCTTGAGGTTGTGATTAAAATTCGGTGTCATGTACCTTTTTTCCCATTGAAGGTTTATCAAATATTTCTTTACATAACCAAACAAGGTTTTTTTTCAGCCCAGATAAAATTAAACAGACAAACTCAGGCCACCACCAGATTGTCCTTTGTCCTTCAAGCCCCCACTGAGTTTTCAATTCAGCCCTGATTGAACCTCCATGCCCAGAAACTATGAAGAGACATAAGAAGCCAGAATACTTTGATGCTTTTCTAAAGTAGCTGAAATGTTAGTGATTTATTCCAAAATAGGAAGGAATTGAGATTGGATCCAGTTTACGTACCACCTAATATTCCAATGGATAAAAAGCATCTTCCTTGTAATAATTTCCCTCAGATACCAAAGATATATTTTACACTAAATATGTGAATAAACAACAACAACAAAAAGCAAGCAGACTGAATAAAGAGGGGATCATAGACAGTCCATTACTAACTTTATGTTTACCCTATGAGGTTGTTTTCTTTTTTATTCATTTGTACAATTAATGTTTTACCCTAAATTGAAGTTGAAGGTGGGAAGAAACTGAGAATTGTTTAGAGAGTTTAGTATCTGCTTTTCAGATGTCAGCTAGTTTGGCTCGTTCACAATTGTTTTTGTCAGAATTATTTATCAGGCCTACATGAGGTATTTTATAATGAGAATTTGCTCACATGATGGGGGGAGGGGGCGGGCAGGAGACCTAAATTTAAAATCCTTTTCCTGTGATTGCAATTCCAATGAGCTCATTTATCTTCTATCTAAAATTTTAAAAAACTCTCCAGGAAGTTTTCTTCAAAATTCTGTTTCCACCAAATCTTCTGGCTCTTGCAAATAATTCATCATATCATACTTTGTCGTATAATAAAAAAGTATGAGTCAAAGAAATAGAACCATAATATTATCTTGGAATGATGTAGTGTATTTATTTGTTGACATGCAAACCTTAAGTTAAATATAGTTAATAAGATGTAGTTGGAAACAATGCACCATGCCTCAGATGTTAAAATTGATTAGATACGATCTTCCACCCTTTACTCAGTGAAAGCATAAGGCTATGCTTTACTTCTTGGTGTAAAGAGCAAGACACTAAAAAGCCAACTCATTTTAATATTCCAAAAGCCCCATTTGGTGGCTTTCTGGTGACATCAATTGAAGCTGTCAATGATACTTGTGTGCTTGTACCTTAGCACTCTCATTACTCTGCCCAGATACAAGGCATGTCGTAACTCTTAAGAATAAGAGAATTTGAGAGTAAACCTGTTTGGTGCAGAGAAAGGACTAGTTGGAAGAGCCCCTCCCTGGCTGGAAGCAGGTCTACACCAAAAGGAAGCAGGTCTACACCCACATATGAAGCAGACCAGGGTTGCTGTCACCCAAGGGGTATGGAATCAAGAGGTACCTCAAAGCCCCAGGGTGGGAAAGTTCTTCAGCATAGTTGGGATTAAGTCATTCTTCTAAAAGAACTGGGAAAAATTATACAAGCGATTCTGCCAACTGTCTACCAGAAAGTAGGCAAAAAGATTTAGGTCAGGGCCCCAATTTTAACAGAGACACGGGAGAAGAATTGAGCTTCCAGATCAGAGGCAAAGTCCAATTAAACAACCAAAAGCAGATGGCGGGGTAGGAGATAAAAACTAAAGCTTGATGCTTGTAAAGTCTCCTGGGGGCCCAAATCAATTCCAGAGGCAAAGCACACACTAGGCTATTGCTAGACTTTTTACCTACTAAAAGACAATGGTTCTCGCTGGGCCAGGGCTGCTTCAGAACTGAGACTATATAGGCTGAAATCATGAAGTGAAGCTGGGATGGGCCCAGGGTAGACAAGTACTGCCTTGGCCTCTCTAGCAGGAACATGCATATATTATTTTATTTTATCCATTATCCCCCCAAGATAGCTAAGGAGATAATATTTCAGTTTTACAAATGAATATGAATCAAGTTGCCATAGGTTAAGTCACTTTCCAAAAGTCCAAAATTCAGGAGTAATAAAATCTAAGTGGACTTGACACCTAGCCCAGTGCTTTGCCTGCAGAATCACGCCACTGGTGGGATACTTTTAGATACCTCACTAGCTAAAACAGTTAGCTTAGAAGGGATCATATTTCTTTCATTGTGTAAAGCTCTGTAACTTCCATTCTGTTGACCATCAAAATAGGAAATGGGTATTCCTGAACTTCTGTTCAAATTAGGCAATTAGCAAAGGCAGTATTTAATTTAACAAAGTGTTATTTCCTTTGTAAGGTTAAGGGACATTAAATAAAGAAAAACAATAAAAATATAAAAAATAACCATTGACTATATAGTTTGTATGTATATACACATGCATACTATCCTTAACAAAATTCTTTGGATTTAACAACAGTTTTTAAATATGCAGGCATATGCCAAACTTCTAAGGTTCTGAGATTTTTTAAATCATAGCATACCCAGAAAACTAATTTGAAAAATTATTTAGTAGAGTTGGCTATTACACAGAAAAGCAGTGTCCTAAGAAGAACACACTGTGAGACAGAGGACATCTCAACTTGCCTGCTTTCCCTGAAACCCAGTTTTTTTTATTATTTGGAAACAAACTAATTTATGAACTCTGAATTCCCCTCCAGACAACCACAGATTCAACAGCAGGACACCAGAGCTGAGCTTCTCAGGAAACCCACATGAGCTGGGAAATACATGATCCAGTGCCCAGATTAGCACCAAACAGTTTTTAAAAGACTCACAAACTGCAGAGGTCAGCAGTGCCAGACTCTAATGTTTATGCACTCACATTCATTCAATGGTTTACAAAGCAACAATGTACCAAGCACTGTGCTAGATGCTAGGGGTACAAAGATGAGTTAGATACAATCTCATACAGTCTACCTTCTAGTTAGAGGGATAGAAACTAGAAATACTGAATAACTACTCCTGCTCCTGACAATATCAAGTTGTGGCATAATAAAAAAATATATTTGGGCCCTGGCTGGTGTGGCTCAGTTGGCTGGAGTGTCATTCTGTATACAGAAAGGTTGCAGGTTCGATTCATGATTAGAGCACATACCTAGGTTGTGGGTTCGATCCCCAGCTTGAACAGGACGCAACCAATCAATGTTTCTCTCTCGCGTTCTCTCCCTCTCTTCCTAAAATCAATAAAAACATATTTAAAAAACAAATGAACAAACACCATATCATCAGGTGTGCATTAAATATATATAGTTGGTCTTTGTCCCCAGTTCCTGGCACAGAGATCCTAAAAACCTTGAAATTTTCTGAGTGATGGGAGTGTCTTTTGTTATTCCTAATGAGTCCCTTTCAGCCATACCTAAGTTTATGCTAATAAAGTGACTACTGGTGAGCCCCTGGATACCTTCAAGAAGAGGGCTGAATGCCAGAGGAACCAACTGAGTGATTAGAGGGTTGGAACTTTCAGTCCCACCCCCTGACCTTCAGGGAGGGGAGAGGGGCTGGAAGTTGAATTCAATTACCAATGGCCAATGATTTAATGTATGGAAGTCCCATGTAATGAGACTTCCATACAAACTCCTAAACTTGTGCAAATTGCTTCCACATTGGTGAACACATCAAGGTACTGGGAAGGTGACATACCTGGAGAGAGAATGGAAGCTCCCCAAGCTGTGGTACACCACTCTCACTCCCAATACCTTGCCCTGTACTATATATCTCTTCCATTTGGTTGTGTCTGTTGTATCCTTCTTAGTAAACCACTAAAGTATTTATCTGAGTTCCTTGAGGTGTTCTAGCAAATTATCAAACCTGTAAGGGGTCATAGAAATTCCTGAATTTCTACTGGCATCTGAAATGGGTACAATCTTGTGAGACTCAGCCCTTAACCTGTGGGGTCTTTGCTAACTAACTACAGATACTAAGTGTCAGAATTGAATTGAATGATAGGATACCCCGTAGGCATCAGAGAATCTGGGACCATATAATTGGTTGATGTCAAAAAAAACACCTCAGACGAGTCTACCTTCTTTATAATCACTTCTTTATGAGTCTACTTGTTTGGAAAGGCTTAGGTCTTTAAGGAAGCTTATCAAAAAAGTTGGGGTGAGTGGGTGGGTGGGAAGGGATTAACCAAAGCTCTTATATGCTTATACGCATAACCCATGGACATAGACAATAGTATGGTGGCCTGAGGTGGGGGGCAGGTCTGGGCGAGAAGGGATCAATGGGGGAAACAGGGGGGTATCTGTAATATTTTCAACATTAAAGATAAATATTTTAAAAAGTCATCTGATAGCCCTAGTTGGTTTGGCTCAGTGGATGGAGCATTGGCCTGTGGACTGAAGGGTCCCAGGTTCTATTCTGGTCAAGGGCACAAGCCCAGGTTGTGGCTCGATCCCCAGTGGGGTGTGTGCAGGAGGCAGACAATCAATGATTCTCTATCATCATTGATGTTTCTATCTCTCTCTTCCTCTCCCTTCCCCTCTGAAATCAATAAAAATATATTTAAAATAAATAAATAAATAAAATTCATCTGATAAACTAAGACAGATACTGCTAATTGTTTCTCGGTATCCATTCTCCTACCCTTCCTTTTAGCCATAGAAATTCATTAGTTTTATCTGTGTTCATGGCCTCCCATCCAGACTTCATTTTTCAGACTCCTTTGCAGTTTGATATGAAGATATGAAGAAATGTAGACATTGTAGATATGCAAGCAGCAGTGATGCGTGCAACCTTTGGATCGTGTTTTGACAGGAAAATCTCTTGTCCTCTTCTTTCTCTCCCCTCACTCAACCAGCACAAAGGCAAAGTCAACATACTAAGAGATGACAAAACAACAAGGTAGAATGATCCTGGGCCTTGGAAGACTTTCTGTATCAATGCTGCCTTGCCACCTTTGGTCTGTTGCTTGAGCCATAATATTTTGAGATTGCTTGATTATAAGTATTTACCTTGTACCTTAAATAATATAGACATAAATTTTAATTAAAGAGCAATTCATATTAATGTGTTAATCTTTCCACAGACATTTGCACATGGGTTCCAAAAATCTATATATATGAAAGGCTAATATGCAAAATGTCCCCATGGGAGTTCAACCAGGAGACCTGAAGTTATACTGCTCACTATGACGTGTGCTGACCACCAGGGTGCAGCGCAGATTGGTACTTGAGCTGTTTCCAGATCTTAGCTATTATAAATTGTGCTGCTATAAATATAGGGGTGCATATATGGTATTTCTTCTGATTGGTGTTTCAGGTTTCTTAGGATATATTCCTAGAAGTGGGAACACTGGGTCAAATGGGAGTTCCATTTTTAATTTTTTGAGGAAACTTCATACTATTTTCCACAGTGGCTGCATCAGTCTGCATTTCCCCAGCAGGGCATGAGGGTTCCTTTTTCTCCATATCCTCGCTAGCACTTGTCATTTGTTGATTTGTTGATGGTAGCCATTCTGATAGGTATTAGGTGATACCTCATTGTAATTTTCATTTGCATCTCACTGATGATCAGTGCCTCTGAGCATTTTTTCATATGTCTCTTGGCCATCTGTATGTCCACTTTGAAGATGTGTCTATTTAGGTTATTTGCCCATTTTTTAATTGGATTTTTTTGTCTTCCTTTTGTTAAGTTGTATGAGTTCCTTATATGTTTTTGAAATTAACCCCTTACTGGATTTATCATTGGCAAATATGTTCTCCCATAGAGTGGGCTCTCTTTTCACTTTGTTGATGGTTTCTTTTGCTGTGAGGAAGCTTTTTATTTTAATGTTGTCTCATCTGTTTATTTTCTCCTTAGTTTTCTTTTCCCTAGGTGATGTATTGTTAAACATACATAAAGATATATGACTACAAGAGATGTCTGGTATTTTTCTGCATATGGTTTTTTAAAAGATTTTTATGGTTTCACAGCTTAGATTTAGGTCTTTTATCAATTTGAGTTTATTCTTCTGTATGGTGTCAGTTGGTGGTTTAATATTTTTTGCATGTATCTATCCAATTTTCCCAACACCATTTATTGAAGAGATTGTCTTGAGTCCATTGTATGCTTTTGCCTCCTTTGTCAAATATTAATTAGGCATAGTGATTTGGGTCAATTTCTGGGTTCTCTATTCTATTCCATTGATCTATATACCTGTTCTTGTGCCAGCATCAGGCTGTAGTGGTTTTGCAGTATAACTTGATATCTGGTATTGTGATTCCTCCAATTTTGTTCTTCTTTCTCAAGATTGCTGAAGCTATTTGGGGTCTTTTTTGGTTCCATACAAATTTTTGCATTGTTTGATCTAGATCTGTGAAATATGCGATTGGTATTTTAATAGGGATTGCATTGAATCTATAGATTGCTTTGGGTAGTATGGACATTTTAATGATGTTGATTCTATCAGCCCATGAACACGGTATTTTCTTCCACTTGTTTATATCTTCCTCTATCTCTTTTTTCAACATCCTGTAGTTTTTTCAGTACATGTCTTTTATTTCCTTGGTTAAGTTTATTCCTAAGTATCTTAAATTTTTTGTTGCAATGGTAAATGGGATTGTTTTTTTTTTAGTTTCTATTTCTGAGAGTTCATTATTGGTGTATAAAAATGCCATCAATTTATCTATGTTAATTTTGTATCTTGCTATGTTGCTAACTTCATTTATTAAATCTAGTAGTTTCTTGGTGGAGTCTTTAGGTTTTTCTATGTACAATATCATGTCATCTGCGAATAATGGTTGTTTTATTTCCTCCTTTCCAATTTGGATGCCTTTTGTTTTTTCTTCTTGTCTGATCACTGAGGCTAGTATTTCCAATACTATCTATATATATAAAAGCCTAAGCTACCCAATGACTGAATGACCAGTCGACCAGTCGCTATGATGCACACTGACCACCAGGGGGGCAGACACTCAATGCAGGAGCGACCCCCTGGTGGTCAGTGCATTTCCACAGCAGGAGTGCCACTAAGCTGACCTTTGGGAACCAGACGCCGGGTTCATGGCTGACAAGCACAGCTGCAGCTGTGCTACCAAGCAGTGGGGGCAGGCACAGTAGGGCCAGGATAAGTGGGAGTAGCATGGCGCCCACTGGGGCTCTGCCCCAACCGCCTGACACTTCACACACTACTACATCTCTCAGTCCCAGATTGTGAGAGAGTGCAGGCCAGGCTGAGGGACACCACCAGTGCATGAATCCATGCACCAGGCCTCTAGTATTGAATAATAGTGGTGAAAGCAGACATCCCTGTCTTGTTTCTGTTCTTAGGGGAAGTGGTTTTAGTTTTTGCCCATTGAGTATAATTTTGGCTGTGGTTTGTCATTTATGGCCTTTATTATGTTGAGGTATGATCCCTCTATTCCAACTTCGCTGACAGTTTTTATCAAAAAGGGATGTTGGATTTTGTCAAATGCTTTTTCTGTGTGAATTGATATGATCATGTGATTTTTGTCTTCCAGTTTGTTTATGTGCTGTATCACATTTATTGATTTGACAATACTGTACCAGCCTTATATCTCAGTACTAAATTCCACTTGGTCATAGTGTATGATCTTTCCAGTGTAATGCTGGATCCAATTTGCTAATATTTTGTTGAGGATTTAAGCATCTATGTTTATCAGAGATGTTGGCCTGCAATGCTCTTTCTTTGCAGTGTCTTTATCTGGTTTTGGAATTAGGCTAATGCTAGCCTCACAAATAGCTTGGAAGTGTTCCTTCCTCTTGGATTTTTTAGAATAGTTTGAGGAGGATAGCTGTTAGTTCTTTTTTGAATGTTTGGTAAAACTCCCCTGTGAAGCCACCTGGACCAGGGCTTTTGTTTGCTGGGAGTTTTTTTTACTACTGCTTCAATTGCATCAGTAGTTATGGGCCTATTCAAGTTTTCTGATTCTTCCTGATTGAATTTTGTAAGATTGTATTTTTCTAGGAATATTTCCAGTTCTTCCAGGTTGTCCAGCTTTTTGGAGTATAGTTGTTCATAATGTTTTTTTCCAACCTTTTTTATTTCTGTGGAGTCACTTGTTAATCACCTCTTTCATTTCTGATTTTGTTTATTTGGATCTTCTCTCTTGTCTCTTGATGAGTCTGGCTAAAAGTTCATCAATCTTGTTTATCTTTTCAAAGAACCATCTCTTGGTTTTGTTGATCTTTTGTATTATTTTATTAGTCTCTATGTCATTTATTTCCACTCTGATCTTTATTTCCTTCCTTCTGATCACACTGGGCTTTTCTTGTTGCTCTCTTTCTAATTCTTTAAGTTGTAAGGTTAGATAATTTATTACCAGTTTTTCTTCTTTTTTGAGGTAGGCCTGTAGGGCTATGAACTTCCCTCTCAGGACTGCTTTAGCTGTGTCCCATAGATTTTGGATTGTTGTGTGTTCATTTTCATTTGTTTCCAGGAAGTTTTTTATTTCTTTCTTCAGCTCTTTGGTAACCCATACATTGTTTAATAATGTGCTAGTTAGCTTCTATGTGTTTGAATGTTTCTGAGTGTTTTTATTATAGTTGATTTTTAACTTCATGCCATTGTGATCTGAGAAGATGCTTGATATGATTTCAATCTTCTTGAATTTGTAGAGAGTTAGTTTGTGTTCTAACATGTGATCTATATTTGAAAATGTCCATGTGTACTTGAGAAGAATGTGTATTCTGTAGTTTTGGGTGAAATGTTCCATAAATGTCAATTAACTCCATCTGATCTAGTGTGTCATTTATAATTGCTGCTTCCTTATTGATTTTTTATCTAGAAGATCTATCCAGTGATGTCAATGGGGGTGCTGTCCACCTCCTTTTTTTAAATCCTCCAGAAGTTTTTTTTAAATATATTTGGGTATTCCTGTATTGGGTGCATATATGTTTACCGGAGTTATATCCTCTTGTTGTATCAATTCCTTTTATTATGAATTGACCTTCCTTTTGAAGTCTATTTTGTCAGATATGAGTATTGCTACCCCAGCTTTTCATCAGAAAACATAATTCATGTCTTCCACCCACAAATATAATGCCTTTTCTATCTTAACTGAGCACTTACCAGGCACTGTAGCTTTAACTTTTGCAGCTTGAGGTGGGATAGCAAAATGAGGCCAAATTTCTTTTTTCTTCTTTGCAATTTCATGGATACAAGATTCATTCTTGTCATATTTCTTAGCAACCTCAGCATACAGATTTGTTTTCTTTCCAAGAACTTTCACCTTTTCAATTAAAGGAAATATTTTGTGGCTTCTTTTTTGGCACCTCAGAATTGCCGCATCACTAGTCTTGCACTTTGGGGCCATTATTAAGTAAAATAAGAATTACTTGAATACAAACACTGTGATACCATGACAGTCGATCTGATAACAAAGATGGGTACTAAGTGACTAAAGAGCAGGTAGTTTATACAGCATGGTATGCTAGACAAAGAGATGATTCACTCCCCATGCAGGACAACACATGTTTTCATAAAACAACTCAAAAGGACATGCAATTTGAAACTTATTAATTATTTATTTCTGCAATCTTTTATTTAATATTTTCATACTGCAGTTGACCACAGATAACTGAAGCCGAGGGAAGCAAAACCACAGATAAGAGGGAACTGCTGTCTGTGTTCTTAAGAATAAAAAGTGTGCCTTACTTGCCTCTATAAATCCAATTCCTAGAGTACAGCAGATGTTCAATAAATATGTATTGAATACTTCTAGTGAAGGTAACCAAAATAGCCACATTTCTTCCCTTGGTTTTTTTTTTAATTCTTTCACACATACATTTTATTCTACTACAAATAACTAAATGAAAAAATAATGATGACATAAATAGGCTGATATTGTTTATTTAAGCTGCTTACCAGGTAGTATGTTCAATAATTAACCATGTTCTTTAGTCCTCACTGTAACCCCATGATATAGACACTATTATTGACATTCCTATTTTACAGAAAAGATAACTGATGCTCAGAGAAGTTAAAAAAATTTCCCAGAGCCTCACATTTAGGGAAAAGGTTGAAATAGGAATTTGAACCAAGTGGTACTTAACATCAAAAGATACTTTTTTACCTGCAATGTAGTCTGTCACGTTATCTTCTAAAAATGGCCTGGCAATGTGTAGGTTGGCAAGAGGAAAAATCAGCCTATATCTCAGAATGTTATAGATAATTAATCCAATCTATTACCATTCACCTGAAAAACCTTTTTCCATCCCTTCACCCTCAGTCTGTGTGTGTCTTTTTTTCTGAGGTGGGTTTCTTGTAGACAGCAGATATATGGGTCATGTTTTCTTATCCAATCCGTTACCCTATGTCTTTTGATTGGGGCAATTAATCCATTTACATTTAAAGTTATTATTGATAGGTACTTGTTTGTCACCATTTTTATTCTTTACCCCTGTGTTTCTTCTTCGCTTCCTATTTCTTTTTTTTACAGGAGACACTTTAACATTTCTTGCATTGCTGGTTTGGTGGTAATAAACTCCCTTAGTCCTTTTTGTCTGTGAAGCTCCTGATTGCACCTTCAATTTTGATTGATAGCCTTGCTGGGTACAGTATTCTTGGATTCAGACCCTTTCTTTGCATGACTTTGTATATTTCATTCCATTCCCTTCTGGCCTGATGAGTTTCTGTTGAGAAATCAGTTGCTAGTCTGATGAGGGATCCTTTGTAGGTAACTTTCTGTCTCTCTCTGGCCACTTTTAAGATTCTTACTTTGTTGTTGGTGTTTGCCAATTTAATTATAATGTGCCTTGGCATCAGTCTTTTGGGGTTCATTTTGCTTGGGACTCTGTGAGCTTCTTGGATTTGTGTGGGTTTTTTCTTCCCTATATCAGGGAAGTTTTCTGTCATTATTTCTTTTTTTTTTTTTAAACATTTTTTATTGATATTTCACAGAGAGGAAGGGAGAGGGATAGAGAGCTAGAAACATCGATGAGAGAGAAACATCGATCAGCTGCCTCCTGCACACCCCCCACTGGGGATGTGCCCGCAACCATTGTACATGCCCTTGACCGGAATCGAACCTGGGACCCCCCAGTCCGCAGGCCGACGCTCTATCCACTGAGCCAAACCGGTTTCGGCTCTGTCATTATTTCTTCAAACAGGTTTGCTATTCCTTGCTCAGCTTCCTTTCCTTCTGGAACCCTTATTATGCGGATGTTGTTTTGTTTCATGTTGTCCCAAAATTCCCTTAGGCTCTCCTCCTGCTTTTTAATTTTCTAGAAGCTGCTCTACTTGGGTATTTTTTCCTACCTTGTCTTCTAGCTCACTGATGCGGTCCTCTGCATTTTCTAGTCTACTCTTGATGCTTTTTATTGAGTTCTTTACAGCAGCGATGTCATTTTTTATTTCTTCTTGGTTCTTCTTCATTTCCTCTTGGTTCTTACACATATTGTCGAATTTGTCTTCCATTCTTTTCATCCACCTTATGACCATTTCTCTGAATTCTTTCTCTGACAGATTGCTTGCCTCCATTTCGTTTACTTCCTTTTCTGGTGATGCCTGCTTTTCTTTCATATGCGGGCTGTTTCTTTGTCTCCCATGTTCTCCCTACTCTGCGTGTCTGGTTATGAGTTCTCTCTCTCCTTATCCCAGGCGAAATCTGACCTTTCTGTGGTGGAGTGTAGAGCTCCTCTGAATCACGTGCTTGTGCCACTTGGGGACTGGTGTTCTCGGGTTTGCAGCTGTTTGGTGGGTGCCATCGTTGTAGATTCCCCGGGATTTTCAGGCTCCTGAAACATCCACTTTTCCTTCTAGATGGCGCAGTCTCCGCATCTGAGCTGGTCGCTCCGGGAGGGAACCCAGCAGCAGTGGGGGCTGCCCGGTCAGGGGAGCCCCGTCCGACAGTCCCCCATAGTCTCCTGGAGTATAGCTGTCCCTCAACTCACCAACAAACACTCCCTGTGCGACCACACACTCTCCCTTTGTTTTCTCACTCACACACTATCTTGTAGTCTGCCTTCCTGTCAGCAGCCATCTTTGATTCTGTGCAATTTACATTTAAAAGCGAAGTTGAACTCTTAATCCAATCTAAATTACATGTTGTGAGTTGCCAAATCAATGTAAATTATATCGTATTTGTAAGAAAAGTTTGATAGCTTCCTGAGCAATAAATACCTTCACCTTGAAAATCTGTACTATATATTGGGAAATTTGGTAATCTTGTCTGAATCTTGGCATAGTTACCTAAAAACTGAAGAAAACTGCTCTGGAATGCATAATGGCAGTGTAAATGCAAAATCATAAGAGGGACTGCTATTTTGTGTAACTGGTTCAGAGGACAATGGAAGAAAACAGCATAGACATGAAATAGACTTCACAAGATCAGTTTGAATGTAGTATATTATCTATTGTCAAGCATTTATTAATCAATTAATTTCTAAATTCATTATTGTTTAAGAAAATTGAAACATACATAAAAGTCAAAATAGTACAATGAAATTGCATGTACCCATTATCTAGATTCAACAGTTATCAAGATAAATATTAATATTTATTGATCATAGCATGAGAAATGATACTCCTACTCTCAAAGATCAGGAAGTATCATGTTCACATAATCTTAAACTGGTGAGGCTGAAACAAATCTAAGCACTCTAATCTAACACCTTCTTTTTACAGCCAAGGAAACCAAGGCCCTGAACTGAGAGATGGTCTAATCAGGTAATTCAATTAGTAATAACCTATATAAGAATCAATTTCCACTCTATCACACTGCTATTTAGTAGTAACCACTTTAATTTATTTTAATCCTTTAAAAATAATTGATGAAATATAGTAAAAGCCTTTTCTCCATAAATTCATTGAAACAGACTAGGCTCTTCTCCAGATATAACCTTTTCTACCTAATGAGTTTTTTCTACCTACATTATTTTCCAAGAATACAATTTACAAAACAACTCTCTCATTTGTCCTCTCTTACATCTAATTGCATTATAAGTAGTTCTTCAATCAAAACAGCTCAAAGAAACAATCACATTGAATTTTACCGTAACGTAGTGATCTTTTCCAATTTGTTTCTTAATAATGCTGAGACAGGAACAAACACATGATGAACTTGTTAATGAACTAGTAATAGGAAACCAGAGTGTACACATGTGTGTCCTTGGATTGAGCCTTAATAAAATTAGGAAGTTAAGTCTCAGCTGAACACTGGACAACCAACAGAAAATTCCTAACAGCCAGAGCACACCAGATTTTCAGGAAAAATAAAGATCAACAATACACATTAATTTTCTCAAGTTGTCATTCCATTAGTGGTATATAGGTTTTAAAATGCTTAAATGGGTTACCAAATCAGGTTTCAAAACCATCTCACCTATTAAACTTTACATTTGATTTAGAATAAAATCACAGATTTTATGGATCATATTAACATTTGCCTTTAAAGTGGCTGTATGTCCTGAAAAGAGAACTGCTGGATCTTTTACACTAATACTGAGGTGATCTTGTGAACTATATTTTATATTGGCAGCATATCTTTGAAGAAATGTTTTATTTCTTTCCTCAGACTATGACCTACATTCTCCCTAAGTTACTGCCATTGAGTGATTCATTCATTCAGTCTTTCATTTATTCAACAAATAGTTATTGAGTTCTGTGCTAGGTTATTGGGATACAACTATGAAAAAAGACAGACAAATTCTTGCCCTCATTGAACTTACATTCCAGTAATGGAGATAGACCATAAACAAATAAACAGGCAAAAATATGTTAGGTATTCTAGCCAGTATGGCTCAGTGGTTGAACATCGGCCTATGAACCAGGAGGTCACAGTTTGATTCCTGTCAGGGCACATGCCCAGGTGGCAGGCTCTACCCCCAGTAGGGGGGGTGCAGGAGGCAGCCGATCAATGATTTTCTCTCATCATTGGCATTTCTATCTCTCTTTGCCTCTCCCTTCCTCTCTGAAATTAATAAAAATATATTTAAAAAATAATAAATGAATAAAGCTCTATCTGTCTGTTTACATGCCAAGATTTACCCCTTGTCACTTACTGGGGTTACAAGTGCCAATATTGGCATCACTCCTTTGAGATGTGTTCCCAAAGCATGAATTATTTTTTCTAAAAACCCATTGAGAAATTCAGTCAGAGAAATGTCGGTGTGAGAGATCCCCTTGGTCTCTCCCCTTGAAGTTTCAACTATTTAAACAGCTATAACTCAGCAAAAGGATTCCCTGCTCAAAGTGCAGTCACACTTGAGAGATTTGTGCATTGAAGCATCTAAAGATGGGCAACTAGGAACAAATGGGAAAGGTGAGTAAGGGCTGAGACTAGCCAGGGACACAGCCCTTAGCAGGGAGCTCATGATGGCAGGGCTCCCCCTGGAGAGAGGATGAAGCCAGTTATGGTGAGCGCTCCCTTCAGCTAGGAGGAGCAAAGATACTCAGTGGGCATCTCTGCAAGCATGAGCAGTATGAGATGCAGGTGAGTCCAGAGATCTAGGGAAGGACACAGCACTAGGGTGCTGCCACGGTTGTTAGGGCCATCAGCAATTTAGACATAGAAGCAAAGCCATGGAGCTTTGCCACCCTGTAGACTCCCAGAGCTTGCCTCCCTTCACATTTGGTGTCAGGTTGCAGAGCACATTATCTGCAAACCTAGAACTGGTACCACAGCATCACTATCTCCCCTCCCCCCCCCACAAGCAAAGGTTGTGCTCTGTGACTGGTCCTGGGTTGGGGTGCAAGGGGGACCCCATGGAGGCCCAAGGTTGGCATTACCAGAAGAGCAAAACAAAGAAGGTGACCAGGTTCCCCCAACCAACCCAATCCTACACATCATGGCTTCACTGGCTGCAGCCAGAGATGGCAGGGTTAGCATTGGGATTTCACAGAGCTAAAAACTTGTGATTCAGCACCACTTACTGGAAAATAATAGAAAGACCTTTTCATATTAATCTGTTAGAGAGGTGCCACTCATACACAGTTGCCTAAAAAGTGAAAGAATTCAACAAACACCATAAATAACCAAGGTAGCAAGGTAGTTCAGAAAGAAAATGAAAAATTTCCAGAAAGCAAACTGGAACCCATGGAAATGTGTGGTATAAATGACAGAGAATTCAAGATTGCCATTCTGGAAATACTCAATGAGATGTGAGAAAATACAGACAGGCTATTTAATGAAACAAATTAGTGAACAAAATGAGTAATTTACCAAAGAGATTAAAACTTCAAAAAAGAAATTCTGGCTAGGAAGAGCTTAAAAGAGATCAAGAATGAACTAGTGAGCACAGGAAATAGAGCTGACCAGATGGAGAACAGAATTAGCGGTATCAAAGATAGAAATCTAGAAATGATACTGAAGGAAAAAGGGAGAGACTTGAGAAGAAAGAAAGAAAGAAAGAAAGAAAGAAAGAAAGAAAGAAAGAAAGAAAGAAAGAAAGAAAGAAAGAAAGAAAGAAAGAAAAAGAAAGGAAGGAAGGAAGGAAGGAAGGAAGGAAGGAAGGAAGGAAGGAAGGAAGGAAGGACTCTATGAGAACTATCTGACTTCATCAGAAAGAGCAATTTAAGAATAATAGGCATACCAGAAGGAAAAGAGAAGGAGAAGGGAACAAAGAGCTTATTCAAATAATTGATGAGAACTTCCCAAACCTAAGGGAAGAGCTAGATTCCCGAATCCAAGAAGCCAACAGAACAACCAGCTCTCTCAATCCAAAGAGGCCTTCTCCAAGACACATTGTTTTAAGACTGTCAAAAATTAATAACAAAGAAAGAATTCTCAAGGCAGCCAGGAAAAAGAAGAAAGTAATCTATAAAGGAAAGCTCATTAGGTTATCATCAAACTTCTCAGAAGAAACTCTACAAGCTAGAAGAGTGTGGAACCAAATATTCAACCTATTGAAAGAGAAACATTACCAGCCAAGAATAATATATCCAGCAGAGTTATCCTCTAAGTATAAAGGAGAAATAAAGAATTTTACAGACATATAGAAGCTGAGAGAATTTATCACCAGAAGATCTCCATTGCAGGAAATACTCAAGGGGGTTACTCTACCTGAAACAAAGAGCAAAAGGTCACAAAACAATGAGTAAGTTCACCATCAAACTTACAGCACAAACAAGGATAATTTGTGACAATAAAAACATATAAGGGGAGGGGGTAAAGGTCTGAATTTGCAAAGGAAGATGAAGATCAGATGCACTCAAAAGAAGAAAAAAAATTATGGGATATATGCAACTTCATTTTTTATAAACCTAATGATAACCACACACAAAAATCCCAAACCAGGACATATAACTTTAAAAAAAAGAAAAGTACGGAATACCACCAAACAAAAACAACAGACAGAAACACAAAGGAAAAGAACCACAATGGAGGCACAGAGCTACAAAAAAAAATAAGAGCCCTAGCTGGTTTGGCTCAGTGGATAGAGCGTTGGCCTACGGCAGTGGTCGGCAAACTGCGGCTCGCGAGCCACATGTGGCTCTTTGGCCCCTTGAGTGTGGCTCTTCCACAAAATACCATGGCCTGTGTGAGTCTATTTTGAAGAAGTGGCGTTAGAATAAGTTTAAAACATTTGGCTCTCAAAAGAAATTTCAATTGTTGTACTGTTGACATTTGGCTCTGTTGACTAATGAGTTTGCCGACCACTGGCCTACGGAATGAAGAGTCCCGGGTTCAATTCCGGTCAAGGGCACATGTTTATGTTGTGGGCTTGATGTCCAGTAGGGGGCATGCAGGAGGCAGCCAATCAATGATTTTCTCTCATCATTGATGTTTCTATCTCTCTCTCCCTCTCCCTTCCTCTTTGAAATCAATAAAAATATATCAAAAAAAGATAAAATGCCTATAGGAAATCCTCATATATCAATAATTACCCTAAATATAAATGGACTGAGCTCACCAATAAAGAGGCACAGAGTAGCAGATTGGATCAAAAACGAAACCCAATCATATGCTGCCTTCAGGAGACATACCTAAGCTTCAAAGACAAAGTTAGACTCAAAGTGCAAGGGTAGAAATGATTCAAGCAAATAACATTCACAGAAAAGAAGGTGTAGCCATACTTATTTCTGAATAGATTTCAAGGTAACAAGAGACAAAGATGGACATTTTATAATGATAAAGGGGACATTACATCAAGAAGATATAACACCTTTTAATATATATGCACCCAATCAAGCAGCACCAAAATATATAAAGCAACTACTAACAGAACTAAATGGAGAAACTGACAAAAACACAATCATAGTTAGGGCCCTTAATACTCCATTGACAGCTCTAAATAGAAGATCTAAACAGAAAATCAATAAAGAAGTATCAGCCTTGCCCAGCTGGTATGGCGCAGTAGATTTGAGTGTCATCCCATGACCAAGAGGTCCTGGGTTTGATTCCTGGTCAGAGCACATGCCTGGGTTACAGGTTCAATCCCCAGTGTGGGGCATGCAAGAGGCAGCCAATCAATGATTCTCTCTCATCATTGATGTTTCTATCTCTCTCTTCTCTCTTCCTCTCTGAAATTAATTTTTAAAATATTAAAAAATAAGTATTAGCCTTAAATTACACATTAGACCAAATGGACATAATTGACATTTACAGTCTTTTATCCCAGAATATAAAGTATACATTCTTCTCCAGTGCACATGGAACATTCTCAAGGATAGGCCATATGTTGGGTCACAAAACTAAGCTCAACAAATTCAAGAAGACTGAAATTATACCAAACATATTCTTTGACCACAATGCTTTAACATTAGAAATCAACTGCAAAAAGGAAGTAAAGAAACCCCCAAATATGTGGAGATTAAAACCCTTCGATATTCCCATATATTACTTAAGAGGTCAGTGTGGGAAATAAGCAGGTAAGTGTTTGTCTTTCACATTTGCACAACATGACTAATTCTTACATTAAGTATTTTGCAAAGTACAGAGACTAAGACTGGTAAATTTTATTGATGTGTAAGAAATAAACGTGTGAATACATGGATGTATGCATAAATGAAATTAAAAAGTCCTGGAAGAGGGAGGGTAAACATCATGAACAAATATCAAAAGGGGAGATGGGAAAGTGAAAATTACTAAGCCATCAAAGACCTCATTCCCACACTTGACAAATGTGCCTAAGCCTCCTGCATTTTTTTTAAGTAAGAGGAACCATTCACTGTAAATGCTTAACAGAAATCCCACATATATTCCATTGTTGATATAATAGAAGTCCCTCCTTTGGCAAAAACGAAGCAGAGAGTGTCTCAGGATACCACATTCACAGATAATTCTGAGTCCCCAAATATTAAATAACAATGACCTGATTGACCCCTTCCCTGGTTTATTAATTTCATCTCTAAAGTCAGGAAATATCTTCTGTATTCCAGAGTAGGATGCAGAATCTCAAGGACCCGGAAGGTAGAATAAAGAATTGTAAAAAAGCCAGTATAGAAAAGCAGTTATCATTCCCACTTCTTGCTAAAGGTTGAAAAACCTAAATTAGGAAAAGGGAGTAATGGAAAATATTCTACTAATCTTTGAAGTAAAATTTGTCACACATATAAACCTGGCTTGTGATATTTGTAACTATTTATAAACACTTAAATATCCTTTGCACCTTTTAATAAGTATTACCATGTCATTTTTTTTCCTGAATGACCTCAATGGTGAGATGGCCAAATGCAAGTCTTCAGAAGCCTTTACAAAGTCCTCACTCATATACCCACAAGTCAGGTAAGCATTGTAAAAAGTACAGGTGGATATACAATATCTGCCTTTGAGAAGTAGAAGGAAATGAAAATAAAGGGTGAGTCCAGGGCAGTATGGGATCAAGGGCTAAGTGTTTGAGGATGATCTCTAAGGGCATTTGGAAGAGGCAAAGAAGGAAAAATACATACTACTCTACTGAACTCCATTATATCAAATTGTTTAGTAAAAAAATTTCACCTGAATATCTCACAGGCAAGTCAAACTCAACATGTCCAAATCTGAACACATCATTTTCCTCCCCCACCTAGAACTGATCCTCCTCCTGTGTTTCAGATTTCAGAGAATGATACTGCTATCTAGTTGCTCAATCCAGATAAGATATCCTTATTCTCTCCCTTTATTTCATCCACCACAATCAACCCAACATGAGGTCCTATCAATGCTATTTCCTCAAGCTCTGCCATCCCAGATAAGTCAAGTTCTGGCTCACATGTTTGCTCCCTCTGACCCATCCTCTCTGGCTCCACTGGATATGTGCTGTGTGTCAGACTCCAAGAGCTCAAAGATGGATAAAAATATATTTCCTCTCCTCAAGGCAGAACTTGAGGTGGGTCCAGGAAACATGGTTTTTATTTAGAACAATATTGGTTGATTGTGTGTAAATTTGGGCTATCTGCCTTTTCTTTCATTTAATGTTTCAGTAATATTGGCCTTCCACATTACCATAAGTCTTTTAGAGTGCCACACTGCTTGACAATTCTCATTTTCTATGTCACTCAAATACTTAATGACTACAAATAGACTCTAATTCCAAGCTACATGGATGCTGCTTACTATGAACACCTTAGAAAAAAATCAATAGCTGTGAAAAATGTAATTGTTGTGAAACCTTTTTCATAAGTTTTGATGGAACACATTTAATTTCTTAACTACCATCTATAATCTTTATATATAAAAGGCTAATATGCTAAGTGTCCGACCATTAGACCATTCGACTGGTAGCTATGATGTGCACTCACCACCAGAGGGCAGATGCTCAACGCACAGGCATGGAAACATGGAGCAGACTGATGAATCTCAGAGGGAAGCGGGGAGGGGGGTTGGGAAGAGATTAACCAAAGATCTTATATGTATACTAGAGGCCTGGGACACGGATTAGTGCACCGGTGGTGGGGTCCCTCAGCCTGGCCTGCGGGGATCAGGCTGAAACCGGCAGTCCAACATCCCCCAAGGAGTCCTGGATTGTGAGAGGGCACAAGCCAAGCTGAGGGACCCTACTGGTGCACGAATCTGTGCACCAGGCCTCTAGTATTTAATATGAGCCATGGAAGGTTGCTGGTTCTATTCTCTGTCAGGGCACATACCCAGGTTGCAGGTTTAATACCTGATCAGGGCGTGTGCAGGAGGCAACCGATTGATGCTTCTCTCTCTCTCCCTCTCCTTTCCTCTCTCTTTAAAATCAATAAAAACATATTTTTTAAAAATAAAAACATAATATTTAATATAAGTCAAATTTCCATTATATCAACCATTTGATTATATTTTCATGCATGGTAAATTAGTATCTCTCCCTTGTTCTCCTCACCCCTTATTCTAGAAGAGTCTCCCCCAAAAATTTCATCTCTAAAGTCAGGAAATATCTTCTGTATGAGTTTCCCTTTGCCATGTTCCCTTTCCTGTGTCCCTCTACTTTAAAGAACACACTCTTCTGAGTCGTCTATCACTTTCATATGGCTGTCACACTTCTATAGACCAATAGATTCTTAGCTCTAACAGACATGCAGATACTCATGCCACCTCACCAGACAATAACCACCCAAACAGAGAAAGATTTAGTGAAGTGTGTTGTAAAGAGCACTAGACTGTGAATTAAGGGACCTGAGTTTTGGACCTAATACTACCATTGTTATATTGGATACAAACGTCCTTTTCTCAGGACCTCAGTTTTCTCAACAGTAAAATAAGTTTTATGACCTTCAAAGTCATACCCTATTCTAATTGTTCTCCAAAAATACTTTAAGATTAAATTTGCTTTATTACAAATATATTTATTTTATACAACTTTATTATAAATTTTAAGAAAATTAAAGCTTACCTTTCCAAATGTGTGTGAGATTCAGCCACTTCTTCTGAATTGTCTCTACAAGTCCTATGTAAGGAGAGTAATACAGGTTAAAAGCAAATAAAATTATAGGAAAATAACATTAAATGTCATAACTTTCTGACAATATCTATGAACATTATTCAAATAAATGCTGTTTTCTTTCACAAAAAGAAAGTAACAAAGTAAAAGAAGATATACTAAGAAGTTACTCAGACTGTCATGACATGTTTGGAAATGAGAGGAAACTACTAAAAGTTATAATTTGTTTACAGAAGGTCTATGTATATTTCAAATATCACTTAACCAATAGCTTAAATACAAATCATGGCAGTCTACTCCAACCTTATGCAAAGACAACATGATTCCAAAAGACCTGGCGCACTAAGTGTAGTCCTGCAGAAGAAACCTTAGAGTCTCCAGGTCTTGCTGCCACACTCTACTCATCACAGATGAATGAGACTTTCTCCTATTTATAAGCCTCTCTAGTAAGAAGAGTCCTCAGGACTTTCCTCAGGAACCACTTCCAGTGTTTCACAATCAATATTCCCAGTTAAGTCTAACCAAAATCTCCCATGGCCTCTCTTACGTCTATTGAATCATCTAAGAAGAAAGAGACGATTTGTTGACTATCCTCTCCATCTGAGTCATTGCTATTTTAAGATAATTACTAAATTATCCCTCAGGCTTCTCTTCTTCTGGGTTAATGAATACTGTTCCCGCCACATTCCTTTCAGAGTACATCTCATCCCCTATGACCTATCCTCTGTTTCTGCAGGCAAATGCCTGGCTTCAGGGTTCTGCTAAGGTCATCCTGGATTTGAGTTTCTCTATTCATGTTTTGCCCTCTAAAACTCATGAGACTGTATTTAGAATTTCCATGGGGGTCTATAAAATCTGTTCCTTCCTTAAAATTTTATCTCCCAGAATCATATTGAGCAATATTGCCCAGAATATCCAAAATAAAACTGCATTTACCACAGTGCAAAAAATATATATTAAAAAAATTAAGTCCTGACTCCAGCTCATAAATTAAGTTAGGGCAATACAGTTTAGCTTTGCGGTATCCTTGTCCAGAGGCCAAGAAATTATTCAAGTGGTATTTCTCAGGAAACAAATGTTTAGACTCCTGGGAGGAAGCCAGAAATCTGGAGTGGTTAATTTGGTTCTTGGCTACCCCTGGTTCTTATGTCACCAAAGAAATATTCTGGCTGAGCATTCCGTCTTCATTTCCAGACTACATCATTTTATGAAGTTAGATTCTTTGGAGAATTTCACAGTGCATCCCAAGGTGCATTTTTATGGTCTAATTGCCATATGTTATATATTTAAAATTTGAACTTTTGGAGTGTATGAAGGTCCTGCCAATATAAAAGCTGATTTTCTATATATTACGCAATAGCATAAGAACTAATGCCTCTCCAAAGCATCTGTCTTATATTGCTGAATCAGGCTCTCAGCAGAGAAAAGAACGGTTGCCCTCTGGGTTTAACCCTGACATGGCTTACAATTGGGACCAACCCTACACATAGGCAGAATAGGCATCACTTCTGTAGTGAGATTTGAGGGGACCTAAAAGTTCAGTCTGGTTCAGTATATGACTTGGTCCTCTGGGTTCTCAAATGTCTCCTTCTCAATAAGACCTACACCATTGCCATATTATTTAGAACTAAAGGTCCAGTAAACCAGTGGGGTCCCTTGGCCTGGCCTGCGGGATCAGGCTGAAACCAGCTCTCTGACATCCCCCAAGGGGTCCTGGATTGAGAGAGGGTGCAGGCCAGGATGCAGGTCCCCACCCGTGCACGATGGGGGTGTGGAGGGACGGGGGAGGTTGGCCAGCCAGGGAGGGACTGCGGGGGGGCTCCAGGGCATGTCTGGCTCTTCTCTCTCAGTCCCGATCGGCCGGACTCCAGCAGCAAGCTAACCTACCAGTTGGAGCATCTGCCCCCTGCTCGTCAGTGCACGTCATAGCGGCTGGTTGACTGGTCAACTGTCTGCCCCTTGGTGGTCAGTGCACATCATAGCGAGTGGTTGAGCGGCCTTAGCATATCATTAGCATATTACACTTTGATTGGTTGTACAGACAACTGGACAACAGGACACTTAGCACATTAGGCTTTTATTATACAGGCAGTCCTCGGGTTATTTCAGATTCTACGTACATTGTTTCGTGGTTACATCGCCATCTCCCATTTATTTATATAAAAAAAGTTCCGTCATTTCAATGTATGTAAATATATGCTTTATGTTTTTTATTATTTATTTACCACAAGAAAAGCTCAGGAATTATCTTTCTTTTAATTTTTTTTTACTGTTTCACTTCATTACTGCTGTGTATGTGCTCCATGCGAGTGATGTAGATGCTTATGAAGGTGGGTTCCGACTTACGGCGAAAATCGCATTACGTGGCGCCATAGGAACGGATCTCTGGTGTAACCCAAGGACCTACTGGATAAGATTGCAACTTGTACCAACCCCACCACCACCACCACCATCACCACATAGCACACCATCTCTATATTTTTTCTCTTTTCTATATTTCTGAGAATTTTATTTTCCCCCTTTTTAAATTAATTTTATTGGGATGACATTGGTTAATATGACCATATAGGTTTCAGGTGTGAGTTTCTATGTTACAAGAAATGTATAAGTCAAATCTTCTTCTGTCACCATATATTAGTACCTCCTTCTCCCCTCTATGTTTTTCAAAGCATGTATTTCCTAGTTAATGAGTTGGTTATTTTATCATTTATTGCCCATTTCCGTCTTCTTGATTGTAAGCTCTAGCAGCAGGCATTTTTGTCTATTTTTTTCACTGATAATGCCCAGATACTTAAAACAGTACCTGAGGCACATTAATGCTTAACAAATATGTTCTAAATATATGAATGAGTTAAACAATCCCTATAATAGATAGCTAGTGTACAGATTAGGACTATGACAAGCTCTATTTTCATATACTAGTGAAGGCATCAAACATTGGTTAAATCATTAAGTTGAAAATAGAAATAGTAAGTATATATCCAATTGCATTCATTGGATGTTGCTTTTATTTTAAAAACATTTATTCAGCTCTTACAAATTGCATTTCATCATTATTTAATAAGATATATCTATTTATATACATAATCACATATGTAGTATTTATAAACACTTAGACAAGGACACACATGCAAGAAACAAGAGGAATAAAGGAGGAGAATAGTAGGAGGCAAGTGAAAATAAAATAGAGACAATGATGGATGGATTTGTGAAGTGGTAGTAGCAAGTGGTTTGCTGGGAGCTGAAAAGAGCACAGAAATGTTCCGGGAGGGGGAAAGAGAGGTGGGGTTAGAGCATAATCAGAAAATTTCTCACCTGGATCTCTCATGTACCTTAATTTTGATCAGGTGGATAAGTCAGCCTCACTCCATATAAACCTCACTCCTTTTATTCCTGCTTCTGGGAACCCTACCTATTAAAAACCTGAGATTTTATTACCAGACTCTTTTCTCCCAACGTGACACATATCCCTGGTTTCATTAAACTACTATAGTTCATTTCCACACACCTCAAAAAAAAAATCCAAACAAAGGTATTTGGTTACCTTAGTTAACAAACTAGAAATGAAGTATTAGACTTGCCTTCTCATGTGACTGTAAGCCTTCATTATCAGGAAATTAGTTCTCACACAGAACAGGAAAGCTGCCCCATTGGTTTCCTTTTTGTGCTGTCAATTTTTAGTTCTTATCTCCAAATGAGTGATTTTTAAGTAGAACTGACTAAAACAAGAACAAAGGGAATGCTGACACCACTTGGTACTCTAAGACACTTGGTAATGGTAAGCAATGTCTATATCTCCCTCTCTCTCCTTTTCAAAAAATCCTGTAACATTAACAGCATGTTTGTTGAAACAATTTAAACTATTGAAGGAAAGTGCCAACATTTCAAAGGCTAAACACACTAGAAGACACTTATTTTAATCTTCAGAACACAGTTACTATTTTTCGCATCTGTCATTTTCTAAGCTTTCAATGTAGTTTATATTTGAAAAATAATATGAATACATCATATCTTTATATGGTTTTCAAATTTATTTTTGCATGTGAGTTTCATAAGCAACCATTAAGAAAGGTAGAAAAGGAAGTATTCACCGCATTTTCTATATGAGGAAAATAAGAGCGCATTTTCCAAGATCACATGACCAAAAATGATCTATTTGGTAACAGAACTCAGATGTTTTATTTTTTATTTATTTATTTATTTATTTATTTATTTATTTATTTATCTATTTATTTATTTATTTTATTAAGGTATTATATGTGTACATATCTTACCATTGCCCCCCCCCACCCCACTCCCATACATGCCTCACCCCCCAATGTTTTGAATCCGTTGGTTACTCTTATATACATGCATATAAGTCCTTCAGTTGATCTCTTATTTCCCCCACCTCTCCCTACCCTTACTGCTGTAATTTGACAGTCTGTTTGATGCTTTACTGCCTCTGTATCTATCTTTTTGTTCATCAGTTTATAATGTTTTTCATTATCCCCAAATGAGTGAGATCATGTGGTATTTTTCTTTCATTGACTGGCTTATTTCACTTAGCATAATGTTCTCTAATTCCATCCAGGTGCCTACAAATGGTAGTAATTCCTTCGTTTTATGGCAGCATAGTATTCCATTGTGTAGATGTACCATAGTTTTCTGATCCAGTCATCTGCTGACGGGCACTTAGGCTATTTCCAAATCTTAGCTATGGTAAATTGTGCTGCTATGAACATAGGGGTGCATATATCCTTTCTGATTGGTGTTTCTAGTTTCTTAGGATATATTCCCAGGAGTGGGATTACTGGGTCAAATGGGAGTTCCATTTTCAGTTTTTTGAGGAAACTCCATACTGTTCTCCACAGTGGCTGCACCAGTCTGCATTCCCACCAGCAGTGCACGAGGGCTCCTTTTTCTCCGCATCCTCGCCAACACTTGTCGTTTGTTGATTTGTTGATGATAGCCATTCTGACTGGTGTGAGATGGTATCGCATTGTCGTTTTGATTTGCATCTCTCGGATAATTAGTGACTTTGAGCATGTTTTCATGTGTCTCTTGGCCCTCCTTCTGTCTTCTTTCGAAAAGATTCTATTTAGGTCTGTTGCCCATTTTTTTATTGGATCATTTATCTTCCTTTTATTAAGTTGTATAAGCTGCCTGTAGATGTTGGAGATTAAACCTTTATCAGTGATAACATTTGCAAATATGTTCTCCCATACAGTGGGGTTTCTTGTTGTTTTGTTGATGGTTTCTTTTGCTGTGAAAAAGCTTTTTATTTTGATGTAGTCCCATTTGTTTATTTTCGCTTTGGCTTCCATTGCCCTAGGGGCAGTATCAGTGAAAAAGTTCTTTTGGCATATGTCTGAGATTTTGCTGCCTGTGGATTCCTCCAGTATTTTTATGGTTTCCCGTCTTATATTTAAGTCCTGTACCCATTTTGAGTTTATTTTTGTGTATGGTGTAAGTTGGTGAACTAGTTTCATTTTTTTGCATGTATCTGTCCAATTTTCCCAACACCATTTATTAAAGAGACTGTCTTGAATCCATTGTATGCTCATGCATCCTTTGTCAAATATTAAATGCGCATATTGGTTTGGGTCGATATCTGGATTCTCTATTCTGTTCCATTGATCTATATGTCTGTTTTTGTGCCAGTACCAGGCTGTTTTGAGGACAGTGGCTTTGTAATACAGCTTGAAATCTGGTATTGAGATCCCTCCAACTTTATTCTTCTTTCTCAGGATTGCTGTGGCTATTCGGGGTCTTTTTTAATTCCAGATGAATTTTTGGAGAGTTCTTTCTAGGTCTGTGAAATACGCCGTTGGTATTTTAATGGGGAGTGCATTGAATCTATAGATTGCTTTGGGTAGTATGGACATTTTAATGATGTTGATTCTACCAATCCATGAACATGGTATGTTCTTCCATCTGTTTACATCTTCCTCTATCTCTTTTTTCAGTGTCCTGTAGTTTTCCGCATATAGGTCTTTTACCTCCTTGGTTAGGTTTATTCCTAAGTATCTTAATTTTTTTGGTGCGATGGAAAATGGGATTGCTTTTTTAGTCTCTCTTTCTGTAAGTTCACTGTTGGTGTATAGAAATGCCATAGATTTCTTGGCATTAATTTTGTATCCTGCTACATTGCCGAATTCATTTATTAAGTCTGTTAGTTTTTGGATGGAGTCTTTCAGGTTTTTTATGTACAATATCATGTCATCTGCAAATAAGGACAGCTTTAGTTCTTCTTTTCCAATTTGGATACCTTTTATTTCTTCTTCTTGTCTAATTGCAATGGCTAATACTTCCAGTACTATGTCAAACAGGAGTGGTGAGAGTGGGCATCCTTGTCTTGTTCCTGTTCTTAGGGGAAACGGTTTTAGTTTTTGCCCATTGAGTATGATGTTAGCTGTGGGTTTATCATATAGAGCTTTTATTATGTTGAGGTATGATCCGTCTGTTCCCACCTTGTTGAGAGTTTTTATCAAGAAAGAGTGTGGGATTTTGTCAAATGCTTTTTCTGCATCAATTGATATGACTATGTGATTTTTATCTCTCAATTTGTTTATGTGATGTATCACATTTATTGATTTGCGGATATTAAACCATCCTTGCATTCCTGGGATAAACCCTACTTGGTCATGGTGTATGATCTTTCTGATGTACTGCTGGATCGTATTTGCTAGAATTTTGTTGAGGATTTTGGCATCTACATTCATGAGGGATATTGGCCTGTAATTCTCCTTCATTGTGTTGTCTTTACCTGGTTTTGGTATTAGGGTGATGCTGGCTTCATAGAAGGAGCTTGGAAGTGTTCCTTCCTCTTGAATTTTATGGAATAGTCTGAGGAGGATAGGTTTTCGTTCTTCCTTGAATGTTTGGTAGAACTCTCTGTGAAGCCGTCTGGCCCCGGGCTTTTGTTTGCCGGAAGTTCTTTGATGATTGCTTCAATTTCTTCCATAGTTACTGGCATGTTGAGCTGTTTAGATTCTTCCTGATTGAGTTTTGGAAGGTTATATTTTTCTAGGAATATGTCCATTTCGTCCAGGTTGTCCAGTTTGTTGGAATAGAGTTGTTCATAGTATTTTTTAACAATCCTTTGTATTTCGGCGGGATCTGTTGTTATTTCACCTCTTTCATTTCTGATCTTGTTTATTTGGGTCCTCTCTCTTTGCTTCTTGGTGAGTCTGGCTAGAGGTTCATCAATCTTGTTTATCCTTTCAAAGAACCAGCTCTTGGTTTTGTTGATCTTTTGTATTGTTTCTTTGGTCTCTATGTCGTTTATCTGTGCTCTGATCTTTATTATTTCCTTCCTTCTGCTTACACTGGGCTTTTCTTGTTGCTCTTTTTCTAACTCTTTGAGTTGTTGGGTTAGGTAATTTATTACCCCTGTTTCTTGTTTTTTGCAGTAGGCTTGTAGAGCTATGAACTTCCCTCTCAAGACTGCTTTCGCTGTGTCCCATAGATTTTGGATTGTAGTGTTTTCATTGTCATTTGTTGTCATGATGTTTTTTATTTCTTCTTTGATCTCTCTGGTAACCCAGTCATGGTTTAATAGCATGCTGTTTAGCCTCCATGTGTTTGATTTCTTTGGGTTGTTTTTATTGTAGTTGATTTCCAGTTTTATGCCACTGTGGTCTGAGAAGATGCTTGATATGATTTCTATCTTCTTGAATTTGAAGAGACTTTGCCTATGTCCCAACATATGGTCTATCTTTGAGAATGACCCATGTGCACTTGAGAAGAATGTATATTCTGTGGCTTTGGGGTGAAATGTTCTGAAGATGTCAATTAATTCCATCTGGTCTAGTGAGTCATTTAGGATTGATGTTTCTTTGCTGATGTTTTGTTTAGAGGATTTGTCCAATGGTGATAGTGGGGTATTAAAGTCTCCTACTATGATTGTATTGCTGTCAATCTCTCCCTTGATATCCTCCAGGAGTTTTTTTATGTATTTGGGTGCTCCTGTATTGGGTGCATATATGTTTACCAGAGTTATTTCTTCTTGTTGGATTGCTCCCTTTAGTATTATGAAGTGGCCTTCCTTATCTCTTGTTATGTCCTTCAGTTTGAGATCTAATTTGTCAGAAATAAGTATTGTTACCCCAGCTTTTTTTTCAGTTCCATTTGCCTGGAAAAACTTTTTCCATCCCTTCACCCTCAGTCTGTGTGCGTCTTTTTTTCTGAGTTGGGTTTCTTGTAGACAGCAGATATATGGGTCGTGTTTTCTTATCCAATCCGTTACCCTATGTCTTTTGATTGGGGCATTTAATCCATTTACATTTAAAGTTATTATTGATAGGTACTTATTTGTCCCCATTTCTATTCTTTACCCCTGTGTTACTTCTTCGCTTCCTGTTTCTTTCTTTCTTTCTTTTTTTTTTTTTTTTACAGCAGACCCTTTAGCATTTCTTGCATTGCTGGTTTGGTGGTAATAAATTCCCTTTGTCCTTTTTTGTCTGTGAAGCTCCTGATTTCACCTTCAGTTTTGATTGACAGCCTTGCTGGGTACAGTATTCTTGGATTCAGACCCTTCTTTTGCATGACTTTGTATATTTCATTCCATTCCCTTCTGGCCTGATGAGTTTCTGTTGAGAAATCAGTTGCTAGTCTGATGGGGGTTCCTTTGTATGTAACTTTCTGTCTCTCTCTTGCTGCTTTTAAGATTCTTACTTTGTCGTTGGTGTTTGCCAATTTAATTATAATGTGCCTTGGCGTCGGTCTTTTGGGGTTCATTTTGCTTGGGACTCTGTGAGCTTCTTGGATTTGTGTGGGTTTTTTCTTCCCTATATCAGGGAAATTTTCTGTCATTATTTCTTCAAAGAGGTTTTCTATTCCTTGCTCAGCTTCCTTTCCTTCTGGAACCCCTATTATGCGGATGTTGTTTTGTTTCGTGTTGTCCCAAAGTTCCCTTAGACTCTCCTCCTGCCTTTTAATTTTTTTTTTCTAGAAGTTGCTCTACTTGGGTATTTTTTTCCATCTTGTCTTCTAGCTCACTGATGCGGTCCTCTGCTTCTTCTAGTCTACTCTTGATGCTTTCTATTGAGTTCTTTACAGCAGCGATGTCATTTTTCATTTCTTCTTGGTTCTTCTTCATTTCCTCTTGGTTCTTGCTCATATTGTCGAATTTGTCTTCCATTCTTTTCAGCCACCTTATGACCATTTCTCTGAATTCTTTCTCTGGAAGGTTGCTTGCCTCCATTTCGTTTACTTCCTTTTCTGGTGATGCCTGCTTTTCTTTCATATGCGGGCTGCTTCTTTGTCTCCCCATTGTCTCTCTTCTCTGGGTGTCTGGTTATGTAGTTCTCTCTCTCCTGGGTTGATTTAAAGGCACAAACTACAGCACTACCAGGTACAACTCACAAGGCACTGAACAGGAATGTATTCACGATATTAATAACCTCCAGTATAGGTGACCACCAGAGAAAGGCAAATTAGGTGATAGGAGAGAAAGAAGAAGAGGAAAAAAGAAAGAAAGAAAGAAAGAAAGAAAGAAAGAAAGAAAGAAAGAAAGAAAGAAAGAAAGAAAAAAGGAGTGTGAAAATGAAATTGGGAAAAGGGAAAGTAAAGAATAAAAAAAAAGTAAGAGAGACAAGAAAGTGACTAAGAGAGAAAGGGGAACACACTATATATATTGGGGATAAAACTCCAATAGAACAATCACTAATCCCAGCAAATGCCAGCAACAAGTGCCTGGGGATTAGTACAAACTACAACACCAACTAATATGGTGTGAGGCAAGGGAAAGCTGAAGCCCAAAACAACAAAAAAATAAACAAAAGAAGAATAAGCAGAACAATCTCGCAAAAAAGCATAAAAATTCGATATAATCTACATTCAAGCAAACAACAACAAAAGGATAGAGAGAAGGACAAGTTTATGGATAGCTCAAACAGCGAAGGGAGAGGTGTATGTGGACTTGGAGCAGGGGATTGGAGATTAGATATGTAAGTAGGGTGAAATTTTAACAAGGGGTAAACAGAAAGAATAGGGAAAATCTAAAGCAGTAAAAGGGTAAGATAAACAGGACACTGAAAAGGGGGAGGTTAGGAAGAGAGTGATGGCCTAAAGGTAGAGTTGAGATAGAGTAAAACGATGCTAAAGGAAAGATAAAAATAGAATGTAGAACCCTAATCCCAAAATAAAATGAAGAGAAAATAAAATGACACTTAAAAAAAAAAAAGATAAAATAGCAGTAGTAATAATACGGATTGAAAATAAAAATGTATTAATTAAAAAGGTAAAATCAAGTGATGAAAAAAGAAAAAAAAGTTTCTTGATTAAAAGATGCAAAAAATGAAAATAAAAAAAAATAAAAAAAATAAAAGGTAAAAATAAGATGTGAAGTAGTGAAGGTCATTCACTTCCTCTGTTTTTCTGTTTGGCACGCCTGTTTCTCAGTCCAGACAGTATTGCAGTTCCCTGCGATCCACTGCTCTTCAGTGTTGTAAGCCAGTCCTGATTTTAAGCAGGCGGTGTGTCTTAATTTCTCGTATTCCTTTATTTTTGATTACACAAGAGTCAATTTGTGATTCAGCCCCTGGGTGGCCGTGTTTCTGGATTGACTTCCGGGTCTATCTATGGCCTCTCTAGGCAGTGTTAGAGCCTTCTTTCCCTGTGGCACTCACTACCGGTTTGTGGGAGTGGACTGCCTCAGAGCTGACTCTCCTATGGTCACTCCCTGCTCCGATCCCCAGGTTCCAGAAAAACAACTTTCCCCTGCACTCTCCCAGGGTGTCCCCAACTGGGTGATCCTCTGTATTGGGCTTAGTAATCAGAAGCAAGAATTTCAAGAGGAAAAAGCCCAAGTGTGCGCACTCCGGGACTGCACATAAGCCCAGGCACCCAGGGAACGCAGGGGCTGCGCGTAAGTCTGGACTGCCTGAAATTCTTAGGGTGTCCCTGCACGTCAGATCAAAATGGGTTGCTTTTTAGAGTGCCCTTCTCTTAGCAGCTCTGAGGACCCCTTTCCACAATCACAGATCACGCCAGCCCCTACAGCCATGGATTTTTCTAGGCACAGACTTCCCTGGTCCTCCAGCTCCCACAAAACGCGCGTTCCTCTCTCCCTCCGGGACCAGAGACCTCACCTTATCCCAGGCGAAATCTGACCTTTCCGTGGTGGAGTGTAGAGCTCCTCTGAACCCGTGTGTTTGCGCCAATTGGGGAGCGTTGTTCTGGGGCTTGCAGTCGTTCCTTGGGTGCTGCAGCTGTGGATTCTCAGGCTTCCGATAAGCTCCACTTTCCGGATCAAGGTGGCGCAGACTCCGCGTCCAAGCCCGCAGCTCCGGGAGGGGACCCAGCCGCAGTTGGTGCTGCCAGGTCAGGGGAACCCCGTTTAGCAGTCCCCCACCTCCTTCTGGAATTCAGCTGTCTCCCAACCAGCCAACAAACACTCCTTGTGCGACCCTCATCTGTTCTTTCTTTCTGCTCCGGGACAAGGCTCAGAACACGTCTGTCTATTCCGCCACCATTATTCCCTCCCTCCAGAACTCAGATGTTTTAATCCTTGCTTCATGTTAATGCTGGCTGGGAACTTCTATTTCCATTTAGCAGAAATTAATTGAGCACTTACTTCTGCAAAACCAAGAGCTACATAATCTAGATACAAAAATAGACATTGTTCCTCTCCCATCAAGGACTTTAGTACTTAGCATAGAAAACAAACATGTAAATAAATATTGTTAATATGGTAAGATAAGAAATTGTATGCTAAGTGAAATAAGCTCGTCAGAGAAAGATAAATATCACATGATCTCATTCATTTGTGGAATATAATGAACAACATAAATTGATCAACAAACATAAATCCAGAGATAGAGAAGATCGATCAGACCGTCAAACCTCAGAGGGAAGTTAGGGGAGGGTGGGGGTAAGGGAGAGAGATCAACCAAAGGACTTGTATGCATGCATATAAGCCTAACCAATGGACACAGACACCAGGGCAGTGAGGGCACAAATGGGAGTGGGGTGGGGGGGGGAGCAATGGGGGGATAAGGACACATATGTAATACCTTAATCAATAAAGAAAAAAAAGAGTTTTAAAAAAGAAATTGTATTAAGACAGTGGTCTCCAAACTTTGTAGGTAATAAACTCCATTGTATTTTTTCTTTTGAACACATCCTTTCACTAGATTTATGTTTATTTATGTTATACACATGAGGTGTCATAATTAGCCAATATCTTAAGGTAGAAAACATATTTAGGGTGAAGTTTACTGTTACTATACAGGAAAAAATTATGTATCAGTCTTCTTGTTAATTTTGAACTTCATAGGTCAACATTTATCAGGCCTAATTAGATCATGGTTTTGGGATTTGTTTTGTATTTAAACTAATAATGTGGTTGACAAAGAATGGTGTCAGTTTCTTGTCCACTTGTACTTACATAAGTAATACCATCAATACTCTTTGGAAGAATCTTTTCTTTTTTTAGTTAATCTTCACCTGAGAATATTTTTTCCATTGATTTTTAGAGAGAGTAGAAGGGAGGGGGAAGAGGGAGAGAGAGCGAAGCATCGATGTAAGAGAGACACATCAAGTGGCTGCCTTCTGCACACACCCTGACCGGCCCGGGGATTGACCCTTCAACCCAGATATGTGCCTTTGACCAGGAATGGAACCCTCAACCCTCTGGTGCGCAGGCCAATGTTCTAACCACTGAGCAATGCTGGCCAGGGCTTTGCAGGAATCTTTTGAAGTTGTTTGTGAGGGTTAGTTTATTTAAAACTTAATAATGTGATTAAGATATCTAAGTGACAACATGTAAACTGCAGTATCTTGCAGTATGGTGAAATTAAACTAATAAAGGAGTTTTCTGTCTACTCCTCCACACTTTTGCTCCAGGATACCTCATAAATTTTATATGACATCACATGTGACCCTCTCTTATCAAACAGGCTAGGTAAGTGGCAATAACACTTATTTTATAAATATCTGTGTTTGGTATGTGTATATATTATCTTATTAAATATAAAAGAAAATATTTATTATTTGTATTAAAATAAATATAAATAGACATACATTCTTTTATGAGTATTCAACCTCAATGTCTATCTAAAAAAACAAAGAACCCTATAGGGTGTAGACTCAGAGTTTTTTGCAAGGTTACAATAAAAATGTTGGCTAGCATTGCAGTTATTTAAAAGCATGACTAGGTCTGAATGATATATTTCTGAGATGGCTCACTTATATAGCTGCCGAGCTGGTGCTGGCTTTTGGCAGGAAGCCTCAGTTTCTCCTTCTGAGTGTCCTCACAATATAAGTCCAGCTTCCCCCAAAGTGAGTGGTCTGAGAAAGAGACCAAAGAGGAAGTAATAATACCTTTATGACCCAGCATCAAAAGACACATATTGTCACTTCTGGGACATTCTATTTGTTAGAACTAAATTGCTAAGTCTGAGCCATATTCTAGGGAAGGAGATTTAGGCTCAACCTTTTGAAAGAAAAAAATGTCAAAGACTTTTGGGAGGCATGATAAAACCATCAGAGTCTGCCCTTGGACTACAAATTATTAACCTTCTTCCCACATACAAAATATGCACACCCCATCCAAAATCGGCCACAAATCTCATTTATGACAGCAGCAACTGAGACTAAGTTGTGTTGGAGAGTAGCTGCACCTCACAAAATAACCTTGCAAGATAGAACACTGTCAGCTTTCTGAAGAACAGGATGACCCTGTAAATAACATAGTCATCAATAACATGACCCTGACATTAAAACTGTTTTGTCTTAAGTTGCCTGCTCTGCAAAAACAGGATGTGGTAAATGTGCTTAAAAGTGGTCCTGCACAGAGGGAGAAACCAAGATGGCGGCACAGGTAAACACCTAAACTGCTGCCTCGCACAACAATTTCAAAACTACAACTAAAAGACAGAACGGACACCATCCAGAACCACAGGAAAGCTGGCTGAGTGAAAATTCTACAACTAGAAGGAAAGAGAAAAGCTCACAGAGAATTGGAGGTACGGCAAAGGGTCTTTGTGCGTGCAGAGAGGAAGGGCGGCTGAGAGCCTGGCTGACTTTCCCTGGCGGAAGGGGGAAGGAAGCCCCCGACCGCACTGAACCCCAGTTCTGACTGCACTGTACCCCAGTTCCGGGTGACCCCTGGGGACCCACGCTCTTACGGGGGGAGTCTGGACTCTCGGGCGGAGACTCGAACTGGGAAAGGCAGAAGTCTGAAGGCGCGCACGTGCCAGTGCACACAAAGGCTGCGGAGGTTGCCACAGGCTTTCCCTAGTGGAAGGGAGTCAGAGGCTCCTGACTGCACTGAGCCCCAGTTCTGACTGCAGTGAACTCCAGTTCCAGGCGAGCCCCTGGGACCCACGCTCTTGTGGGGGGAGTCTGGACTCTCAGGCGGAGACTCGAGCTGGGAAAGGCAGAGGTCTGAAGGCGCGCACATGCGCACAAGGGCAAGGCTGACGGGAAGCCAAGACTGAGACTCCACCCCATCCAAGCTGAGCACAGAGGCTATTGCAATTTGACAAGTCTAATCCTATAAGGCTGTCTCCAGCACCGAACTTCTCCCAGCATAGACACAGCTGATCCTTACAGCCAACTGGCCTGGAGGTCAATTCTTCCCAGTGATACCAACAACAATAAAGACTTAATTACAACAAGGCTGTACACACAGTCCACAAAGGTGTGCACCAAGAGTGTCCACCTCAGGTTAACTGGGGAGGCAGACCCACTGGGCCATATTGGAAACCTAGCACACAAATCTACCTTACCAACTCAGGGAAGCAGTGAAAATGTGGCGTCAAAGAATCAGATCACAAACGAAAGAAATGGAGGAAAACAAACGACTGGATATAGAATTCAAAACCACGGTTATAAGGCTTTTTAAAAATATCCTAGAAAAGGCTGATAAATATAATGAGACCCTCGAAGATATGAAAAAGGACCAACTAGAAATTAAACATACACTGACTGAAATAAAAAATATTATACAGAGACCCAAAAACAGACAAGAGGAACACAAAAATCAAGTCAAAGAATTGAAATACAAAGAAGCAAAAAACACTCAACCGAAAAAGCAAAAAGCAAAAAAAAAAAAAATCCAAAAAGTTGAAGATAATGTAAGAAGACTCTGGGACAACTTCAAGCGTACCAACATCAGAATTATGGGGGTGCCAGAAGAAGAGAGAGAGCAAGATACTGAAAACCTATTTGAAGAAATAATGACCGAAAACTTCCCCCACCTGGTGAAAGAAATAGACTTACAAGTCCATGAAGCCCACAGAACCCCAAACAAAAGGAATCCAAAGAGGACCACACCAAGACACATCATAATTAAAATGCCAAGAGCAAAAGACAAAGAGAGAATATTAAAAGCAGCAAGAGAAAAACAGTTAGTTACCTACAAGGGAGCACCCATACGACTGTCAGCTGACTTTTCAATAGAAACTATGCAGGCCAGACGGGAGTGGCAAGAAATTTTCAATGTGATGAATAGCAAGAACCTACAACCAAGATTACTCTACCCAGCAAAGCTATCATTCAGAATTGAAGGGCAGATAAAGAGCTTCACAGATAAGAAAAAGCTGAAGGAGTTCATCACCACCAAACCAGTATTACATGAAATGCTGAAAGGTATTCTTAAAGAAGAGGAAGAAGAAAAAAGTAAAGATAAAAATTATGAACAACAAATACATATCTATCAACAAGTGAACCTAAAAATCAAGTGAATTAAAAACCTGAGGAACAGAATAATCTGGTGAATATAATAGAATCAGGGGCATAGAAAGGGAGTGGACTGATAATTCTCAGGGGGAAAGGGGTATGGGGGGTTCATGAAGAGACTGGACAAAAATCATACACCTATGGATGAGGACAGTGTGGGGGAGGTAAGGGCAGAAGGTGGGGTGGGAAATGGGTGGAGGGGAGCTATGGGGGGAAAAAGGAGAAATAATTGTAATAATCTGAATAAAGATTTATTTAAAAAAAAAAAAAAGTGGTCCTGCGCAAAGGGTCGGGGCTGCTCTCTGGACTCCCTGCATGGAGAAAGGCAGAGCAGTTGCTGGCCGGCCGGCCAGCTGGCTAATAAAGGCTCCCTAAATTTTAATTTGGTCTGGACTCCAGTGGTCGTTCACTCGCGTTCGCTCCACAAGTTGGAGAAGAGAATCTTGGCATCTAAATCAAATCCTGCTGCAAATGAAGCTCTTCAAATGTGATGGTCCCTTTAGTTCAGCTCCTTCTTAGCTGAAGACCTGTCAACTAAAGGGACAGTTATCTGTGTCACACACCTATATATAATGGATTGGAATATTTCTCAGAAACCTCAATCTTGGCTAAGAAATAAAATTTTCCTTCAAGGGAAGAGAGAGAAAGACAATCTCGGTGAAGAAAACAAATTGAGCCGAAACGTGGACACAACTGCAAGCACCAGGATCAGGACCCAGGTGGAGCAGGTTCTTTAATGTTGGGCCATCCTAATTGTAGCAGTGCTTTCTCAGGTTTTGACGTGCTGGTTTTTATTTTTCTCAGAAAAGAGACATCACAGGTATATTTCGTTGAACATGACAGTACTATTTGGTATGATATCATCCCCTGAGAAGTGTTCCTGAAGGGAGATTACAGGATGAGCTGCAGTGCCTTAAAGTAAATTGCGTAGTTAATTGTTGAAATTCAAATTTAATAAGTACCATCTGATGATTTCTCCCAGAAAGTTTTTTCCAGGATTACCGGCACAAGACACAGTCCAGGCAAATACTGCAGAGCTACTTAATAAAGACAGCAGCAGAGTACCTGAAAAGACAGGTTCCTAGTGAGAATCTTCCTTCTTCCTATTTGAGAAGCACCCATAGTTGTGTTTATAACCAGAAATGAAGAAGGTGAAGCACTCAAGCAACCATGAGCCAACAAATGCGATTGCAATTGCAAGTTCAACACGGAAGAAAAAAAAATACCAGAATGGGCACATAGGAGGCTTTATTTCAATAGATTAGCTCTAGACGTGCAAGATGTTCTCAGAAAGACCAAAGAACTGCCCAGCTGGTGTTGCTCAGTGGTTGTTGACTTATGAACCAGGAGGTCACAGATTTGATTCCCAGTCAGGGTACAGGGTTGCAGGATCAACCTTCAGTAGGGGACGTGCAGAAGGCAGCCAGTTATGATTCTCTCTCATCATTGATGTTTCTATCTCTCTCTCCTTTCCTCCCTGAAATCTTTAAAAATATTTTTTACAAAAAGAGAGCACAAAACTGAGTTTATATTTGGAATGTAACACATTTTTTAAAATGACAGGAAAATCATAAATACATAAATATTTCACAAGGGTGATAAACTCTCTCTTACTCCTATTTATTTACATTTAATCTTAACAACACCAAGAGAAAAAAATAGCCAAGTTCACACAAATATAAATATCCAGGCATCTTTTCCTAATCTCCCCATGGTAACCCTAAGATAGAATAAAACTGTAAACATCATTCATTGATGTTAGCAGCAACCATTCTAGAATAAATATATTTCTGTTTTAATGGTCACATTTGAGAAGGACTTCATCTCCTACCCTCTCTTACGCAGTGTGTTCCTTCAACATTTCAAGCACAGTCTTCCACTCAGGACTTTTGCTCATGCTATTTCCTTTGAGTAGAACACTCTATTACACTAGCTCAGTGGTCGGCAAACTCATTAGTCAACAGAGCCAAATATCAACAGTACAACGATTGAAATTTCTTTTGAGAGCCAAATTTTTTAAACTTAAACTTCTAACACCACTTCTTCAAAATAGACTCGCCCAGGCCATGGTATTTTGTGGAAGAGCCACACTCAAGGGGCCAAAGAGCCGCATGTGGCTTGCGAGCCACAGTTTGCCGACCACGGGTCTAACATAATTGCAAGAGAAGCTGGGAAATGTAGTCTAGCTGTATGTACATAAATAAGGGGAGAACAGAGATTGGTAGACAGTTGTCAGTCTGCAGTTGATTTTTGAAAAGACATAAAATCAACAAGGTCCGTAAGCGTAGGAAATCAATGTATAGAACATATTGACACTCTTGCTATTAGAGAAAATGTTCACAACCAGATCACTGTGTTTACATATCTTCCAATTTATTATAGTCTCATCTGTACCTTTAGTCATTCAAACTGGAAAACAATCCAAGAATATACTAGGAACTAAGCAATCATAGATACAAGAGTTTCCTGAAATACATAAAATCCTCTTTTGCTGAATGCAGTGGTCAAGCAGATGCCTCCTGTATTATCTACTCTCCTCCCCATACACACATCTACCACACTTCACTTTTACTATCCTGGTTAAAGTATTAGTATCTTCTGGGAATTGAATATAAAACCTCTTCTGGGGTAGCTGGAAGAATGTGGTTGAAGAGGGAAGCAGATAAGAAAGTGAGAAATATGTTACTAGATGCACAGAGAACACCTTTATACAGATGGTATAGCAAATTCCATTAAACTATTAGGAATTCATTCTCGGGCCTAGAAAGCATTCTAGTCTATAATAGACTTTTAGTAAAATGCAAAAACCTATGGGAAGAATAATACCATTAGATGTGTCCACTAATATCTTAGAAGAAATTGCTAACAAGCTAGGAAACAGCAAGGCCCTACAGAAAGGAAAACCAGGCTAAGCAAAAAGGGGATGAAAGAGCAAAAGCAGGCGGGGAGAGAGGCTGGACAAGGAGAATAGAAGGTACCAAAGATAAGTGTTTGTCTGCTTCATAAAAATTTTAAAATTTATCTTTATTGTTGAAAATATTAAAAAAGCCACCCCCCCCCTTTGATCTCCTCCACCCCACTCCAGTCCCCTCCCCATGCCTTCCCTGCACTACTGTCCTTGCATGGCCTATGCATATATACATATAAATTCATTGGTTACTCTCCCCTCCCATCCCGATCCCTTCTAAAATATATCACTCTGTTCCATGTCTCTGGATCTTTTTTGTTCATCAGTTTATTTTGTTCATTAGACTCCACATACAAATGAGATCATGTGTTACTTGTCTTTCTCTGACTGGCTTATTTCGGTTAGCATAACAACATCCAGGTCCCTCCATGCTGTCTCAAAGAGTAAAAGATCCCTTTTTTTTTTCTTTTTCTTTTTTTTTACAGACACATAGTATTCCATTGTGTAAATGTATCACAGTTTTTTAATCCATTCATCTACTGATGGGTACTTAAATAATGCTGCTATGAACATAAGGGTGCATATAATTTTTCTGATTGTTGTTTCTGTTTTTTTAGGAGATGTTCTTAGATGTGGGATTAGTAGGTCAAATGGCAGTTCCATTTTTAATTTTTTGAGGAAAATCAACATTGTTTTCCATAGTGGTTGTACCAGTCTGCATTCCCACCAACAGTGTACTAGGGTTCCTTTTTCTCCACATCCTCGCCAGCACTTATTGTTTGTTGATTTATTGATGAGAGCTCTTCTGGCAGGTGTGAGGTGGTACCTCGTTGTCGTTTTGATTTGCATCTCTCTGACGATTAGTGATATTGAGCATTTTTTCATATGTCTCTTGGCCATTTGTATGTCTTCTTTGGAGAAGTGTCTATTCAGGTCTTCTGCCCATTTTTAAAATTGGGTTGTCTTCTTTTTGTTGAGTTGTATGAGTCCTTGAGATATTTTGGAAATTAACCTCTTATCAGATATATCATCAGCAAATATTTTCTCCCATACATTGGGCTCCCGTTTGATTTTGATGCTGTGGTTTCTTGTGCTGTGCAAAAGCTTTTTATTTTGATGTGGTCCCATTTGTTTATTTTTCCTTTGTTTCTCTTGCCCAAGGCAATATATTAGTAAAAACTCTGCTCCATGAGATGCCTGATATTTTGCTGCCTTTGTTTTCTTATAGGATATTTATAGCTTCACTACTTACATTTAAGTCTTTATCTATTTCCTATTCCTGTGTACGGTGTAAGTTCATGGTCTAGCTTCATTATTTGCATGTACATGACCAATTATCCCACTACCATTTATTGAAGAGACTGCCTTTACTCCATTGTATGCTCTTGCCTCCTTTGTCAAATATTAATTGAGCATAATGGCTTGGGTCGATTTCTGGGTTTTCTGTTCTGTTTTGTTGATCTGTATGCCTGTTCTTGTGCCAGTACCAGGTGGATTTGTTTACTGTGGCTTTAAAGTATAGCTTGATATCTGGTATTGTGATTCTTCCAACTTTGTTCTTCTTTCTCAAGATTGCTGCAGCTATTTGGGGTCTTTTGTGGTTCGATCTAAATTTTTGCAGTATTTGTTCTAGCTCTGTGAGGTATGCCATTGGAATTTTAATAGGGATTGCGTTGAATCTATATATTGCTTTGGCTAATATGGATATTTTAATGACATTAATTCTACCAATCCATGAACATGGTGTATTCTTCCACGTGTTTATATCTTCCTCTATCTCTTTTTTTTTAACCTTTCTGGTGACAGGTCTTTTATCTCCTTGGTTTATTCTTAAGTATCTTAATTTTTTGTTGCAATGGTAAATGAGATAATTTTTTAAAAGTTTCTCTTTCTGAGAGTTCATTATAGGTGTATAAAAATGCCATAGAGCCAGGCCACGATTGGCTCAGTAGTTAAGCTTCGACCTATGAACCAGGAGGTCAGAATTCAATTCCTAGTAAGGGAACATGCCCGGTTTGTAGGCTTGCTACCCAGTGTGGGGTGTGCAGGAGGCAGCCAATCAATGATTCTCTCGCATCATTGATATTTTCATCTCTCTCTCTGCCTCTGTCATCCTCTCTAAAATCAATAAAAATATATATTTTAAAAAATGCCATTGACTTCTGGGTGTTAATTTTCTATCCTGCTATGTTGCATAATTCATTTATTAAATGTAGAAGTTTGTTTTGGTGGAGTCTTTAGGGATTTCTATGCACAATATCATGTCATCTGCAAATAATGACAGTTTTATATGCTCCTTTCCAATTTGGATGTCTTTTATTTTTTTCTTCATGTCTGACCACTGCAGCTAAGACTTCCAATACTATCCTATTTAATAAAAGAGTAATATGCAAATTGACCATCACTCCAACACACAAGATGGCTGCCCCCATGTGGTCAAAAATGGTTGCACACATGTGGACACAAGATGGCCACCACAAGATGGCCAGCAGGGGAGGGCAGTTGGGAGGGCCCAGGCCTGCAAGGGAGGGCAGTTGTGGGTGATAAGGCCAGCAAGGGAGGGCAGTTGTGAGGGACCAGGCCTTCAAGGGAGGGCAGTTGGGGGCGATCAAGCCTGCAAGGGAGGGCAGTTAGGGGTGACCGGGCCAGCAGAGGAGGGAAGTTGGAGGCAACCGGGCCTGCATGGAAGGGCAGTTGCGCGGGACCAAGGCCTGCAGGGGAGGGCAGTTGGGGGGGACCAGGCCTGCAGGGGAGGGCAGTTAGGAGCAATCAGGCTGGCAGGGGAGCAGTTAGGCATCAATCAGGTTGGTAGGAGACTGGTTAAGGGGTGATCAGGCTGGCAGGCAGAAGCAGTTAGGGGCAATCAGGAAGGCAGGCAGGTGAGCAGTTGGGAGCCAGCAGTCTTGGATTGTGAGAGGGATGTCCGACTGCCCGTTTAGGCCCGATCCCAGTAGGATCGGGCCTAAACGGGCAGTCGGACATCCCTCGAGGGATCCCAGATTGGAGAGGGTGCAGGCTGGGATGAGGGACACACACCCCAGTGCATGAATTTCGTGCACCAGGCCTCTAGTGTTTAATAAAAGTGAAGAATGTAAGACAGTCCTGTCTTTTCCTTGATATTAGAGGAAATTATTTTAGTTTTTTCCCATTGAGTATCATGTTGGCTGTAGGTTTGTTATATATGACTTTTATTATGTTGAGGTATGATCCTTCTATTCCCACTTTGCTAAGAGTTTATTAAAAAAAAGGGTGTTGAGGAGATGAAGATGGCAGCTGGCAGGACAGAGGTGAGGGAGAGGAAGTGAGTGAGTGAGGGGTTGAAAGGAGTGTAGGAGTGTGTGGATGTGTATTGTCTGTGTGTGAATGAGTAAGGAACCGTTAATGCCCCATAGGAGCAGCACGGGCTGGCAGACCAGGCTCTCGTGGACAAGGAGAGACTACCACCACTGCGGGCACTCCCCGGACTGTGGGACGCCGGCACAGAGCCCACGCCATCTTGAAGGGGAGAACGGCCTTTTTTTAGGAACTCATCAGCACCACGAACAAGACAGGCCTTGGAAATGCCCTGCAGCCCAGCAGCCACAACAGGCAAAATCCTGCTGCCCCACCCGCAGACCCATGGATCCTGGGACCTCCACCTCCAAAGGTGCACGGCTCGGCAGCAGTAAGCGCAACCTCCCCCTCCCCAGTGGCAGAACTCCTGACAAAACATTCGTGCGTTTCCAGCGCACGCAGGAAGCCAGGGCACACCATTCCCATAGGCAGTGCTAGGGAGCCACTGGGAGCCCCTGCGGGTGTGTTTTTGTACAGACAAGGGCGCGCAGCCCTGCAGTAGAAATTCTGAACTCCCTTTTCCTGAATAACTAACTGCCCATGGACACCCCAGCTGTGCAACTTCAGTGCCAGGACCCCTCAGAGTGCCTCAGAGCTCTGAGCAGGCAAACTCACCGCCACAGACAAGGGAAGGCACCCTGAGCCCATATACCCACTGGGTCCTCTGGGGAGCTGCTTTGAAGCCCTGCAGGGTGTGATTCTATACAGACAAGGATGCGCTGCCCCACAGTAGAAACTCTGAACTCCTTCCTCCCGAATAACTGCCCACATACATCCCAGCTGTTTAAATTCAGAGCCAGGGCTGCTGCTCAAAGTGTGTCAGAGCTGTGCACAGGCAAATGCACCGCCAGTCAGTGTGCTCACTTCCAACGGGCAGGCACCCTGAGCCCATCTACCCACAGAGGGATTGTGGGAGCTGCTGTGAGTCCTGGCTGGGTGTGATCTTGGACAAACAGGGACACACTGCCCCCAGCAGTAGAAATTCTGAATTCACTCATCCTGGACATCTGCACAGACACCCCAGTAGGGTAACTTCAGTGCCAGGGCCCCTCAAAGTGTATCAGAGCTCTGTGCCAGCAAACTCACTGCCACAGACGCACACATTTCCAAAGGGCAGGCATCCTGAGTCCATATATCCACAGGGTCCTCTGGAGAGATGCTTTGAGCCCCTGCTGGGTGTGATTCTGTACAGACAAGGAGGCACGCCCCGCTGTAGAAATTCTGAACTCCCTCTTCCTGAATAACTGCCCACATTCACCCCAGCTGCTCAACCTCAGTGCCAGGACCCCTCAGAGTGCGTCAGAGCTCTGCACCAGGAAATGCACCTCCACAGATATGCATTTCCAACAGGCAGGCACCCTGAGCCCATCTACCCACAGCACACTAGTGGGAGCCTCTGTGAGCTCTCCATGGGTGTGAACTTAGACAAACAAGGGCACACTCCCCCCAGCAGTAGAAACTCTGAATTCACTCATCCTGGAGACCTGCCCACAGATGCCTCAATTACACGGCTACACTGCCAGGGTCCTTGAGAGAGCTTCAGTGTGCCTTGCAGGCAAACGTACCGCCGGTGCCACTGTGACCCGCCACTGGGAGTGAGCCCCTATCCGCCATAGGAACAGCCGCAAAAGCTGAGTCTGCCTATCCCACAACTACAGAACTCTGGACACCACAGTCACACCTTTTCAGAGTACAGGCCCCCAGAACCTCATCACCCCAACAGACAGTTCCAGGTGCCACTGTGAGTCCCCGCTGGGCATGTGTGATTTCACCTAAGGGTGCAAGACAGAAAAAATTGGGACACTCCCCTCCACAGCTGCTGACTTCTAGATACAGCAGTTGTGCCTCTCAAGCTCGCAGGCCTACATCAAGAGAACCCAAATAGCTCAAGTAGGGATCTACACTAGATTACCAAGCCCAGAAAAACTGAGAAATCACACCAGTAGCACCATCCCCAAAAGAACCTTGGTAGCAAAGCAATTGGATATACAATTAAAATATTACAGGAAGACATGGGAAGACAAAAAAGCAACCCCCAAAGGAAAGACAAAGAAGAATCACCAGAAAGGAAGTTAAATGAATTTGAGGCTAGCAGCTTAACAAAGAAAGAATTCAGAGTAATGGTTATAAGGATGTTTAAATGGCTGGATGACAAATATATGCAACTCAATGAGAATTATAAGGAGCTGAATGAGAATGTCGCCAACATGAAAAAGAACCAAGAGGAGATAAAGAACGACATAGCAGCAATAAAGAACACAATGGAAGGCTTAAACAGTAGACTAGAAGAGGCTGAGGACTGCATTAGTGAATTAGAAGACAAGGTAGGAAAAAACACAAAAACACAGCAGCAACTGGAAAAAAGACTTAAAAAGCAAGAAGAGAGCATAAGGGAGCTTTGGGAAAACACAAAACGAAACAATATTCGCATAATAGGGGTACCAGAAGGAGAGGAAGAGAAGCAAGGAATAGAAAACTTGTTTGAAGAAACAATGACAGAAAACTTCCTGATACCGGCAAGAAAAAAACTATGCAAGTCCAAGAAGCACATACAGTCCCAAACAAGATGAACCCTAAAAGACCAACACCAAGACACATCATAATTACATTGGCAAACACCAACGACAAAGTAAGAATCTTAAAGGCTGCCAGAGAGAGACAGAAAGTTACCTACAAGGGTTCTCCTGTTAGAATATCAACTGATTTCTCAACAGAAACACACCAGGCCAGAAGGGAATGGAATGAAATTTACAAAGTGATGCAAAGCAAGGGACTGAACCCAAGAATACTATACCCAGCAAGGCTATCATTCAAAATTGAAGGTGGAATCAGGAGATTCACAGACAAAAAAGGGCTAAGAGAGTTTATCACTTCCAAGCCAGCAATGCAAGAAATGCTAAAGGGACTGCTGTAAAAAGAAGAAAGAGAAAGGCAAGAAGAAACACAAACATTAAGGAAAAATATGACAACAAACCTGTACTTGTCAATAATGACCTCAAATGTAAATGGATTAAATGCACCAATCAAAAGACATAGGATAGCTGAATGGATAAGAAAACATGACCCATATATTTGCTGTCTACAAGAGACCCACTTCAGAAAGGATTCACACAGACTGAGAGTGAAGGGATGGAAAAACATGTTTCAGGAAAATGGAAATGAGAAAAAAATCTGGGGTTGCAATACTTATATCTGATAAAATAGACCTCAAAGTAAAGGCCATAACAAGAGATAAAGAAGGCCACTACATAATACTAAAGGGAGCAATTCAACAAGATTTATAACTCTGGTAAACATATATGCACCCAATACAGGAGCACCCAAATACATAAAACAATTTCTGGAAGATATCAAGGGAGAGATTGATAGCAATACAGTCATAGTAGAGGACTTTAATACACCACTGACACCACTGGATAAATTAACCAAACAAAAAATCAGCAAAGAAACAGCAATCATAAATGACACACTAGATCACATGGACTTAATTGACATCTTTAGAACATTCCACCCCAAAGATACAGAATATACATTCTTCTCCAGTGCACATGGGTCATTTTCAAAGATAGATCATATGTTGGGTCAGAGGCAAAGTCTGTTCAAATTCAAGAAGATAGAAATCATATCAAGCATCTTCTCAGATCACAATGGCTTAAAACTGGAAATCAGCTACAATAAAAACAATCCAAAAAAAAATCAAACACTTGGAGACTAAATAGCATGCTATTAAACAATGACTGGGTTACCAGAGAGATCAAAGCAGAAATAAAAACATCATTGCAACAAATGACAATGAAAACACAACAATCCAAAATCTATGGGACAAAGTGAAAGCAATCTTGAGAGGGAAATTTATAGCTCTACATGCCTACTGCAAAAAACAAGAAACAATGGTAATAAATTATCTAAACCTACAACTCAAAGAGTTAGAACGAGAGCAACAAGAAAAGCCCAGTGTAAGCAGAAGGAAGGAAATAATAAAGATCAGAGCAGAAATGAATGACATAGAGAACAAAGAAACAATCAAAAGATCAACAAAACCAAGAGTTGGTTCTTTGAAAGGATAAATAAGATTGATGAACCTCAAGACAAGCTCACCAAGAAGCAAAGAGAGAGAACCCAAATAAACAAAATCAGAAATGAGAGAGGAGAAATAACAACAGACCCCACAGAAATACAAAGTATTGTTAAAAAATATTATGAACAACTCTATTCCAACAAACTAGACAACATGGAGGAAATGGACATATACCTAGAAAAAAATACAACCTTCCAAAACACAATCAGGAAGAATCTAAAAATCTCAATAGGACAATAACTATGAAAGAAATTAAAGCAGTCATTAAAAAGCTTCCAGCAAATAAAAGCCTGGGGTGAGATGGCTACACAGGGGAGTTTTACCAAACATTCAAGGAAGAACTAAAACCTATCCTACTCAGACTATTTCAAAAAATTCAAGAGGAAGAAACACTTCCAAGCTCATTCTATGAAGCTAGCATCACCCTAATACCAAAACCAGATAAAGACAACACAATGAAAGAGAAGAATTACAGGCCAGTATCCCTCATGTACATAGATGCCAAAATCCTCAACAAAATTCTAGCAGTTCAGATCCAGCAGTACATCAGAAAGATCATACACCATGACCAAGTAGGATTTATCCCTATTGCAAGGATGGTACAATATCTACAAATCAATAAACGTGATACATCACATAAACAAATTGAGAGATAAAAATCACACAGTCATATCAATTGATGCAGAAAAGGCATTTGACAAAATCCATTTTTGATAAAAACTCTCAGCAAGGTGGGAATAGAAGGATCATACCTCAACATAATAAAAGCCATATATGACAAACCCACAGCCAACATCATACTCAATGGACAAAATCTAAAATCATTTGCCCTAAGAACAGGAACAAGACAGGGATGCCTGCTTTTACCACTCCTGTTCAACATAGTACTGGAAGTACTATCCATTGCAATTAGACAAGAAGAAGAAATAAAAGGCATCCAAATTGGAAAAGAAGAAGTAAAACTGTCCTTATTTGCAGATGACATGATACTGTACATAGAAAACCCTAAAGACACTATCAAAAAATTATTAGACTTAATAAATGAATTCAGCAATGTAGCAGGATACAAAATTAACGCCAAGAAATCTATGGCATTTCTATACACCAACAGTGAACTTACAGAAAGAGAGACTAAGAAAACAATCCCTTTTACCATCGCACCAAAAAAATTAAGATACCTAGGAATAAACTTAAGTAAGGAGGTAAAAGATCTCTACTTAGAAAACTATAGGACATTGAAAAAAAAAAGATAGATGAAGACATAAATAGATGGAAGAGCATACCGTGTTCATGGATTGGTAGAATCAACATCATTAAAATGTCCATACTACCCAAAGCAATCTATAGATTCAATGCACTTCCCATTACAATACCCACGACATATTTCACAGACCTAGAAAGAACTCTCCAAAAATTCATCTGGAATAAAAAAAGACCCCGAATAACCACAGCAATCCTGAGAAAGAAGAATAAAGTAGGAGGGATCTCAATACCAGATTTCAAGCTATATTACAAAGCCACTGTTCTCAAAACAGCATGGTACTGGCACAAGAACAGGCATATAGACCAATGGAATAGAATAGAGAACCCAGATATCGACCCAAAACACTATGCTCAATTAATATTTGACAAAGGAGGCATGAACATCCAATGGAGTCAAGACAGTCTCTTCAATAAATGGTGTTGGGAAAATTGGACAGATACATGCAAAAAAATGAAACTAGACCACCAACTTACACCATACACAAAAATAAACTCAAAATGGATAAAGGACTTAAACATAAGATGGGAAACCATAAAAACACTAGAAGAATCCACAGGCAGAGAAATCTCAGACATATGCTGAAGCAATTTCTTCACTGATACCAGTTCTAGGGCAATAGAAACTAAAGAGAAAATAAACAAATGGGACTACATCAAAATAAAAAACTTTTGCACAGCAAAAGAAACCATCAACAAAACTACAAGAAACCCCACTGTATGGGAGAACATATTTGCAAATGTTATCACTGATAAAGGTTTAATCTCCAACATCTACAAGGAACTTATACAACTTAATAAAAGGAAAATAAATGATCCAATAAAAAAATGGGCAACAGACCTAAATAGAATCTTTTCGAAGAAGACAGAAGGAAGGCCAACAGACATATGAAAACATACTCAAAGTCACTAATTATCTGAGAGATGGAAATCAAAATGACAATGTGGTACCATCTCACACCTGTCAGAATGGCTGTCATCGACAAATCAACAAATGACAAGTGTTGGCGAGGATACGGAGAAAAAGGAGCCCTCGTGCACTGCTGGTGGGAATGCAGACTGGTGCAGCCACTGTGGAAAACAGTATAGAGTTTCCTCAAAAAACTAAAAATGGAACTCCCATTTGACCCAGTAATCCCACTCCTAGGAATATATCCTTAGAAACTAGAAACACCGATCAGAAAGGATATATGCACCCCTATGTTCATAGCAGCACAATTTACAATAGCTAAGATTTGGAAACAGCCTAGGTGCCCGTCAGCAGATGACTGGATCAGAAAACTATGGTACATCTACACAATGGCATACTATGCTGCCATAAAAAAGAAGGAATTCTTACCATTTGCAGCAACCTGAATGGAACTGGAGAGCATTATGCTAAGTGAAATAAGCCAGTCAATGAAAGAAAAATACCACATGATCTCACTCATTTGTGGATAATAAAAAACATTATAAACTGATGAACAAAAAGATAGATACAGAGGCAGTAAAGCATCAAATAGATTGTCAAAATACAGCAGGAAGTTTAGGGAGAGTTGGGGGAGATAAGAGATCAACCGAAGGACTTGTATGCATGCATATAAGCATAACCAATGGACACAAGACATTGGGGGGTGAGGGTATGTATGGGAGTGGGGTGGGTGGGGCAATGGGAAGATATGTACACATGTAATACCTTAATACAAAAAATGGAAAGAAATTTAAAAAAATAAAATCAAGAGATAAATAAAAAAAAGGGTGTTGAATTTTGTCAAATGCTTTTTCTGTTTCAATTGAAATGATCATGTGATTTTTGTCTTTCAATTAGTTTATGTGATGTATCACATTCGTTGATTTACAAATATTGTACCAGTCTTGCATCCCTGGAATATATCTCACTTGCTCATGGTGTATGATATTTTTCATATATTGCTGTATCTGATTTGCTAATATTTGTTGAGGATTTTAGCATCTATGTTTGTCAGGGATATTAGCCTGCAATTCTCTTTTTTTGTAGTGTCTTTATCTGGTTTTAGAATTAGTACAATGCTGGCCTCATGAAAGAACTGAAAAGTCTTCCTACCACTTCAATTTTTTTGAATAGCTTTAGGATTATAGGTGTTTGTTCTTTGAACACTTGGTAAAACTCCCCTGAGAAGCTGTCTGAACCAGGGCTTTTGTTTTCTGAGAGTGTTTGATTACTGCTTCAATTTCATCATTTGTTAATGATCTATTCAGGTTTTCTGCTTCTTCCTGATTCATTTTTGGAAGATTGTATTTTTCTAGGAATTTGTCCATTTTATCCAGGTTGTTCAGTTTGTTGGAATAGAGTTGTTCATAGTATTTTTTTAAATAATCCTTTGTATTTCTGTGGGGTCAGTTGTTACTTCACCTCTTTTGTTTCTGATTTTGTTTATTTGGGTCCTCTTTCTTTCTTCATGAGTCTGGCTAGAGGTTCATCAATATTGTTTATCTTTTTAAAGAACCAGCTCTTGGTTTCATTGATTTTTATGTAATTAGTCTCTATGTCATTTATTTCCACTCTGATCTTTATTATTTCCTTCCTTCTACTTACGCTGGGCTTTTCTTATTTTTCTCTTTCTAATTCTTTAATTTGTAGGGTTAGATAGTTTATTAGAAATATTTCCTGAGGTGGGCCTGTAGTGCTATGAAGTTCCCTCTCAGAACTGCTTTCACTGTGTCCCATTGATTTGGGATTGTTGTGTGTTCACTTTCATTTGTTTCCAGGAAGTTTTTTATTTCTTCCTTGATTTCATTGGTAACCAACTGATTTTTTAATAACATGCTACTTAGCCTCCATGTGTTTGAATGTTTTAGGGATGTTTTTAATGTAGTTGATATCTAGTTTCATGCCAATGTGATCTGAGAAGATGCTTGATATGATCTCAATCTTCTTGAACTTGTAGAGACTTAGTTTGTGTCCTAGCATGTGGTCTGTCTTTGAGAATGTCCCATGTGCACTTGAGAAGAATGTATATTCTGTTGCTTTGGAGTGAAATGTTCTGTAAATGTCAAATCTATTTGATCTACTGTGTCATTTAGGGTTGCCGTTTCCTTGGGTTGAATTTTTGTCTATAAGATCTATCCAGTGATGACAGTGGGGTGTTGAAGTCCCCTACTATGATTGTATTGTCATCAATTTCTCCCTTAAAATCCTCCAGAAGATTTTAAAATGTATTTGGGTGCCCCTGTATTGGGTGCATATATGTTTACTAGGGTTATATCCTCTTGTTTTATTGAACCCTGTAGTATTATGAAGTGGCCTTCATTGCCTTTTGTGACGGCCTTCATTTTGAAGTCTATTTTGTCAGATATGATACTGCTACCCCAGCTTTTCTTCTTCATTTCCATTTGCATGGAAAATTTTTTCCCATCCCTTCCCTCTCATCCTGTGTGAGTCTTTTGTTCTGAGGTGGGTCTCTTGTATAGAGCATATATATGGGTCATATTTTCTTACCCATTCAGCTATCTATGTATTTTGACTAGAACATTTAAGCCATTTACATTTAAGGTTATTATTGGTACAGTACTTATTTGTTGCCATTTTTATTCCTTATGTCTGTTCCTCTCTCTCTCTCTCTCTATTTACAATAGTCTCAGTGTCTTTGACATTTATTGCAGTGCTGGTTTGGTGGTGATAAACTGTTTTAGCCTTTTTTTTTTTTTTTTTTTTTTTTGTCTTGGAAACTATTTCACCGTCAATTTTGGATGATAGTCTCACTAGATAGAGTAGTCTTGGATTAAGTCCCTTTCTTTTCATTACTTTGTATACTTCATACAATGCCTGTCTGACCTGAAGTATTTCTATTGAAAAGTCAGCTGACAGTCTAACGGGAGCTCTCTTGTAGGTAACTTTCTGTCTCTCTCTTGCTGCCTCTAAGATTCTTTCTTTGTCTTTAACGTTTGCCATTTTAATCATGATGTGTCTAGGTATAGGTCTTTTTGGGGTTCATCTTGATTGGGACTCTGTGTGGTTCCTGAAATTGAGTGACTTTTTCCTTCACCGGCTTAGGGAAGTTTTCTGACATTTCTTCATACAGGTTCTCTATTCTTTGCTCAGATTCTTCTCCTCTGGACCCCTACTATATGGATGTTGTTACATTTCATGGTGTCCCAAAGCTCCCTTAAACTCTCCTCCTACTTTTTAATTTTTTTTCCAATTGCTGTTCTGAATGCTTTTGTGGTTTTTTTCTACCTTGTCTTCTTTTTTTTTTTTAATTTTTTAAAATTCTTTATTGTTTAAAGTATTACATATGTCTCCTTTTCCCCAATTGGCCTCTCCCTGGCTGCACCCACCCCCCAGCACATGCCCTCACTCCCTATTGTCTGTGTCCATTGGTTATGCTTATATGCATACATACAAGTCCTTTGGTTGATCTCTTACATCACCCTCCCACCCTCCCCTGCCTTCCCTCTGAGGTTGGATGGTCTGTTCGATGCCTCTAAGTCTCTGGATCGATATTTGTTCATCAGTTTATGTTGTTCAGTATATTTCAGAAATGAGTGAGATAATGTGATATTTATCTTTCTCTCCAGGACCATCCATGCTGTTGCAAATGGTAGGAGTTCCTTCCTTTTTACAGCAGTATAGTATTCCATTGTGTAGATGTACCAATTTTATTTTTTTATTTATTTATTTTTAAATAAGTCTTTATTCAGATTATTACAATTATTTCTCCTTTTTTCCCCCATAGCTCCTCTCCACCCATTTCCCACCCCACCTTCTGCCCTTACCTACCCCCCACTGTCCTCATCCATAGGTGTATGATTTTTGTCCAGTCTCTTTATGAACCCCCCCATACCCCTTTCCCCCTGAGAATTATCAGTCCACTCCCTTTCTATGCCCCTGATTCTATTATATTCACCAGATTATTCTGTTCCTCAGGTTTTTAATTCACTTGATCTTTAGGTTCACTTGTTGATAGATATGTATTTGTTGTTCATAATTTTTATCTTTCCTTTTTTCTTCTTCCTCTTCTTTAAGAATACCTTTCAGCATTTCATATAATACTGGTTTGGTGGTGATGAACTCCTTTAGCTTTTTCTTGTCTGTGAAACTCTTTATCTGCCCTTCAATTCTGAATGATAGCTTTGCTGGGTAGAGTAATCTTGGTTGTAGGTTCTTGCTATTCATCACATTGAAAATTTCTTGCCACTCCCGTCTGGCCTGCATAGTTTCTATTGAAAAGTCAGCTGACAGTCGTATGGGTGCTCCCTTGTAGGTAACTAACTGTTTTTCTCTTGCTGCTTTTAATATTCTCTCTTTGTCTTTTGCTCTTGGCATTTTAATTATGATGTGTCTTGGTGTAGTCCTCTTTGGATTCCTTTTGTTTGGGGTTCTGTGGGCTTCCTGGACTTGTAAGTCTATTTCTTTCACCAGGTGGGGGAAGTTTTCGGTCATTATTTCTTCAAATAGGATTTCAGTATCTTGCTCTCTCTCTTCTTCTGGCACCCCCATAATTCTGATGTTGGTACGCTTGAAGTTGTCCCAGAGTCTTCTTACATTATCTTCAACTTTTTGGATTTTTTTTTTTGCTTTTTGCTTTTTCGGTTGAGTGTTTTTTGCTTCTTTGTATTTCAATTCTTTGACTTGATTTTTGTGTTCCTCTTGTCTGTTTTTGGGTCTCTGTATAATATTTTTTATTTCAGTCAGTGTATGTTTAATTTCTAGTTGGTCCTTTTTCATCTCTTCGAGGGTCTCGTTATATTTATCGGCCTTTTCTAAGATATTCTTAAAAAGCCTTATAACCGTGGTTTTGAATTCTATATCCAGTCGTTTGTTTTCCTCCATTTCTTTTGTTTGTGATCTGATTCTTAGACGCCGCATTTTCACTGCTTCCCTGAGTTGGTAGATTTGTGTGCTAGGTTTCCAATTTGGCCCAGTGGGTCTGCCTCCCCAGTTAACCTGAGGTGGACACTCTTGGTGCACACCTTTGTGGACTGTGTGTACAGCCTTGTTGTAATTAAGTCTTTATTGTTGTTGGTATCACTGGGAAGAATTGACCTCCAGGCCAGTTGGCTGTAAGGATCAGCTGTGTCTATGTTGGGAGAAGTCCGGTGCTGGAGACAGCCTTATAGGATTAGACTTGCCAAATTGCAATAGCCTCTGTGCTCAGCTTGGATGGGGTGGGGTCTCAGTCTTGGCTTCCCGTCAGCGTTGCCCTTGCGCGCACGTGTGTGCCTTCAGTCCTCTGCCTTCCCGGCTCCCGATTCTCCGCCCGAGAGTCCAGACTCCCCCCACAAGAGTGTGGGTCCCCAGGGGCTCGCCTGGAACTGGGGTTCACTGCAGTCAGAACTGGGGCTCACTTCAGTCAGAACTGAGGTTCAGTGCCGTCAGGAGCCTCTCACTCCCTTCCGCTAGGGAAAGCCTGTGGCAGCCTCCGCAGCCTTTGTGCGCACTGGCGCGAGCGGACTTTCAGTCCTCCGCCGTCCCCGGCTCCTGAGTCTCCGCCCGAGAGTCCAGACTCCCCCCACAAGAGCGTGGGTCCCCAGGGGCTCGCCTGGAACTGGGGTTCACTGCAGTCAGAACTGGGGCTCACTTCAGTCAGAACTGAGGTTCAGTGCCGTCAGGAGCCTCTCACTCCCTTCCGCTAGGGAAAGCCTGTGGCAGCCTCCGCAGCCTTTGTGCGCACTGGCGCGAGAGGACTTTCAGTCCTCCGCCTTCCCCGGCTCCCGAGTGTCCGCCTGAGAGTCCAGACTCCCCCCACAAGAGCATGGGTCCCCAGGGGCTCGCCCGGAACAGGGGTTCAGTGCAGTCAGAACTGGGGTTCAGTGTGGTCGGGGGCTCCCTTCCCCCTTCCGCCAGAGAAAGTCAGCCAGGCTCTCAGCCGCCCTTCCTCTCCGCGCGCACAAAGACCCTTTGCCGTACCTCCAATTCTCTGTGAGCTTTTCTCTATCCTTCTAGTTGTAGAATTTTCACTCAGTCAGCTTTCCTGTGGTTCTGGATGGTGTCCGTTCTGTCTTTTAGTTGTAGTTTTGAAATTGTTGTGCGAGGCAGCAGTTTAGGTGTTTACCTATGCCGCCATCTTGGTTTTCTCTTTCTACCTTGTCTTCTAATTTGCTGATTTGGTCCTCAACTTCTTCTAGTCTACTGTTGATTCCTTCCAGAGTATTTTTTATTTCAAGTATGTCATTCTTGTTTCTTATTCATGGTTTCTACCTCTTTTTATGCTGTAGTTCTCATTAAGTTCCATAATGTTATCATGACATTTCTTGTGGGTCTCACTAAGTTGTTTGAGCACCCTTATAAGCATTACTTTGAATTCTTTATCTGAAAAATTGCTTGACTCCATTTCACTTAGTTCCTTGCCTAGTGATTCCTCCTTTCCTTTCATTTAAGGCTTGTTTCTTTGTCTCCCCATTTTTGCTGTCCATTTGTATTTGTTTCTCTGTATTCTACCAAACTGCTATGCCTCCCAGTCTTCGTGGGTGGACTCATGTAGTAGGTGTTTTGTGGGACCCAGTGTTGCAGTCTCTTGTATCTCCTGAGCTGGGTGCTTTAGGAATGCCCCTTGTTTGAGTTATTTGGGTTCTCCTGTTGTAATTGGGTCTTGAATGTTGTTGTCCTGTTCATGGATGGATCTCCTCTCAGTCTTGCTGACTGTGAGGCTCACCCCAAACCACATCATGTGAGCTGTTGTGGAGGTGCTGACAGAACAGAACAAAATACAACAAAACAAGAAACAAAATAAACCAAAAAAAAAAACATACACAAAAGCTCTACAACAATATCAAAAGCAACCACAAAATAAGAGAGAATTAGGTAAGAGAATAGAGAGTAATAATGACAGAAGAAAATAAAGTAGGTGACACATAATAAGAAATGGAATGAAGATAAAGCAAGAGAAAAAGAAAAGAAATAGAGTAGGAAAAGATAAGAGAAAAATTAAATATATGAAAGAAACAATAGAGACTAAAATAATAACAAATCAATAAAGCAGATAGATAAAGAAGATACATTTTAAAAAGGGGAAAAAAGAGAGAAAAAAGTGATGTTCATATTAGCAGAGTTTAGTGCCTCCTGGGAGCTCCCTTTGTATCCATTCTTCTGATGACTGTGCCTGACTGTTCTGTCTGCCAATTCTGTGCTTCCCAAGAGGTATTTAGGTGCTAACCATTGTCAGAAAATTTCCTCCTTTAGCTTTCAGCAACCTGTTTGAAGTTTCAAGCAATCCACAGTTTGTGTCTGTCTCCACAGGACTTGGCTACATGAGGGAGGGGGCAAGCTGCCCTCTAAGGCCTGTTTGTTAGCAGCCCGGGGCCCAGGGCTGGTTCAGTAAACTTTCCCAGGTTCTCTGGGTTCTGCTTCTGCCTGCCTTCACCTGCCAGCAAGGTGTCAATCTTTTTTTAAAAAATAAATCTTTTTTGTTCAGTTTATTACAATTGTTCCTCTTTTATCCCCTCAAAGCTCCCCTCAACACTGTTCCCATCCCACCTTCTGCCCTTACCCCCCTCCACTGTCCTCATCCATAGGTGTACGATTTTTGTCCAGTCTCTTCCCACACACCCCACACCCCTTTACCCCGAGAATTGTAGTCCACTCCCTTTCTATGCCCCTGATTCTATTCACCAGTTTATTCTGTTCATCAGGTTTTTAATTCACTTGATTTTTAGATTCACTTGTTGATACATATGTATTTGTTGTTCATAATTTTTATCTTTTCTTCCTCTTCTTAAAGAATACCCTTCAGCATTTCATATAACACTGGTTTGGCAGTGATTAACTCCTTTAGCTTGTTCTTATCTGTGAAGCTCTTTATCTGACCTTCAATTCTGAATGATAGCTTTGCTGAGTAGAGTAATCTTGGTTGTAGTTTCTTGCTATTCATCACTTTGAATATTTCTTGCCACTCCCGTCTGGCCTGCATAGTTTCTGTTGAGAAATCAGCTGACAATCGTATGGGTACTCCCTTGTAGGTAACTAACTGTTTTTCTCTTGCTGCTTTTAAGATTCTCTCTTTGTCTTTTGCTCTTGGCATTTTAGTTATGATGTGTCTTGGTGTGGTCCTCTTTGGATTCCTTTTGTTTGGGGTTCTCTGCACTTCCTGGACTTGTAAGTCTATTTCTTTCACCAGGTGGGGGAAGTTTTTGGTCATTATTTCTTCAAATGTTTTCAATATCTTGCTCTCTCTCTTCTTCTGGCACCCCCATAATTTGGATGTTGGTATACTTGAAGTTGTCCCAGAGGTTCCTTACACTATCTTCATATTTTTGGATTCTTTTTTCTTTTTGCTTTTCCTGTTGAGTGTTTTTTGCTTCTTTGTATTTCAGATCTTTGACTTGATTCTTGCAATCCTCTAGTCTGCTGTTGGATCTCTGTATATTATTTTTTATTTCAGTCAGTGTATGCTTAATTTCTAGTTGGTCCTTTTTCTTATCCTTGAGGGTCTCACTAAATTTATTGGCCTTTTCTAGAAAATTCTTGAAAAACCTTATAACCGTGGTTTTGAACTCTATATCCAGTCCTTTGCTTTCCTCCATTTCTTTCATTTGTGATCTGTTTCTTTGTCTCTGCATTTTGGCTGCTTCCCTGAGTTGATAGAGTGGCTTTGTGTGCTAGGTGTCCTATAGGGCCCAGTGGCTCAGCCTCCCCAGTTAACCTGAGGTGGACACTCTTGGTGCACCACTTGTGGGCTGTGTGCACAGTCTTGTTGTAGTTAAGCCTTGATTGTTGTTGGTGTCACTGGGAGTAATTGACCTCCAAGCCAATTGGCTGTGAGGATCAGCTGTGTCTACGCTGGGAGAACTTCTGTGCTGGAGACACCCTTATGATACAAGACTTGAAAAAGCCTCTGTGCTCAGCTTGGATGAGGCGGAGTCTCAGGGCGGAGCAGATAGCAATGGCTTCCCATCAGCCCTGCCCTAAGAGGCCCCTGGGTCTCAGTGTCCCGTGATAATCGCTGCAAGCACCTCTGAGAGAAAGCCACCCTGAAGTTTTGCCTGCTGCCAGACAGTCCAGTTTCTCCCCGAATGAGTCTGGGTCCCCAGAGTCTCACCCAGAACTGGAGTTCAGAGCAGTCAGGAGCTTTTGTCTCCCGCCCGTTTGAGAAAGCCCACCACGTACTCAGTTGCCAGCCCTCTCTGCGTGCACACCTCCGTACCTCTGCTTCTTGCAGCTCCTCTGAGTCTCAGTGTGCTTTTCTCTTTCCTTCTAGTTGTAGAATTTCCACTCCGCCAGCCTTCCTGTGTTTCTGGATGGTGTCCGTTTTGTCTTTTAGTTGTAGTTTTGAAAATGTTGTGCGAGGCAGCAGTTTAGGTGTTTGCCTATGCTGCCATCTTGGTTTCTCTCCCCAGTTGTCAATCCTAATCACTCAAAAGTCTGTTTGTAAAAGGGCTGGAGGCAGAATCAGGAGTATAGACCTCTGGGTCTCCTGTGAGGGGGAGGTGTCATTCAGATTTCAAGGAAAGTGATGGGTGTTTCCCTCTACCAGAGCTACTCCTCTGAGAGTGTCCCAGAATATTACTCTGTCCTCCACTGAGCAGAGATCCTCTTATGCAGTCCAGTGTGAGCAGCTGGATACCAGAAGTTTCTATCAACTCTCCTGTGTGGGGGAACCAACAGTCTGGTTCCCAGGATAGTGAGGTGGACAGCCCCACCCTCCATTCAGTCACTTCCACTTCCTGAGACTGTTCAAACCCATAGGCTAGGCCTATGCTGCTGTCTCCTCTGCAAAGGTGGGGATGCAGGGTGTGGCAGGCAGGGCTCTTGAGGTTGTGGCATGCTGTCTCATCTAGGGTGGGGCTTTTTCTTTTATTGAGCTGTCTTCTGGGAGGGGCTAGCACCTCTCAGTTAAAATGGTTGTTTTGGTTATGGGAGGTACCACCAAATACAGGACTCACAGCTGCTGCTTTTCCCATCCCCCAATGCTTCCCACCCCAGCCTCTGCTTAGGCATCTCAAGTGCTCACCTCCCTCCCTCCTCCAAAGCCTCGGGTGAGTAACTACGAACAAAACTCCTGTGGTCTGTGTTAAAAAGAAAAAAGAAAAAATACACCTGAGGCTTTCTCTCTGACTCACTCCAGTCTACCAGCTCTGATCACCTGGGCAGCAATAAGCCTGCTGCCTTTCATGGCTGGATGTTACCTGGGCCACTGGGCTGTGGAGCTGGACCTGGGTTACAGGCCTTGATCTTCTCAGGAGAGTAACCCTCCTGTACCTGAGAGATCCTTCCTTGCTCGCAGCCTGCTGCCTGTGGAAGCTAGGTCAACCCCTCTTACAACCTCAACCTTACCACTAGTCTCCAGGTGTTTTCTGTCCTTCCTTTGAGAAGGCTAAAAAGGGCTAATTCCAATTTAACCCTGATATTTGGAGGCTAGTGATCTGAATCCATGCCAGCAAGCTCAGTGTACATTCTTGATAACCTATAATTAAGTCCCTATCTCCTTCCCAGATACTGGTCTTGCAGAACCGGTTATAGAGGCCATGGGGCTGTGGATAGTGCACTGCCCCAGAGGGAGGGTTATTAATGCTGGCACCAGGCCAGACCATCAGATATGGCCTGGAGACCCCCAACACCTGGGGGCCTTCTTGCAAGGCCGGCGAAAAGAACCAGAAGCATAATCCATATTTGCGGGACAAAGACCACAGGGAGATATAAAGGAAAGCCCCATGCATGTTCCTTCACTCAGATTTGGAAGGCTGTTCCCTGAGACCGCTGATGTATTAAACAGTGTCCCTCCTCTTCTTTGAAGGGTCCTTGGTTTCCTTTGGTCTTCTGCAACACTTGATATAACTCTCCTCCTCAGCTGGACCTCAGTTGGTAATTCCAGGTGAATTTTCTCCAATTTATTTTTATTTCCAGCCTGGTCCTGGGAGGAGGTGCAAGAAAGATCTGCCTATTTGGCCACCATCTTCTCTCCAACTCTGTTTCATAAATTTGATTATGTCCAACTTTAGATCTTTTGGTTCCCTCTTTGTTTTACTTTTCCTGAAGATTCCTAATTCTATATTATACTTAATTTCCTAATCTCTGTTCTTTAATTACTAATCCAGAAAGGGTTAATCTAGCAGATTGGAAAATAAAGAATCAGTATAGAATTTCTGGGCACTGTTAACGTAAAAAAGCATCGAAACCTGTAAAGAATTTTTGTGAGTTTATTTGAGCCAAACTGTCAACATATGCCAGGAAGCAGAACCTCAACGAATTGAAATAATGCTCCGAGATTGGCGGGTTACATCTGTATTTATACATTGCAATCAAATAGGTGGGTTACATGAAATCCATCGGTGGTAGACTAGAGAGGTGGGAGAAAGCAAAGCAAGGAAACCCCTGGGATGGGATAAAAAGTAAAATGATAGACACATACTTAGGTGGGTGCAGGAACAATTAACATGATAATGAAGGAATTTGTGGTATCTGTCCTGGCACCCAGGCACATTAGGTTGTGCCCCAAGGGGTCCAGAAAAAAGGGAAGTTACAAGTTACCTAGATATTTCAAAGGGTATGTTATTTTAGATGCAAAAAGACAGATAGGTTCAGTTAAGGTAAAGGTTGACCTTGTCAGTGAAGATATCGGCCTAGGATGTAACTACCCACCATAACTGCTTTTAGTTAAAGTTTAATTTCAGACCATCCTTTGTGGTTACTTTAGGTCTCTGAGTTTGCAAGAGTGCCATGCAGGCCTCCCCTGAGCTTGTCAGGTTAGCATGTGGCCCCTTTCATCCACAGCATAGATAGGGGAGGTATACAAGAGTAAAAAGCCAAGTTGTAAGCAAGAAAATATGAAATATACGCAAATAGGTATAATGGTTCTTTCTCTGTTTCTCACCCTAAGTAACATTCAGGATCAAAATTACATTAGACAATCTTTAGACTAGAAAAAAATTAGAAGGTAGTCCAGAGAGAGAACTTTAAAACAAAATGCATCTGGGAATATTGGATTATAAACTCTGATTATTAGACAATATAACCTAAACTAAAGGACGAGGAAATTGGCATTAGATTCTACAAAAGAAGGAACTTACTTTGGATTAGAAGGGGGGGGAATACCATGTTTTGAAATTCCTGAGCATCCTAGAAATATTGAGGATTTGTTTAAAGTTTCATAAATCGATCATTTCATTTAAAAATATTCCCATGGGAGTGGGGGCTGGGTGGAGGAAGCCAAATGGGGTAAAATGGGGACATCTGTAATAGTGTCAACAACAAAAAAAGAAAAAAAACATAACAAAATATAAATAAAAGTACTTTCAAAATTGTCAAAGTTTTATAGTTTAAAGATATCTTGCTTTCTTAGGAATATTTTAGACATCTTTGTTTAAATGTCATGATCTGAAAAAGTCTAATGAAAACAGACATATTGTAACCAGTATCTTCTCTACCCTTGTTAAAATACTGCAATACTATATTATTCTTGTAAGGCACAGATCATGATCATGATTAAAGAAATGTTCTTAAGAATCCAGTCTTCGCCAAAACCGGTTTGGCTCAGTGGATAGAGCGTCGGCCTGCGGACTCAAGGGTCCCGGGTTCGATTCCGGTCAAGGGCATGTACCTTGATTGGAGCACATCCCCAGTGGGAGGTGTGCAGGAGGCAGCTGATGGATGTTTCTCTCTCATCGATGTTTCTAGCTCTCTATCCCTCTCCCTTCCTCTCTGTAAAAAATCAATAAAATATATTAAAAAAAAAAAAAAAGAATCCAATCTTCTTGAATGTTGTTTATTAGTCCAGAGCCAGCTATGCATGCAGCTCCATGTCCTATTGTTGGCTAATTTTCTCCGTTTGTTCATTATTTTTCTCCTCTAGGGAATTCATTTCTAGCGTCTTTTTAAATAAAAGAGTTTGGTGGAATTGGATATAAAAATAAAAACAACTTTGACAGGAAAACAAAAAAATTCAACAAAAAGAAATACTTTATTTGTCTATGTTGGGACAAGTATAACAAATCCTTGGCTTCTAAGGCAAAACAAACATTTTATCTAATTAATTCTTGTAAATCTTTAACAAATTAACTTAATCTGTGAATTGATTTTTTAAAATTATTTTTATTGATTTCAGAGAGGAAGGAAGAGGGAGAGAGAGGTAGAATCATCAATGATGAGAGAGAATCATTGATCAGCTGCCTCCTGCACGCCCCACACTGGGGATCGAACACGCAACCCGGGCATGTGCCCTGACTGGGAATCAAACCATGACCACCTGGTTCATAGGTCGACATTCAACCACGGAGCCATGCTGGCCAGGCTGTGAATTGATTTTTTGCATTTGACTGATAAGGTAAATGGCTCAAGTCATTTCATAAAGCATATCAATGTATAGGTTCTATAACCCTTTGAGAAAGGTCTTCCTGGAGTTTTAATCCAAGTTTCTTCAGCTGTCACATTATTTGTTCTTGCCTATTTTGATCCCTGTCAGTATATAGCTCTGGAAACAATTGATTGGATTCCTAGTTATCTTTAAGTCAAAGGACATATTTTGTTCTCTTTAATGACTACATTGAACTTGTGTTGTTCATATTACTCCAGTATACTTATCCAGTGATTAACGCAGGAATACGGACTAAATGGAGGAAAAAAAGCTTCATGCAAAAAAAGAAAAAAAAATCAATTGAAATTATAATAGGAAATTATACGCTCTAGGTAACTCAAGTTCAATATATGTAGAACTTCTTTTTTCTTTTCCAAATCTGCTTCTTTTACTACCATCATTATATTGGTAATAGCATCAGTTCTGTTGATTTCACCCCCCAAAAAATTTCTCATATCAGTCTCTGGCACTGACCTAGTCTGTGTCTTCATGGTTTCTCACAAAAACCTGTCTCTTAGACTTCTTCCCCATCTTCCACCTCCATCCACACATTTCCCTAAAAGCCCAAACTGAATATCCCTTTGCTTAGAAACCTTCATTAGGATTCATTTACTTACAGAATTAAGACTAAATTCTTTAGCATGGAGTTCAGGGTTTTTCATAACCTATCCCAGCCTCCCTATCCCAACCTCATTTCCAGCCACTCATTTCCATGCATCTTATATGCTAGTTATCAGGACTTACTTTTTATTATGTTACTAGTGGCCTGGTGCACGAAATTCCTGCATTTCCTGCCCCGGGTGGGGGGGTGCCTCCTTCAGCCCAGCCTGTACCCTCTCCAGTTGGGGACCCCTGGCTCCTAACGACTTGCCTGCCTACCGGCTTGATCACCGCCTAACAACTCCCTGGATGGCCTCATGGCCCCCAACTGCCCTCCCTGGCCGGCTTCATGGCCCCCAACTGCCCTCCCTGGCTGGCCTCATGGCCCCCAAATGCCCTCCCCTGCTGGTCTGATCGCCCCTAACTACCTCTGTCTCGCCCTCCCCTCCACCTTGGCTTTGTCCGAAAGGATGTCGGACAGTAGGAAGATGTCTGGTCTCCTGGTCTAATTAGCATATTACCCTTTTATTAGTATAGATAAGATGGGGGAAACTATGACTTACATTTGCCTTTAAACTATTAATACTATACTAAATATATTTTATGGTAACTGAGTATAAGTGCTAGAGGCATAAAATAGAAAGCTGTAATACCCCTAGTAGAAAAAGTTACTGTTTTCCCCAGAAACAACATTCTAGTCACACAATTATTCCAGAAACCCTTCCTCCCAAAGACCAGTGTTCCACAGAGGTTGGTTTAAGGACAACCTACATTAGAATTACTTGAAGGGCTTGTTGCAAATGCAGATTTCTGGGTCCTACCCTAGATCTGGGGAATTAGAATACTGAGGGTTAATGTCTAGGAATATGCATTTTATCCTATTAAAGTTTCTAGAGAGAGGCCTTAAACTACTATTTTTAAAACAGTTTTATTGAGGTATAATTAACATAATAAATGCACTTATTTAAAGTATATAGTTTGATAAGTGTTGACATATATACAAACCTCTGAAAGCATAAACACCACCAAGATAATGAACACACCACCCCAAAAAGTTTCCTTGTGCTTTTGAAAAAATATATATTTTTATTGATTTCAGAGAGGAAGAGAGAGACAGAAACATCAAAGATGAGAAAATAATCATTGATTGGCTGCCTCCTGCACACCCCCTACTGGGGAGTGAGGCTGCAACCCAGACATGTGCCCTGACCAGGAATCAAACCATTACCTTCTGGTTCATAGGTGGATGCTCAACCACACTGAGCAACACTGGCCGAACTTGTGCTTCTTTTTTATTACCTTTCTCCTGCTCCTTCCTCACCTCACACTGCTTTTCAGGTGATCACTGATTTTTCTGTCACTATAGATTAGTTTGGATTTTCTAGAATTCCATAAAGAGAATCATATAACATGTGCTAACCTCATTGCCGTACTAACCTCATCGCCCTGCTAATCTCATCATCCTGCTAATCTCATCATCCTGCTAATCTCATCGTGATTGCTAAAGCTCAAAACAATTGCAGGCCCTTAGTGTCCAAGGCTGTCACCAAGAGTCAGGGGCATAATGGGACAGGGCAACTGAAACACCACACAGCTCGCCGTTCACACTGAAATGCAGCCATTTCTCTTCAATAAATGCTGTCCACCTTTGTTTAATTCCCAGTGTTCTGAAAATACATTCTTTTTCCGTGCTTTCATGTGGAGTTTTTGGAAGGATATATATACTCTAGAGGCCCAGTGCATGAAATTTGTGCACAGCAGGGGGGGGGGAGGTTCCCTCAGCCCAGCCTGCACCCTCCCCAATCTGGGACCACTCAGGGGATGTCCAACTGCCCATTTAGGCGTGATCTCCTGGGGATCAGGCCTAAAAGGGCAGTCAAACATCCCTCTCAAAATCCAGGACTGCTGGCTCCCAACCACTCACCTGCCTACTTGCCTGATTGCCCCTAACCACTTCTGCCTGCTAGTCTGATCACCACCTAACCACTCCCATGCCAGCCTGATCAAAGCCTAACTGCTCCCATGTTGGCACTATTGCCCCTAACTGCCCTCCCATGCTGGCCTGCTCACCCATAACTGCCCTCCCCTGCAGGCCTTGTCCCTCCCAACAGCCTTCCCCTGCTGGCCCGGTCACCCCTAACTGCCCTCCCTTGCCAGCCTGGTCGCCCTTAACTGCCCTCCCCTGCTGGCCTGGTCTCCCCCAACTGCACTCCCCTGCAGGCCTGGTCACCCCCAACTGCCCCCCCCTGCAGGCCTGGTCACCCCCAACTGCCCTCCCCTACAGGCCTGGTCACCCCCAGCTGCCCTCCCCTGCTGGCCCAGTCAACCCTAACTGCCCTCCCCAGCAGGCCTTGTCCCTCCCAACAGCCCTCCCCTGCAGGCCTGATCACCCCCAACTGCCCTCCGCTGCAGGCCTGGTCACCCCTAACTGCCCTCCCATGCAGGCCTGGTTGCCCCCAACTGTCCTCCCCTGCCAGCTTGGTCACCCCTAACTGTCCTCCCCTGTCAGGCATCTTGTGGTGGCCATCTTGTGTCCACATGGTGGTGGCCATCTTTGACCACATGGGGGTGGCCATCTTGTGTGCTGGAGTGATGGTCAATTTGCATATTACCTCTTTATTATATAGGCGAGTCTGAAATAATGCATTTTTTCATGGTCACTTAGGCTTCAGATAATATAATCCCCACACTAATATCCTATATAATAAAGAGGTAATATGCAAATTGACCATCACTCCAACACACAAGATGGCCACCCCCATGTGGTCAAAGTTGGCCACCACCATGTGGACACAAAATGGCTGCCACAAGATGGCTGGCAGGGGAGGGCAGTTGGGAGGGACCAGGTCTGCAAGGAAGGGCAGTTGGGAGCGATCAGGCCTGCAGAGGAGGGCAGTTATGGGTGACTGGACCGGCAGGGGAGGACAGTTGGGGAGAACCAGGTCTGCAGGGGAGAGCAGATAGGGGTGACCAGGCCAGCAGGGGAGGGTGGTTAGGGATGACCAGACTGGCAGGGGAGGGCAGTTAGGGGCAACCAGGCTGGAAAGGGAGGGCAGTTAGGGGTGACTGGGCCAGCAGGGGAGGGCAGTTAGGGGTGACCAGGCTGGCAAGGGAAGGAAGTTAGGGGTAACCGGCCAGCAGGGGAGGGCAGTTGGGGGCAACCAGGCCTGCAGGGGAGGGCTGTTAGGGGTGACAGGGCCAGCTGGGGAGGGCAATTAGGGGTGACCAGGCTAGCAGGGGAGGGCAGTTGGGGCAATTGGGCCGGCTGGGGAGCAGTTAGGCATTGATCAGGCTGGCAGGGGAGTGGTGTAGGGGGTGATCAGGCTGGCAGGCAGAAGCGGTTAGGAGCAATCAGTCAGGCAGGCAGGCAAGCGGTTGGGAGCCAGCAGTCCTGGATTGTGAGAGGATCCCAGATTGGAGAGGGTGCAGGCTGGGCTGAGGGACACTCGCCCCTGTGCATGAATTTCGTGCACTGGGCCTCTAGTCTATACTAATGAAAGGGGAATACACAAATTACACTGGACGTATTCCAAACGACCCTCCGGACATCCTTCCAGACAAAGCCGTAGTTGCGAGAGCCAAGGCAAGTTGCCAAGGCTGGGAGAGCCCATTGCAGACCCCCTGCCAGGTGGGCAGGGCCTCTCTCTGCTCTGCCATTGATCCCAGAGCCCAGGCCTGGTGGCAGGGCCTCCCTGTGGGTGAGATGAATGGCAGAGCAGAGGGAATTATACAGACCACTGAGGTGATCTTGCTAGATATGCTTCATCTTAAGCCAATTATAAAGAAATTCAAATAAATTCAAAATGTGGGGCATTCTGCAGAACTTATTGCCTGGACACTTCAAAAGACTCAATGAAATGAAAAACAGGAAGGTATTGGGTACCTCACATCTATTTTGTGAATCTTGAGAGCTATGAGCCAGAGCCCATAGAATTCAAGCCAGATAGTAACTTCCTTCCTAGAATCCAGCAAAGACTCAAATCCTTTCAGAAGTGTAATGGACTGCCCTGAAGAGTGCGGCTCAATTGGTTGTAGAGTCGTCCAAATGCACGGAAAGGTTGCAGATTTGATTAGAGGTCAGGGCACATACCAAGGTTGTGGGTTCAATTTCTGGTAGGCAAATTATCAATATTTCTCTCATACATTTATGTTTCTCTCTCTCTTTCTTCTTCTCCTTCTCCTCTCCTCCCACTCCTCCTCCTCCTCTTCCTCCTCCTCCTCCTCCTCCTCCTCCTCCTCTCTAAAATCAGTGTTACCTACAGGAAAGCCAGAATTTCTTTTTTCTTCCTTTTTTTTTTTAAGAAAAAAAGACCATATTTCTTCATTTTGTTTTTTTCCCTTTATAAAAAAAGATCCCAATATCAAGGTAAGGAAGGGGAGAACAAGGGACATACTCCTTGGTGTCAGGAAATAGGAGGGCAGGAGAAGGATGATCCCCAAAGGAGGGGGAGGGAGGGGAATATCATTAAGGCAGCCAGCAAGATATTCTCTGTAAAACGTTGGAGGAAGCATCTCCACAGCCTCAGATAAAAAGACACAGAGCACCTTCTCTGTGGGGGGCTCTGCACTCAAGTGTTCAAAGGAAGGTAAATGACAGCTTCTGTTCTCTTGGTTCTGTTGCAGCTATCCCATTGCTCACTCTGGGTTACCTTCTTCCTTTTGTAGATAAGAGTGCTGCAAGGCTCGGAAGGCAGAGATTCGCTTTTGTGGGTTAAAAATCAGCATCTCCAGCAGCAGCTGTACTCTAGACTTCTCCATCTCCGGTATCACTGACTGCACTGGGCAGGGCCCTCTGTGGGGGAAGGTTCCCCAGGGTAGAGACACATTTCAGGGCCAATCTTCCTCTGGAGGCAGCCCAATCAGGTAAAAGATTTTGCCCAATTGGTCAGCTTCAAAGTGTCCACAGAAGAGAAGCTTTTGAGGAAACATCTCTGCAAAGATACAGCCAACACTCCACAAGTCCACAGGTGTTGCGCATGTGGACTGCAGAAGAATTTCCAGAGCACGGTACCAGAGTGTAACAACCACAAGTGTAAATGCCATCTGATAACTATAGATTCTGGCCAGGCCAAAGTCAGCCAGCTTGATTGTCCCATCACTTGTCAACAGAATATTCTCTGGCTTCAGGTCTTGGTGAACAATGCAATTGGCATGAAGTAAATCCAGGCCTCTTAGAAACTGGCGTATCAGATCCTTGATGGTCTCCACTGGCAAGCCTGGTGGGGGTGCCTTGTCCAGATACGTCCTTAGGTCTTGGTCCACATGCTCAAACACCAGGGTCACTTTGGTCTCCTGGTCAGTTCGGGCGGTGGCACAGACATCCAATAGCCGGACAACATTGGGATGCTCAAAAGCCTCCAGCCGCCTCAGTAAGGCCACCTAACGAACTGTGCTGATGGGAAGGCCCCCTCCAGCACCTCCTTCACTGGGGACTCTCACGCTTTTGAGGGCCACAAAGCGGCCACTGTGGGGATCACGGGCCTTGTACACCGTCCCATAGGCACCAACACCAATCTCAGCCACTGGCTCATATCGAGGAGTAGACATCCTCAGATCAGAGAAGACCTCCCTGTGCCAGGAACTGCGAGGGTGAACCGTTATTGGTTTCTGCGGCGCCACTTGAACTCTGTCTGGACCATACAGGCCCTACCATAGACATAGACCGCAAGCTAGAGTGGACCCCTCACCCCCACCCTCACCATGTCAAAGCCAGAATTTCTTATAAATGTCAAGCAGCTTAATCTACACATTCCTGTCATTCTTGCTCACCTCCCAGAACGTAAATTCATTCAGCTATAAGTTCTCCCTCTACTATTTCTCTTCCACTGACTGAACACACCACTTACCACTTTATTTCTTACCTCTCCATTATACCTTTTAAACTTTTCATTACATTTTTTGTACATTATGCTTTATTTTTTATTACATTTTAACAAACTGTACTAGTATGTAAGTTCCTTCACTGATGGTAACTTTCTTCTCTGATCTTAATTTAAACAGGTTTATGTCGGAATAGCACTTCTCTTACCATACCATCAGTAGAAGCTGCCATTTGTTTTACATTCAATTTAACTCTGGGTAAAGTGATGGGGTCAGTGTCCTCTTCGTTTCATACTACTGTGAAAACGTTGGTTTATGACATCTAACTCTAATCACACCTTTTTTTGGTTGTGGAACTACCAATTCATGCTAATCTTCCACCATTCAATCAACATTTGACTCATGGTTAGTTCAGTATTCTTTTCTACTCAAAGTCCTCACATCTTAGGGTACTTCATATCTATGTTAATGACCTATCCATCATTCTGGACTTTTAGTACCTGAATCTCTATCGTCAATGCCTCTACCCCACTTTAGCCACATACTTCAACAGAAACACTCTGAACCTTGTAGTATTCCAGGACTAACTACTTCTGAAATAAATTTGTTTGCTATACCATTTGGCAATATTTTTAAGACTTTCACTCTACCAATATCAAAGCATCAATTGTTCAACCACCATCTCACAGACCCATCTACTCCAACTATATAATACTTCCTTTGTCTTTCCTATTCTTCCCTATCAAATTGAGATTTCATGGTCTATCAATCCCTTCAACCATCTGTTGCCAGAATCCTCACCTCCTATGTTTTGTGGCCTAACATTTGCTTGGTATACTGTTCTGTATAAAAAGTGTTCTTAATCAGAAAGGTTAATTGTGCTGTTAAAATCTTCTTTATCCTTAATCATTTTTTATAAAAAACACTAAGTATGTTAAATAGATATAAATGATAAATTTATTTTTTTATTTTCTAACTATAGATTTTGCTTTAAGTATATTAAGGCTAAATTAGGTAAACACAAGTTTGGGCTTATTTCTTCATGATGAATTAAAACTTTTATTATGTGGTAACTGTTTATGGAAATGTGTCATACTTATTGTCTATGTTGCTTCAGAATAATACATAAGCTCTTTATTGTTAAAATTTGCCTGTTAACTTTACAATAATTTTACGTCAGCTATACAGTGAATCTGATAAACAGCATACGCTTGTATATTTTTGTCTTTTATATTTTGATTATACTGGCAATCTGTGGCTTTAACTGGAAATTTAGGTCTGTCTACATTTACTGTCTAAAGTTATATATTTTTTCTTACTTGTCTCTATATTTCTATTATCTTTACAAATAACAAATCATTGGGATATAATTCACATATAAAATTTACCCTTTGTTTTAGGTCTCATGTTTTAATTATCTTTTAAAATTACACTTTACATTCAATATTATTTTGTACTAGTTTCAGGTGTATAGCACAGTGGTTAGACATATACTTTAAAAAGTGTTGCCCCTCATATTTCCAGTACCCAACTGGCACCATATATAGTTTTCTAATATTATTCACTAAATTTCATATGCTGTACTTTGCATTTCCAAGAATATTTTGTAACTACCAATCTATACTTCTCAAATACCCTCACTCCTTTTACCCAGTTCCCAAACTGCCTTTCTCTCTAGCAACCATCAGTCTGTTCTTTAGGAGTCTGTTTCTGTTTTGTTCAATTATATTGTTCTTTTGATTACACATATAAGTGAAATCATGTGACATTTGTCTTTATTTGAATGACCAATTTCACTTAGCATAATACCTTCTAGGTCCATCCATGCTGTCCCAAATGGTAACATTTCATTCTTTATCATGGCCAAGAAATATTCCATTGTATATACGTACCACTACATTTTTTTTCCAACTGACCTTCCCCCAGCCTCCCCTACCCCCCCCTCCCCGGCACATGCCCTCAGCCCCCTCCCAGTGTCTTGCATTCATTGGTTATGCTTATATGCATGCATACACGTCCTTTGGTTATCCATTCATTTATTGATGTGCATTTGGGTTGCTTCCATAGCTTGGCTATTATAAATAACGCTGGAATGAAAATAAGCGTGCACCAAAAAGTTTTGGGTTTGATCCCCGATCAGGGCACACACCTAAGTTGTGGATTTGATTCTGGTCAGGGTGCAAATGGAAGGCAACCAATCGATGTTTCTCTCTCTCCCCCCCACTTCCCTCCCTCCCTCTCTCCCCCTTCCTCTTTCCAAAAATCAATAAAAACATATCCTCAGGCAGGATTTATTTTTTAAAAAAGAAAAAGGTGCATAAAATCTAATTAGTTTTTTCAGTTTCTTCAGATATATACCCAGAAGTAAAATCACTAGATCATTAAGCAGGTCCATTATTAATTTTTTGAAAACCCTTCATAATTTTCCATAGTGGCTATACCAATCTGCATTCCCACCAACAGTGCAAGAAGATTCTCTTTTCTCCATATCATTACCAATACTTGTTGTTCATTGCTTTATTGATGATGGCCATTCTGACAGGTGTGAGATGATATCTCATTGTGGTTAATTTGCATTTCTGATGATTAAAGATGTTGAGTATCTTTTCATATGGAAAATTACCATCTATATCTTCTTGAAGAAGTCTCTATTCATTTTTTAATTGGATTGTTTGATTTTTGGAGAGATGTTTGTATCAGTTCCATACAAATGTTGGATATTAAACCATTATAACATCACTAGAGTCCTGGTGCATGAAATTCATGCACGGAGGGGGTGGTGTGTCCCTCAGCCCAGCCTGCACCCTCTCCAATCTGGGACCCCTCAAGGGATGTCCGACTGCCCGTTTAGGGGATTGGGCCTAAACAGGCAGTCAGACATCCCTCTCACAATCCAGGACTGCTGGCTCCCAACTGATCACCTGCTTGCCTTCCTGATTGCCCCTAACCACTCCCCTGCCAGCCTGATTGATGCCTAACTGCTCCCTTGCCAGCCTGTTTGACCCTAACTGCCCTCCCCTGCAGGCCTGGTCACCCCTAACTGCCCTCCCTTGCAGGCCTGGTCACTCCTAACTGACCTCCCCTGCAGGCCTGGTCCCCCCCAACTGCTCTCCCGTGCAGGCCTGGGTACCCCCCAACTGCCCTTCCCTGCAGGCCCAGTCACCCCCAACTTCCCTCCTCTGCTGGCCTGGTCACCCCTAACTGCCCTCCCCTGCAGGTTTGATCCCCCGCAACTGCCCTCCCTGGCAGACCTGGTCCCTCCCAACTGCCCTCCCCTGCTGGCCATCTTGTGGTGGCCATCTTGTGTCCACATGGGGGCAGGATCTTTGACCACATGGGGACAGCCATCTTGTGTGTTGGAGTGATGGTCAATCTGCATATTACTCTTTTATTAGATAGGATAGAGGTCTGATGCATGGGTGGGGGCCAGCTGGTTTGCCCTGAAGGGTGTCCCAGATCAGGGTGGGGGTTCCCTTGGGGCATGAGGTGGCCTGGGCGAGGGGCCTGTGGTAGTTTGCAGGCCAGCCACGCCCCCTGGCAACCCAAGTGGAGGCCCTGGTATCTGGGATTTATTTATCTTCTACAATTAAAACTTTGTAGCCTGGAGCGGAGCCAAGCCTCCTGCTCGCTCAGTGGTGGCAGCCGTTTCTGTTGGGATTTATTTATCTTCTATAATTGAAACTTTGTAGCCTTAAGCGGAGGCCAAGGCAGGCCAGGGTGTGCAGAAAGCTTGGCTTCCTCCATTGCCTGGGGCAACCCTAGCCTCCTGCTCTCTCCAGCTCTGTGGCTGCTGCCATTTTTGTTGGGATTTATTTATCTTCTGTAATTGAAACTTTGTAGCCTTGAGTGGAGGCCTTGGCTGGCCAGGGTATGCAGAAAGCTTGGCTTCCTCCATTGCCTGGGAAATCCAAGCCCCCCTCCTGCTCTCTCCGTGGCTGCAGCCATCTTGGTTGGGTTAATTTGCATACTCTCTCCTGATTGGCTGGTGGGCGTGGCTTGTGGGTGTAGCGGAGTGATGGTTAATTTGCATATTACTCTTTTATTAGATAGGATTAGCTAATATGTTCTTCCATTCAATTGGTTGGTTGCCTTTTCATTTTTTTGTTGGTTTCCTTTGCTGTGCAACAGCTTTACATTTTGATGTAGTCGCATTTTATTTTTGCTTTTGTTTCCCTTGCCCAAGGAGATATATCATAGAAATTATCGTTAACAGAAATGTTCCAGATTTCACTGCATATCTTTTCTTCTAGTTTTTTGTTTTCAAATCTTACATTTAAGTCTTTAATCTATTTTGAGTTTATTCTTGTATATGGTGTAAGAAGGTGATCTAGTTTCAGGTTTTTGCATGTATCTGTCCAATTTTCATAACACCATTTATTGGTCTGTCTTTACCCATTGTGTTTTTGCTTACTTTGTCAAATATTAATTGACCATATAGACACGGGCATATTTCTTTTTTTAATATATATTTTTTGTTGATAATATTACTGATGTCTCCCCTTACCCCCCCTTACCTTCCTCTTCCTAGCCCCTAGCCACCCCCCAGGTGTTCAACACCCTATTTCCCATGTCCATAGTTTCTCTCTTCTCATCCCCCATCCCCACATCGAGGTATATCAGTCTGTTCCATGCCTCCATGCTTCAGGTCTTATTTTGTTGGTCAGTTCATTTTGTTAAATAGATTCCACAAATAAGTGAGATCATGTGATATTTGTCTTTCTCAGATTGGCTTATTACACTTAGCATGATATTCTCCAGGTCCATCCATTCTGTCCCAAAGGTAAGAGATCCCTCTTTGAGTTTAGGAAAAGATTAACATCAATAGTTAAATCAAGTTCTCATGGTAGACAAAATGATGACCTCCAAAATTACCAAAAATTACACTAAATATTTTTTTTATATCTTAGAGGGTTTAATTGAATTTTAGCTATATATCTCTAAAGAATGTTCATTCACGGCATTTAAGAAAAGAGGTTTGCTCAAATAGATAAGGAATTATATGTTTCCAAATATATAAATATCAAAGAAACAGATGAAGTAGGATGGTAAAAATTATTATGGTGAAGTCTTTTGTTATGAGCATTATAACAGATGAATACATAGATTGGAAGATGATAAGACAGATAACAGATAGTTGTGTAAAAGTGCTGTAAATAGGATTAGATTAATATTACTTTATTACAAAGAACAGACCTAGGAAAATAGGTAGAAATAATACGAAGTGCAGACTAATGTACTATAAAAATAGGGCCTTCTTGCTCACTGTCTCTCCATCTCTTGCACAGACAATGAATTGTCCATAGTTAAAGTATTAAGAATGAGACCTATATAGCTATTTCTTAAAGTTGTACTATATAAAAAGGACTATTAAATTATGTTGGAATAATAAAAAAAATTATGTTGGGATAATATTCTTGAAAACTTTAAAGAATATAAGTCTTTTTTAAATCCCAAAGAGTGTTATTTGTAACATGGTTTCTACATAATCAAAACAGTAGGCATTTTGTTTTTTTATTTAACACATGAAAAGAACAGACAAATGGCTACTCAAAAGGTTAATATGATTCAGTAATAATGAAAAGCAAACCAGAATCTCAAATAAGTTTAAGAAATCTTCAAATTTTTAAAGTTAACAATATAATGCCAAGAGTGGACCACATGTAAACTATGGTCTTTAGGAGATTATAATATGGCAATGTAGATTCATCAATTGTAGCAAAGTACCACTCTGGCAGGGAGTGATGATAATGGAGAGGTTATATATGTTTGGGACCATGGAGTATATGAGAGATCTCTGTACCTTCCCCTCAATTTTTTACAGCTGCATAGTATTCCATTGTTAGACAAAGATATATTTCTGAGCACTCTATTCTGTTCCATTTATCTCTATGTTTTCTCTTTGCTTAAGTTTTTGGGATAGTTTGAGAAGGATAGCTGTTAGTTCTTCTTGGATATTTGGTAAAATTTACGTGTGAAACCATCCAGTCCAGTACTTTTGTTTGTCCAAAATTTTTTGATAACTTCATCAATTTCATTTGTTGAAATTGGTCTGTTGTAATTGCTCTGTTCAGATTTTCTGTTTCTTCTTGATTCCATTTTGCAAGATTATATGTTTCTAGGAATTTATCCATGTGTTCCAGATTGCCCAATTTTTGGCATAGAATCGTTCATATTTTTTATACACCTTAGTATTTCTATAGTGACAGTTGGTACTTTTCCTCTTTGATTTCCGATTGTATTTTATTTAGGCTGTTTTTTTCTTGATGAGCTTGGTTAAAGGGTTATCAATCTTCTTTTATTCTTTTAATTAATCTCTTTTAAATTTAATATATGAATGTTATATTCAAGCTTTTTGAACCAGTACCTCATATTAGTCTGTAGTTTTATTTTAAGTATGATGAAAGTATTCTGTACCTCATCAGGATTTGGTCTTTTTTTTCTTCATCTTCACCAGGGGATATTTTTTTCCATTGCTTTTTCAGAGAGAGTGAAAGGGAGGGAGAGAGAAACATCGATGTGAGAGACACATCAACTGGTTGCCTCCTACATGCACCCCGACTGGGGATGGAGAGCAAACCCGCAACCCGGTATGTGCCCTTTGCTGGAAACCAAACCTGTGACACTTTGGTGCACAGGCTGACACTCTAACCACTAAGCACACTGGCAAGGGCAGGATTTGTTCTTTATCATAAGGGGTTCTTTCACAAATTTCTTAATTTGTATTGTGTCATTGATCTACTTGAACTTCCTTACTTTCTTAAGCCAATTTTGATAATGTAGCATTCTCCTTGAAAATAAAAATTTTCTGTATGATTTTAACAGAGTGGAATTGGTGGTGGGACAAGGTGAAAAAGGTAAAGGGATTGAGAAGTACAGATTGGTAGTTAGAAAATACTCAAGGGGGAGGTAAAGTACAGCATGGGATATATAGTCAATTATGTTGTTTTGACTATGTGTGGTACTGGTTGGGTACTAGCGATGTTAGGGAGAACAATTTGATTGGCCACTGTGCTGTGCACTTGAAACTGATGCGGGATAGTGTTGAATATATATCACAATTGAAAAAATTTTAAAATTAAAAAAATTAATTAAAAATTCAAAAAGAATTTATATCATTAGGAGTAAAAAGGGGGATATAAGCATAATGAGTAAAATATTTTGGTTATTACAAAAAATGTTGAAGGGTCTTCTTTAAGAAGAAGAAGAAAAAATAGCTATAAAGAATAAAATGGCAATAAATATGTACTTATCAATAATCAGTTTAAATGTAAATGGCTTAAATGCTCCAATCAAAACACATAGGGTAGCAAAACAGATAAGAAAATAAGACCCATATACATGCTGTCTACAAGAAACCCAACACACAACGAAAGACACACAAAGACTGAAAGGGAAGGAAATAGATAGTTTATGCAAGTGGAAATGAAAAATAGACTAGAGTAGCAATACCTATTATATCAGACAAAATAGCTTTAAAACAAAGTCTATAATAAGAGATGAAGAAGGACACTACATAAAGATAAAGGTAACATTCAACAAGAGGATATAAGCCTTGTAAAATTTATGTACCTAACATAGGAGCACCTAAATATTTAAAGCAAATCTTGATGGACATAAAAGGAGAGATCAACAGTAATACCGTCATAATACAGGATTTGAAAACACCACTGACATCAATGAATAGATCCCAGACAGAAAATCAACAAGGAAACAGCTGCCTTAACCCACACACTAGACCAGATGGATTTAATTGATATTTGCAGAGCATTTTGCCAAAAAAGCATCAGAATATACATTCTTTACAAGTGCACATAGAACATTTTCTAGGATAGACCACATGTTAGGACACGAAAAAGTCTATAAATTTGAGATGATTGAAATCAATCAAGGATCTTCTCTGACTATAATGGCATGAAACTAGAAAACAATCACAAGAAAAAAACTGAAAAATACACAAAAACATGGAGGCTAAATAACATGTTACTAAACAATGAATGAGCTAACAACAAGATCAAGGAAGTAATCCAAAGAAACCTTGAGACAAATTAAAATAGGAACACCACAATAAAAAATTTATAGGACATAGCATAAGCAGTTGTAAATGAGAAATTGATAGCATTAAAGGCCTACCCCAAGAAGCAAGAAAAATCTGAAATAAACAATCTAACTTTACACCTAAAGGAAGTAAAGAAAGAACAATACCCAAAGTGAGTGGAAGAAAGAAAATAATAATGATCACTGTGGAAATAGGTAAAATAAGGTCTAAAAAAATCAATACAAAAGATCAATGAAACCAAGAACTGGTTCTTTAAAAAGATAAACAAGATTGACAAACCTCTAACCAGACTCATAAGAAAAATAGAGGGAGGAATTCCTAGATGGCTGCAGAGTAGCTGTAGGCTCCATCCACTTGCTCCCAACATCGGACTGGACTTGCTGCTATAACTGCAGAGCATTTGGCTTGAAAAACCAGCTGAACTGCAGTTGATCTTAAGTATTGTAGGCAGGGAATGCAGAGAGGGTGAGCCAACTTACCCATCTGCAAGGCTGGGAAGCCTGAGAGAAAGTGCGTCAGTGGAGTCCCTACTCCCTGGGAGGATGGGGTCTCAGCCCCACACAGGGATACCCAAACCAGAAAAACAGAGAAGTGGAGCACACATGGCATCAGGCTTTGGTAATCAGTGGAGATTTGGTCCACCTGGGAATCTCAGACTTCATCATCCCAGGCAAAGAGCAATTTCTTTGTTACAACAGCAGCCTGGGAAGTTCGCTCCAATCTGTGTCTGTGGAAGACACCAGTAGCAAAGCTCAAGGCCAGTAAAGGGGTTTGATCGGTACACTCAGCAGTGAATATGAGGAGCTTTTTATTTTCTGGAAGAACTTTGGGTAGACAGTCAGAACGGGGCTGAGAAGTGTGGCTTGGGAAAGAGGATTGATCTTGCCCAACTCGAGTGCATGGGTGGCAACACTTCCCTTACTTGCAGAATGGCTGGGTCTTCCCCATCCTGCTGTGACCCAAGACAAAAGGGAATGGCTATGGGCTGGAAATTTCCATAAGCACAGCCAGGTCTGATAGTGCAGAGGACTGTGACATTTGGCCCAGTCAGAGCCTGAGCAGAGGACCCACCCAGCCAGGGCTGGATAGGCTGAAAAGCTAGAGTGCCAAGTGGGGTTGTTTTTTATCCTCTCCTACTTGGTGTGGTGACTAGGGGTTGTCAGGAAGCCAAGCAGAGATAAGGCATTGCAACTGTGTCTCCAGGGGAGAGAGATGGACATGTCCTGGGACCTTCGGCTAGATTATGGGGAAACAGATCTGATCTCCCCAGTGAGTTCAGCCCGAGTAGCCCTGGGAAGGAGTGGAAGTGCACACCCCGCCCTTCTACAAGCTACTGGTACCATCCCAAATTCGAGTCTGTTTAAACCACCTGGCCAGGTCCAGGATACCCCTACAGAGCCCAGTTCCATGGTGGAAGGAAGAGCAGCTGCAATCGGGGAAATTCAAGAGGGGAGAACCCAGGCAGACCCAGCCTCTGGGCTATGGAGGCCATGCCCAGCAGACTACTTGGGGTTCTCTCTGGCTGTGCTTCTGGCAGGTTGCTGAGGGACAGGCAGGGACAGCAACTGACTGCTGGGGCTGACCAGCAGACCCTGAGTGACGGATGAATGATTACTCTGATACAAGTAAGCTGTGAAAGAGAGGACTAAGGGACTGCCTGGCTAAAGGAACCAGACAGCCTCGTTTGCCTGCTTCTTCAGGCTTTTATTGTAACAGCAGTTTGGGATAAAGTTTATCTTTTAGATACAATCAGTAGGGTAAGTAATCTTGGGAGGACACATGTGTCTGCAGTGTCCTTTAAGCAAGGACACCTAAAGATTAAGCATAAGGATTCCAGTAAACACCTGAGGGTCTGCATGTGCATAGACGTGTTTGGAAAGGTCAAGGAACAATTAGGGGAACCACCTTTGGCCAACTGCCCTAAGTCGGAATTCCAATAAACAGGGGCAGGCCACCTTCAGCCAACTCCCCTAGGTTGGAATTTCCTCCTTACAAACTTTCCAACCAAGTCTCCTGTGCTCCCCTACAACTGACATTGACTTGCACCAAAAAATCTTCCAGGAAGTGAAGGATGGCACACCAAGAGGCCAGATTCAAACAGCATCAGAGCAAAATCCAACAAGCTCCACAAATAGCAGACCCAAAAGGTAATTGCAGCAGGCACCAAAATCTGTAGAGGCAAACTCCACATATTTTTATTGATTTATCTTTTTAATCTTTTAGTATTTCTTTTCTTTCATTTTATTGTTCTTTTTCCTTCATGTCTCTTATTTTCTCTTTTATTCTTTTTTAATCTCTTTGTTTTTAACTTTTATTTTTATACTATTTTATATTTTCTGTTTTTCTTTTCCAATTCTATATTTTATTTTATTCATTATTACTTTTTAAAATTATTTCATTTATTATTTTTTATTCATATTCTTTTTCATTTCTCTTCCTTCTTTTCTTTCATGTTCTCTTTTTCCCTTTCTTATTTTCATCTCTAATTCCGTTGGTCTCTTTTCTTTAATATTTTTTTTTAAAAAATTCTTTTGTGGCTGTTGTTGTTATTCATGTTCTTTTGTTTGGTCTTGTTTCATCTTGTTTTATTCTGCCAGCACCTGTATAATAGTTGACATGGCATGGCCAGGGTTGAGCCTCACAGACAGTATGAGGGCTGAGCCCACCCATGAAAGGGTCAACAGCAATCAAGATCCAAATACAATAGGAGGGCCCATATAACCCACAAAAGGAACATTCCTAGAGCACCCAGCTCAGCAGATTGAGACTACACCACTGGGTCTGACAACACACCCACTTCAGAAGGCCACCCCACCAAGGATGGGAGTCATAGCAGTCCTATATAATACACAGACCAATACACAGAAACAATCACAAAGAAATAGCAAAAATTAGGATAAAAAGAAACAGGCCCCAAATGAAAGGACAGAAGGAATCTCCAGAAAATGAAGGTAAGGAATTTATCAGAAACAGTGTAAAAAGTAATGGTTTAAGCAGGAAAAGGGTCATAGAAATCATGAAGAATAACCAGTTAGAAATGAAGAAGGATATAGCTGAAATAAAGAATAGACTGAAACCTGGCAGTGTGGCTCAATGGTTGAACATCGACCCATGAATCAAGAGGTCATTGGTTCAATTCCTGGTCAGGGAACATGCCCAGGTTGTGGGCTCAATCCACAATGAGTGGTGTGCATGAGGTAGCCGATCAATGATGTTTCTCTTATTTATGTTTTTATCACTCTATCCCTCTCCCTACCCCTCTCTCTAAAATTAATAAAAACATATTAAAAAAAGAATACACTAGATGGAATAAACAGTGGGTTAGAGGAAGCAGAGGATTGAATCACTGAATCAGAAGATAAGGTAGGAAAAAAATCACTCAATCAGAGAAACCAAAAGAAAAAATAACTTAAAAGCATGATGATGGTTTAAGGGAATTTTGAGAAAATATGAAATGTAACAACATCCTCATCATAGAGATGGCAGTGTGAGAAGAAAGTGAGCAAGGAATAGAGAACCTGTTTGAAGAAATAATGACAAAAAACTTCCTTAACCTGGTGAAGGAAAAACTAACACAAGTGCAGGAAGCACAGAGAGTTCAATCAAGATGAACCCAAAGAGACATCATAATTAAAAAGGCAAACATTAAAGACAAAGAGAAAATCATAAGGGCAATAAAAAAAAGACAGTCAGGTATCTACAAGGGAGTTCCCATAAGGCTGTCCACTGATTTCACAACAGAAACACTACAGGCCAGAAGGGAATGGCATGAACTATTCAAAGTAACAAAAAGCAAGGGTCTGAATCCAAGACTACTCTATCCAGGAAGGCTATCATTGAAAATTGAAGGTGAAATAAAGAGGTTCCCAGATTAAAAAAAAAAAAAAAAAGGCTAAAGGAGTTTATTACCACCAAACCAGCACTGCAAGAAATGTTAAAGGGGCTGTTATAAGAAGAAGAAAAAAATAGAGCAATGAACATAAGCATAAAGAATAAAAATGGCAATAAATACCTATCAATAATAACCTTCAATGTAAATGGATTAAATGCTCCAATCAAAAGACATAGGGTAGCTGAATGGATAAGAAAACATGACCCATATATATGCTGTCTATAAAGAACATACCTCAGAACAAAAGACTCACACAGGATAAAAGTGAAGGGATGGAAAATTTTTTTCAATGCAAATGGGAACAAACAAAAAGCTGGGGTAGAAATACTTATATATGACAAAATAGACTTCAAATCAAAGGCCATACAAGGGACAAAGAAGGTTATTACATAATACTAAAGGGATCAATCCAACAAGAGGACATAACAAATGCACCCAACATAGGAGCACTGAAATACGTTTAAAAAAATAAAAAAAAAAAACCTTTACAGGAGATATTGATAGCAATACAGTAAGAGAAGGGGACATTAACACTCACTGACATCACTGCATAGATCTTCCAGACAAAAAATCAACAAGGAAACAGCGACCTTAAACAACACATTGGATCAGATGGATTTAATTGATATTTACAGAACATTTCATCCCAAAGCAGCACAACATGCATTCTTCTCAAATACACATGGAACATTCTTGAAGATACACCACATGTTAGAACACAAAGTGAATCTTAACAAGTTCAAGAATATTGAAATCATATCAAGCATCCTCTCGAATCACAATGGCATGAAATGAGAAATCAACTACAATAAAAACACTAAAAAAATTTCAAACACATGGAAGCTAAAAGGCATGTTATTAAACAATGAATGGGTTACCAATTAGATCAAGAGATAAATAAAAAACTTCCTGGAAACAAATGAAAATGAACACATGACCCCAAATCTATGGAACACATGAAAAAAAAAAAATCATGAGAGGGAAGTTCATAGCATTGCAGGCCAACCTCAAGAAACAAGAAAAAGCTCAAATAAAAAAAAATCTAACTCTACAACTAAAAGAATTAGAAAGAGAATAACAAGAATAGCACAAAGTAGCAGGAAGGAAATAATAAAGATCAGAATGGAAATAAATCACATAGAAACTAAAGAAAATAAAAAACAAAAGATCAATGAAACTAAAAACTGGTTATTTGAAAAAATAAACAAGATTGATAAAGCTATAGCTAGACTCATCCAGAAACAAAGAGTGAGGATGCAAATTAATAACATCAGAGCCCGGCTGGCATGGCTCAGTGATTGAGCATCAACCTATGAACTAGGTTTGATTCCCAGTCAGGGCACATGCCCAGGTTGTGGGCTCAATCCCCAGTGTGGGGCGTTCAGGAGGAAGCCAATCAACGATTTTCTCTCATCATTGATATTTATATCTCTCTCTCCTTCTCTCGTACTCTCTGAAATCAATAGAAAATATTAAAAAAGAAATAACATCAGAAATGAAATAGGCAAAGTAACAACTGACATCACAGAAATACAAAGCATTGTAGAAAAATACCATGACAAAAAATTGGACAATCTAGGAGAAAAGGACAAATTCCTAAAACATACAACCTTTCAAAAATCATTCAGAAAGAATCAGAAAACCTGAATAGACTGATGACAACTAATAAAAACGAAGCAGCAATAAAAAAAACCTAATAGCAAACAAAAGTCTTGGACTGAATGGCTTCACAGGCAAGTCTTACCAGACATTCAAAGAAGAACTAACACCATTTATCCTCAAACTATTCCAAAAAAATCCAAGAGGAAGGAACACTTCCAAGCTATTTTTATAAGGCCAGCATTATTATAATTCCAAGGCCAGATAAAGACACCAGAAATAAAGAAAAGTATAGGCCAATATCCGTAATGAACATAGATAGAAAATCCTCAACAAAATATTAGCAAATCAGATCCAGCAATACATTATAAAGATCATGAATGATGATTAAGTGGGATTTATTCCAGGGATGTAAGGCTGGTATGATATTAGCAAATCAGGAAATGTGATACATCACGTAAACAAATTGAAAGACCAAAATCACATGATCATATCAATAGACGCACAAAAAACATTTGACAAAATCTAACACCCATCCTATCTAATAAAATAGTAATATGCAAATTGACCGCACCTCTGCTACACCCACAAGCCATGCGCACCAGCCAATCAGGAGCGAGTATGCAAATTAACCCAACCAAGATAGCTGTGGCCACGGAGAGAGCAGGAGGCTTGGGTTTCCCCGGCAATGGAGGAGACCAAACTTTCCACCTGCCCTGGCCTGCCTTGGCCTCCGCTTAAGGCTACAAAGTTTCAATTATAGAAGATATATCCCAGATACCAGGGCCTCCGCTTGGGTCACTGGTGGGCGTGGCCAGCCTGCAAACCACCACAGGCCCCTCACCCAGGCCACCCCAAGCCCCAAGGGAACCTCCACCCTGTTCCGGGACACTCTTCAGGGCAAACCAGCCAGTCCCAAACCGTGCACCAGGCCTCTATCCTATCTAATCCTATCTAATAAAAGAATATGCAAATTGACCGTCACTCCAACACACAAGATGGCTGCCCCCATGTGGTCAAAGATGACTGCCCCCATGTGGACACAAGATGACCACCACAAGATGGCCAGCAGGGGAGGGCAGTTGGGAGGGACCAGGTCTGCAAGGAAGGGCAGTTGTGGGCAATCAGGCCAGCAGGGGAGGGCAGTTGGGAGGGACCAGGCCTGTATGGGCGGGCAGTTGGGGGTGATCAAGCCTGCAGGGGAGGGCAGTTAGGGGTGACCACGCCTGCAGGGAAGGGCAGTTAGGGGCAAACAGGATGGCAGGGGAGGAGTTAGGCATCAATCAGGCTGGCAGGGGAGTGGTTAGGGGGTGATCAGGCTGGCAGGCAGAAGCAGTTAGGGGCAATCAGGAAGACAAGCAGGCGAGCAGTTGGGAGCCAGCAGTCTTGGATTGTGAGAGGGATGTCTGACTGCCCAGTGGGATTGGGCCTAAACGGGCAGTCGGACATCCCTCGAGGGGTCCCAGATTGGAGAGGGTGCAGGCTGGGCTGAGGGACATCCCCCCGTGCACGAATTTCATTCACCAGGCCTCTAGTTTTTGATAAAAACTCTCAGCAAAGTGGGAATAGAGGGATCATACCTCAACATAATAAAGGCCATATATGACAAACCTACAGCCAAAATCATATTCAATGGGCAAAGACTAAAAGCATTTCCCTTAAGATCAGGAACAAGATAGGGATGCCTACTTTCACCACACCTGTTCAACATAGTACTGGAAGTCCTAGCCACAGCAATCAGACATGAAGAAAAAAATATAAGACATCCAAATGGAAAGGGGGAAGTAAAAATATCACTATTCATAGATGACATGATATTGTACATAGAAACCCCTTAAAACTTCACCAAAAATACTACTAGATTTAATATATGAATTCAATAGAGGCAGGATAACAAAATTGACATCCAAGAATCGATGGCATTATTACACAGCAATAATGAACTATGAGAAAGAAAGAAAAATAAAAACACCACACACACACACACACACACACACACACACACACACACACACACACCAATTCCATTTACCACTGCAACAACAATAAATGGGATAACTAAAAATAAAATTAACCAAAGAGGAAAAAGACCTGCACTTGGAAAACTGCAGGACATTGAAAAAAATGAATAGAGGAAGATACAAACAAGAGGAAGCATATACTGCATTTATAGATAGGAAGAATTAACATCATTAAAGTGTCCATACTACCCAAAGCAATCTATAGATTCAACAAAATTCCTGTTAAAATACCAATGGCATATTTCACAGATCTAGAAAAAGCATTCCAAAACTTTATATGGAACCAAAAAAAGATCCCGAATAGCCTCAGCAATCTTGAAAAAGAAGAACAAAGTTTGAGGGATCACAATACTAATATCAAACTATACTACAAAACCATTTTAATCAATGGTACTGGCACAATAACAGGCACATAGAATAATGGAATAGAACAGATACCACAGAAATCAACCTATGCCATTATGGTCAATTAATATCTGACAAAGGAGGCAAGATTATACAATGGAGTAAAGAAAATCTATTCAACAAATGGTGTTGGAAAAATTGGACAGGTTCATGCAAAAAAAAAATAAAACTAGACCACCAATTTATACCATATACAAAAATAAACTCAAATTGGATAAAATACTTGAATTAAATTGTGAAACCATGAAAATCCTAGAAGAAAACATAGGCAATAAAATCTCAGATATCTCATGTAGCAGCATTTTGCCAATTGATACATCTTCTAGGGGAAGAGAAAAAAAGGAAAAAGTAAACAAATGGGAATATATCAAACTAAAAAGCTTCTGCAGATCAAAAGAAACCCACCAACAAAATGAAAAGGGAACCCATTATATGAGAGAACATATTCACCAATGATACATTGGATAAGGGGTTAATTTCCAAAATATATAAAGGACTCATACAACTCAACACCAGGAAGAAAAATAATCCAATTAAAAAAATGGACAAAGGACCTGAATAGACACTTCTCCGAAGAGTACATACAGATGGCCAAGAGACATGAAAAAAATCCTCAACATCACTAACCGTAAGAGAGATACCAAGTAAAACTACAATGAGGTATCATCACCTCAGACCTGCAAGAATGGCTACCATCAATAACTCAACAAACAACAAATGCTGGCAAGGATGTGGAGGAAAGGGAACCTTTGTGCACTGATGGTGGGAATGCAAACTGGTGTAACTACAGTAGAAAACAGCATGGAGTTTCCTCAAAAAATTAAAAATGGAACTGCCCTTTGATCCAGCCATCCCACTTCTTAGAATACATCCTAAAAATCCCGAAACACCAATCAGAAAGAATATATGCACCCCTATGTTCATAACAGTGTTGTTTACAATAGCTAAGATCTGGAAACAGCCCAAGTGCCCACCAGTAGGTGAGTGGATTAAAAAGCTGTGGTACATTTACACAACGGAATACTATGCGTCTGTGAAAAAGAAGGATCTGTTACTCTTTGCAGCAGCATGAATAGCCCTGGAGAGTATTATGCTAAACGAAATAAGCCAGTCAGAGAAAGACAAATATCACATGATCTAACTTATAGGTGGAATCTAATGACCAAAATAAGCTGACAAACAAAAATAGGTCCAGAGACATGGATGCATTGAACAGACTTATAGATCTCAGAGGGGAGGAGGGTTGAGGGGAATGGGAAGAGATTAACCAAAGAATATATATGCATAGTTCACAGATACAGAAAATAGTGTGGTGCAGGCCTAGGGTATAGTGGGGGTTGGGTGGTGGTGGGCAAATGGGGGGCTAATGAAGGACATCTGTAATACTGTCAACAATAAAAAAAGAAAAATAGAAAGGACCGAATAAATACAGTCAGAAAAGAAAGAGGAGAAGTAACAGCCGACACCACTGAAATACAAAGGATTCTAAGAAAATATTACGAACAACAAACTGGACAATCTGGAAGAAATAAATAAATTTCTAGAAACATACAATCTTACAAAACGAAATCAAGAAGAAACAAAATCTGAGCAGACGGATTACAATAACTGAAATCGAAGCAGTTATGAAAAAAGATTCAAACAAACAGGAGTTTTGTACTGTATGGCTTCAAATTCACAGATGAATTTTATCAAACCTTCAAAGAACAACTAATATCTGTCCTTCTCAAACTCGACTCAAACTATTCATTCAACTGGTATTCATATACATATGAATGAATCACTGCCCTAGGGTATAATTTTAATTACTACTTCCTAAGCTATACAGCATTACTTTGTATTTCTTTGCATTACAGGTGACTGAGATATCTGAACAGTTTTAGAAAATCCAATGTGCTATTTGAAAAATTTACTTATGTATTTATATATGTACATACCTAATCCACGTCTCACTTATTTATGTAGATACTTGATGCATATTAATGATTTACAGTAAGAATGTGAATTTATTTTTTTCTAATCTTAAATAGCCATGTAATTAAATTATGTATTTTATAGTCTGAGAAAATAGTATGCAATTTCTTTAGAATTTTTAAAAGATCACATTTTAAAGAACCTTCTCTTTTAACAAATTTTGGCAACTTTTAAAGAATTCAATCAGTAACTTTCCATCTTAAACTACTGTTGCCAGTATTCTCGTAACTCCTAAACTCTGGTTTTCCAATACAGTAAGACTCTCTGCTAAAACAGCTGGAGGCTTGCATTACACATACACACAACTACTTGTGGAAAATCCAAGCTATTTAAACACCATAAGCACATGGACTTTTAAAAAATGTTTTAAAATGCAGGAATAGAGCTCACACCTAAGGAACAGAAGATACTAGACATTTTCAGATTAATCTAATATACAGTAATGTATATAAGGGACCAGGCCTGCAAGGGAGGGCAGTTGTGGGCAATCAGGCCAGCAGGGGAGGGCAGTTGGGAGGGACCAGGCCTGTAAGGGAGGGCAGTTGGGGGCGATCAAGCCTGCAGGGGAGGGCAGTTAGGGGTGACCAGGCCTGTAGGGGAGGGCAGTTAGGGGCAAACAGGCTGGCAGGGGAGCAGTTAGGCATCAATCAGGCTGGCAGGCAGAAGCGGTTAGGGGCAATCAGGAAGGCAGGCAGGCGAGCAGTTGGGAGCCAGCAGTCCTGGATTGTGAGAGGGATGTCCGACTGCCCGTTTAAGCCCAATCCCGGTGGCAAGGATGTGGAGGAAAGGAAACCTTTGTGCACTGATGGTGGGAATACAAACTGGTGTATCGGGCTTAAACGGGCAGTCAGACATCCCTTGAGGGATCCCAGATTGGAGAGGGTGCAGGCTGGGCTGAGGGACACCCCCCTCCCCCGTGCACAAATTTCGTGCACCGGGCCTCTAGTCTAATATACAATAATGTATCAAATGGAACTCATTGATACAGTTCCTTGGAGTGCTCTGGACACTGGGATAGGTTCTTGAGAACCTTAGGACCATTCCATGAATAACATCAAAATTTACTAAAGTAAATGAATACATTTCAGAAAACCATGAAAAAAAATTAAGTATCTTTTAAAATTCTTTTTTTGATTTTAGAGAGGAAGGGACAAGGAGAGAGAGATAGAAACATCAATGATGAGAATCATTGATTGGTTGCCTCCTGCACATCCCACACTGGGGAACGAGCCCACAACCCAGGCATCGAACCATGGAAATTGAACCATGACCTCCCGGTTCATAGGTCGATGCTTAACCACTGAGTCATGCCAGCTGGGCAAGTATCTTTTGTAAAAACCTTGAAGCATCACCTAAAATATCGAACTATTATTGTACAGTAAATTGATATTAATGTTTGAACCACCACAAAGCCTTATTACTCAAGTTGGTCATTAGACCATCATGATCAGCATCTAAAGACACTTCAAAATTCTATGATACACTTAGAATAGTTTTTAAACAATTTAATGCCAAATATTTGTTTATATAAGTAACTAGAGGCTCTGTGCATGAAATTCATGTCAGGGGGATCTGTCCCTCAGCCCAGCCTGAACCCTCTCCAATCTGGAACCCCTCGAGGGATCCCACCAGTGGGATAGGGCCTAAATGGGCAATTGGACATCCCTCTCACAATCCAGGACTGCTGGCTCCCAACCGCTCACCTGCCTGCCTTCCTGATTGCTCCTAACCGCTTCTGCCTGCCAGCCTGATCACCCCCTAAGCACTCCCCTGCCAGCCTGATTGACGCCTAACTGCTCCCCTGCCAGCCAGATTGCCCCTAACAGCCCTCCCCTGCAGGACTGGTCACCCCTAACTGCCCTCCCCTGCAGGCCTGGTCACTCCCTACTGCCCTCCCCTTCTGGCCCGGTCACCCCTAACTTCCCTCCCTTGCAAGCCTGGTCGCCCCTAACTGCCCTCCCCTGCTGGCCCAATTGCCACAAACTTCCTTCCCCTGCTGGCCTAGTCACCCCTAACTGCCCTCCCCTGCTGGCCTGGTCACCCCCAACTGCCCTCCCCTGCAGGCCTGGGTCCCTCCAAATGCTCTCCCTTGCAGGCCTGGTTCTCCCCAAATGCTCTCCCCTGCAGGCCTGGTCACCCCTAACTGCCATCCTCTGCAGACCTGGTCGCCCCTAACTGCCGTCCCCTGCAGGCCTAGTTGCCTCCAATTGCCCTCCCGTGCCAGCCTGGGTCCCCCCCAACTTTCCTCCACTGTAGGCCTGGTCACCCCTTACTGCCCTCCCCTGCAGGCCTGGTCCCCCCCAACTTTCCTCCACTGCAGGCCTGGTCACCCCTAACTGCCCTCCCCTGCTGGCCTGATCGCCCACAACTGCCCTCCCCTGTCGGCCATCTTGTGGCAGCCATCTTGTGTCTACATGGGGGCAGTCATCTTTGACCACATGGGGGCAGCCATCTTTGACCACATGGGGGCAGCCATCTTATGTGTTGGAGTGATGGTCAATTTGCATATTATCTCTTTATTAGATAGGATTATATAGGATACTTTAAATCTGAGACTTTAGGGTAAAACTATAAAACAGAGGCAATATTATCTTTAATAATATTTACCCAAATAACCTTCTACTTTTAAGATAACAACTATAAATAAAAAATATTTTAATATGCAGATTTCTTAAAAATTAGAATTTGAGAATAAAATATTAAGTTTTTAATCAAATAACTTAAGGGTAATTCAATTATATACCTCATATTAAAATCTACAATAAAAATAATCACAATTTTACCTATCCTACCTTTTATTTTTAACTATTTTAAACTATTTATGTTATATAAATATTCTATCTTAAGTAAAGGTGATATTATTTTGAAAAGATATCCTAGGAAATTATTGCTTTCTAAATAAAACATTACCTACTAAAAATAACATGATATAAACAAATCTAGACTCTTAAACAACTTACTTTGAATATCATATTGAAGTCTATTTTTCCATATAGCAAACACAGACACAAGCTATCAAATACTTACAAAAATGGATGCTGTTATGTTGAGGGAAGAGGTAGAGAGAGAGAGGTAAAACAAATCTCAGATTAATTTTTTCATTCAACTTTATTTATCCACAGTTTGCATCGGTATTATACATTTAGGGTTCCATTTACTTTTAAATGCATCAGAAAAATCAATCATGATAGATCTGTGACCAATACAAACATTTCTGAATTCTTCAAAAAATTCCGTTAGAAAAGTCAATAAACTAGTATTCTGTAAAGATAACTATTAAACAAATGGTAATGCATTTTCACTCTTTATTTCAATTCTAACTTATCCAACATCACTTCTTTCTTGTGTCATACAGTAATAAAATTTAGCAGAAGTAGCTATATACTGCATTTTTAGGGCCTAATAAAATATTTTAGTTTGATTATTTAACCCTCTTCAAATCACATATCCAATTCAAATAATGATAATCATTCTCAATTCAAAATTGATGAAGTAAATATATAATAACCATAAAAATTTACAATTATTAAAAAGCTACTAAAAAAAAATACATCAGAGCCTTGATACAATGTGTCCTTGGGTACTAGGCTGTGAAACTGCCTTAGAGGTGGTGCTGCCTTTTGGCACTATAGTAAATAAACTTCCATGAAATGGACTTCAGATGGACCCATTCTATGTGGAATTTTGCTTTGTAGTAAAAAATGCTACTGTGGGGTTCTAGGGTAGTTTCTCTTTAAAGCAAAAATTAATTGATAAGTAAGTGAAATGCAATAAGGACATGGCCTATAATTTCACTAGTATTTCAATGACAATGAAACAGAAAAATACTTATAAAACAAAATCTAGATTGCTTAATAAGAAGAATCCTATAGCACAGTGGTTGGCAAACTGCGGCTCACGAGCCACATGTAGCTCTTTGGACCCTTGAGTGTGGCTCTTCCACAAAATACCACGGCCTGGGCGAGTCTATTTTGAAGAAGTTTAAATTAAAAAAATTTGGCTCTCAAAAGAAATTTCAATCATTGTACTGGTACTGTTGATATTTGGCTCTGTTGACTAATGAATTTGCCGACCACTGCTACAGCATAACTATGAAAGCAGTATGAATGATTGCTTTAGCTTTTAGTGGTCATTTTATTTGTAGCATTATCAAATTTATACAATAAAAACTAACAACTGAAGCATTCATTTGTCATTTTTTACCTTTATTACCCAAGTTTTCACTAGGGAGATTATGTCAATGAAGGTTTTTTTTTTTTGTTTTTTTTTTGTTTTTTTTTTTTTTTAGATCCAACTGAAATATTTAAAGTAATAACTAATTTAATTTTAAACCATATAGTTATAAGAACTTTTAATTCTTTAAAAGCTTCAATTTGACACTTGGGGGATGTAAAAAAACACATCTATGTTCTAAAGCTAAATTTTAATTATATGGCTTCATGCCAACTGATTCAAAATATTAGAGTTGTTTCTAAATCAGCCCTTATTAAACCATTTGGCACAATAGTTTTTGTCTTTTCTATATACCCTTTGAAACACCCAGGCTAACATTTTTAGTAAGTTGCATACATTTTAGGAGGTAACAAGTGCAAATAATCACATATTTAAGATATGATACTTGCTTGACTACTACAAAAGTAATTATACTAAGGTTCTTCTACGGGAAAGTTATTCATTACAGTAATGTTTTTGAAAAATTCCTGCACTACTACCAACGTAAATTTATCCAACTCAAAATTAAACAAAGACTTTATGTAACAGTATACTTATGAAAATATTCATGGAATGGTCTGTGTTTAATTCAACATCATCTTAGTTGAGGATCATAACATTTAGAGGATGCACATATGGCCAGATTTTGAATAAAAACATATTCCTCAATTGTTGCTCTCTGAATCTGAATATAACTAAAAGCAGCACACTGATGTAATATTCCTGAAAGTCAAGATATAAACCCAAACTTTGGCAGTTTTATAAAAATGTATTTGATAATTAGTACTTTGCTAGTTCTCAAAAAGCTTACTGCTTTGTGTAATATTTTCAATACAGAAATAAAATACTCTTCAAACAATACATTTTAAAAGATGATTACGTTTTGCAAAATTAAATAGCATAAATTAAGCATATTAATATTGCTTTTTGACAACATGAAATAACCAATTTAAGGAAAATTGCAATGGACTAAATAAAAAAAACCACAAATATCACAATGTGAGGCACATTTAAATCCTCACATATTACTGACACTACAAAATCTACTAAAATATTTTAAAGTTTCACTGATTCCATTAATACGTACAAAGAAATTGCAAAAATGTTTAAGACTATAAAAGAGTCATCAATTACACAGGCACTTCACATGTAAACAATCTACAGTACAACTAAAAATATTTTGGCAACAACCTATAATACTAAAAGAATTTAATATAAAGTTGTAATTCTGTATTCTCTACTCATTTTTTCTAGAAAACTAAGACCAAATATTAAAGAAATTATATATAAACTAGGATTAGAAGTGTATTAAATAACTCAAATGTAGAATTGCTTAAATCAGTAAAAAAAAAAAAAAGATTACCTTATCCAGACGTTAACTGGTATGTATGCTACATTAAAAAAGTAAACCTAATGCAATTATTAAATTGAAATCATATTTTAAATTTAGCATCAATTTGATTTTTAATTTAACACAATTTTTAAACCAAGGGCTAATAATAATAAAATTATTTTTATTAGATAGTCTTATTCATGAACTTGAGATATTTGAAATGACTTCAAATAAATGAAACTATACACTTATGATTTTTAGATGTTATATTAAGCCATAGAAAGCTGAGATGCCTTCGTTGTAGGTAATTCAAGAAGAGCCTGAACTGTGACACCAACTTTCACAAGACCTCTTTCTTCCAAAATATGATGAGGCAAACAGAGTCTTTCCTGAAAAACAAAATAAGTGGTATCTGAACATTTGTTTTTAAATAGTGCAGTAGAGCCTAAATTAGTCAAAATTGGATTTTTAAAACATGCTTTCTATAAAACTTCAAGCACAGAACACATAATTCTAATATAAAATGTGTTTATAAAGTAGACTTTTATGGTATGGGATTCTATTTTACGGGCTGTATTTGATCTGTTAATCTTATCCACCCGAACAACTATTTTAAAGTGAGATAATCATGCTAAAATGTTTCCTAAGCTCTTGTGCTGGAGTAGAAAGAACACTACATTTCCAACCAGATGATGGGCCACATAATCTGAAGTATTAAAATTTCTTGAGATTCAGTTTCTTTATCCTGAAGATAGAACTGTATGAGAAACAAACAGAACAGTCAGTATGTGGAGGCACTCTGTAAACTGTTCAGTCCTATACAAAACTGGTCACTCTGGTTCTACCAGTTCTATGTATATATCTAATATACATAGCACTTGGGTACTTTTCTTGGCTTAAGGGTACTTCCTTCCAGCTTCTAGTGATGCTGTGTTGCTTCTTACTTGCAATAGTCTAGAATTTGAAAAATAACAACTGCCTCCTCTTCTAAGCACATCACATGTGCCATTTGATCTTCACAACACTATGAAAAAGAAGTTTAGCGATAACTTTGTATTAGGTTTCATTAGCCTTCACTGATCCTCTTCTAACATCCTAAGGTTTTCCAAGGGTTCTGTGTTCACCTTCTTCTCATTTTACACTATATCCTCTCCATGGTATTGTCAAAGCCTTATCAAAACTGCAGGGATTAACTGGTTATATGTATGTATACAACATCAAATAAATTTGGTAGCTATTTTTGAAAAAACAATGCAGTCCACTGCTTCAGTTGGGACACCATTCACCTCAGGAAAACAGTTAGTAATGAACAGAGTGGGTGGCAGACAGACCAGCTATGGGCCCCATCTAGTTCATTACTGTGTTTTAGTTGGGCGGGAAAGTGTTTTACAAACCTGCAAACACTTTAAAAATTATTTATTGTTGAGAGTATTACAGCTGTCACCCCCCCCCCCCCCGCATTATCCCTCTCCACCCAGTTTCCACCCTACCCCAGGCCTTCCCCACCCTATTGTCTGTGTCCACAGGTAATATGCATATAAGATACTAGAGTCCCAGTGCACAAAATTTGTGCACTGGGGAGGGAGGTGTCCCTCAGCCCGGCCTGTGCCCTCTCGCACTCAGATATCCCTCTCACAATCTGGATCTCTCACAGTCCGGGACTCCTTGCTCCTTACCACCCACCTACAACAGTGCTCCCCCTGTGGGAGTGCACTGACCACCAGGGGGCAGCTCCTGCATTGAGCGTCTGCCCCCTGGTGGTCAGTGTGCATCATAGTGACCAGTCATTCTGCTGTTCAGTCAATTTGCATATTAGGATTTTATTATATAGGATTTGGTTAATCTCTCCCCATCCCCTCACTTCCCCTTCCCTCTGAGATTCATCAGTCTGTTCCATGTTTCCATGCCTCTGGTTCTATTTTACCATCAGTTTATTTTGTTCATTTATTTTTTAAAAATATTTTTTATTGAATTCAGAGAGGAAGGGAGAAGGAGAGAGAGATAGAAACATCAGAGCCTGCAACCCGGGCATGTGCCCTTTATTGGAATTAAACCTGGGACCCTTCAGTCCATAGGCCGACACTCTACCCACTGAGCCAACCCAGCTAGGGTAGTTTATTTTGTTCATTTAGATTCCTTGTTCATTTATTTTGATTTTTAGATACAATTGTGGATATATACTGAGTGACCAGATTATTATGATCTCTGAACACATAATAATCTAGCCACTCAGTGTATATCCTATATAATAAAAGGCTAATATGCAAATTGTCCCCTCGACCAGGAGTTTGACCAGCAGGCAGGCCGGCCAACCGCCCCTGTCCCCTCCCCCTGGCCAGGCTGGCCAGACCCCACCAATGCACGAATTCATGCACTGGTCCTCTAATATATATATATATATATATATATATATATATATACACACACACACACACACACACACACACACACACACACACACACTGAGAGGCCAAATTATTATGCATTCAGAAATCATAATAATCTGGCCCCTCAGTGTATATGTATTTATTGCCATTTTATTGTTCAAATTTTTTGTCTTCTTCCTCTTCATAAAGAATACCCTTCAACATTTCATGTAGTACTGGTTTAGTGGTGATGACCTCCTTTAGCTTTTTCTTATCTGGGAAGCTCTTTATCTGACCTTCAATTCTATATTTTATTGATTTTTTACAGAGAGGAAGAGAGAGGGATAGAGAGTTAGAAACATTGATGAGAGAGAGACATCGATCAGCTGCCTCCTGCACGCCCCCTACTGGGGATGTGCCCGCAACCCAGGTACATGCCCTTGACTGGAATCGAACCTGGGACCCTTCAGTCCGCAGGCTGATGCTCTATCCACTGAGCCAAACCAGTCAGGGCTGACCTTCAATTCTAAATGATAGCTTTGCTGGGTAGAGTAATCTTGGTTGTAGGTCCTTGCTATCATCACTTTGAATATTTCTTGCTACTCCCTTCTGGCCTGCATAGTTTCTGCTTAGAAATAAGCTGACAGTCATATGGGTGCTCCCTCGTAGGTAACTGCTTTTCACTTCATCCTCTACTCTACTGTTGATTTCCTGTAAATTATTCTTCATTTCGGTTAATTTATCTCCTTCATTTCTGACTGGTTCTTTTTCATATGTTTGAAATTCTCAATAAGATCCTTGAAAGTCTCACTAAGTCCCTTGAAGTTCTCATTAAGATCCTTGAGCAACCTTATAACCATTGTTTTGAACTCTGCATCCTGTAAGTTGCTTGTTTCCATTTCATTTAGCTTTTTTTCTGGAGATTTCTTCTGTTCTTTCATTTGTGACATGTTTGTCTCCACATTTTGGCTGCTTCCCCGTGTTTGTTTCTATTTACTAGGTAGAGCTGCTATATTTCCTGGAATTGGCAGAGTGGCCTTGTGTAGTAGGTGTCCTGTAGGACCCAGTGGCTCAGCCTTCCCAGTACCTGAGCTGGGCACTTTAGGTACTCCCCTGTGTGGGCTGTGTGCACAGTTGAGATTTGACTGCTGTTGGTGTCACTGGGAGGTACTGACCTCCAGGTCAATTGGCTATGAGGACCAGCTACAATTACAGTGGAAGAGCTACTGTGCAGGAGACACTCCTATGGAGCAGGACTTGCTTCAGTGGGGCTTTGGTGCTCACTGAGTCTGCCCCTGGAGTGTATTGCTTGTGAATGTGTAGAGTTATAATCTGGTATGGTCTGAAGCTGTCCACCGGGTACACTGGCTCTGGAGCATCCCAAGAGGTGCAAAGTCAACCACTGCTCAGGGCCACCCAGCAGGAGATACAGAGCTATCTGCAGATGGCTGCTACTTGTATTGGGCTTTGAAGTGCCCAGGTGCAGCCAAGCTCTGAAGCAGGGCAGGCTGATGGTAGTGCCAGGTCTAGGGCCTGTTATTTATAAGTATGGGGCACACTGACACCAGCTGCTGCTTGTTTGACAGATTTTAGCAAAATGTGAAGCCTAAGCCCGGACAGGCTATTTATATGGAAAAGCTGCTGCAAAGAACTTGAGTAGAGCTTCAAATTGGATGGAGCAGGGTCTCAGGGAATCACCAGGGTGGAGCGAACAGTGTGATCCAGGCTCATGGAAACTCAGATATGGCTGCCAGTCAGCTCTGCAATGAGGGGGGAGGGGGATGTGTCACAGCATAGGAACAATGATCCCTGTGAACACCCCTGTCTGGGGTGTTCTTGCTCTGATGCCAGACAATCCAGTTCCTCCACATATGTCCTTGATACACCCCCACCCCCTCGCCAAGCCATTGCCCCAGTGCTGGAGCCCAGAGTGATCAAGTACAAGTATGTCACTGCACTGGCCCTTTAAGAGGAACTGCCTGGGTCTCCACCGAATCACTCAACCACAGTCCCTGCTAGTTTTTACAGCCCCAAGTTATGGGGACTTCTCTTTCCAGCTCTAGAACCCTGGGTTTGGGGTCTGCTGTGGGGCTGGGACCCTTTTCTCCTTACGGGAGGCCTCCACAGTCAAGGTATCTCTCCCAATTTAAAAATTGCCACACGTGGGTGTCAGACCAGCCCATTCTGTGCCTCTGCCCCTCCTACCAGTCTCAATGTTCTTTCTTCTTTGCTTTTCTAGTTGTAGGACTTCCATTCAGCCAGATTTCAAGTGGTTCTGAATGATGGTTGTTCTGTATTTTAGTTGTCCACTTTTTAAAAAAACCTCCAGTGTTTCTTGAAATACTAGAAACCTTGGCAGGATTGGACCCCTATTCCCGAAAAATAACTATATACTCCATCCTGATTATTTTTAAAAATGTACTTTCTGCCAAGATCTCTCTATTGAGCTCCAGATACAAATGTCAACTTGATACAGTCAAATGGATGTCAACAGACATATCAAAATCAACATGTCCATAACAGAACTACTTCCTCACTAAATTAACTTATCCTTCTATACCTGTGAATAATATACTATTTAATCTCTCTCAACAGAAACCTGAGAACCATAATAGTCTTCTCTTTCTTCTTTACTCCAATAACCATTCACCAAATACTATTGTAATATTCCATTTATCAAGAGTTCTCAAAAACTATCTTTTTTATTTCCATTTTCACTGCAGCATTAGTTGCTCTCCTAATATTTTGCTTATTTATTCAAATAACCACTGAAGCCCTAACTGGTTTGGCTCAGTGGATAGAGTGTCGGCCTGCAGACTGAAGGGTCCCAGGTTTGATTCCGGTCAAGGGCATGTATCTTAGTTGCGGGCACATCCCCAGTAGGAGGTGTGCAGGAGGCAGCTGATCGATGTTTCTCTCTCATCAATGTTTCTAACTCTCTATCCCTCTCCCTTCCTCTCTGTAAAAAAATCAATAAAATATATTAAAAACAAAAACAAAAACAAAAAACCCCACAAATAACCACTGAAGTATATATTAGAAAAGAAAATAGTTTTCAAAATCAATGACTTTAGCTCCCACCTTACAAAGTAGAAAAGAGCACATTAAACCAATGGCAAGCAGAAAGAAATAAATAATGAAGATGAGAGAAAAAAATAAACAGAAAATAATAGGGAAAAAGTCAATAAAACCAAATTCAGAAGATTTTTTAAGTCAATACACCTCTAGCCAGATTAGTCAGAAAAAAAGAGAAAATACACAAATTTCCAATATCAGAAATACGAAAACAGAGATTCTATAAATACTAAAGTAATAAATAACTTTATAATAAGTTTGGCAAACTAGATGAAATGGACAAATTCTTTGAAAGACAGAGTATACCAAAGTTCATGCAAGAAGAAATAAAAAAAAAAATCAGAATAGCTCTACATCTATTAAAGTAATTGAAATTTGATCGTAGACCTAAATGTAAAATCTAAGATTATAAAACTTCTAAAAATAAACATAGGGGGAATCTTTGTGACTTTGATTTATGTAAAGATTTTTTAGTTTGACGCCATGATAAATTTTACGTCAAAAATACATAAAGCTGTTCTTCAAAAGATACTACATAAGAATAAAATGACAAGCCAGCCAGGCCAATGTGGCTCAGTGGATTGAGCATCGTCCCATGCACCAAGAAGTCACTGGTTCAATTCCGGGTCAGGGCACATGCCTTGGTGGTGGGCTCAATCCCCAGTGGGAGGCAGGCAGGAGGCAGCTGATCAATGTTTCTCTCTCTCTCTCTCTCTCTCTGTAATCAATAAAAACATATTTAAAAAAAAGACAAGCCAAAGACTGAGATATAATGTTTGTAAATCATACATCTGATAAAAGTCTTTGAAATCTCAAACTCAATAAGAAAACAACCCCATTAAAAAATTGACAAAAGAGCCCTGACCGGTTTGGCTCAGTGGATAGAGCGTCGGCCTGCGGACTGAAAGGTCCCAGGTTCGATTCCGGTCAAGGGCATGTACCTTGGTTGCGGGCACGTCCCCGGTGGGGGGTGTGCAGGAGGCAGCTGATCGATGTTTCTCTCTCATCGATGTTTCTAACTCTCTATCCCTCTCCCTTCCTCTCTGTAAAAAAATCAATAAAAAATATATTTAAAAAAAAAAATTGACAAAAGATTAGAATACTTCATAAAAGAATTCATTAAAATGGCAAATAAACCTTTGCCAGTAGCTAAAGTGTTTAGAAAATGGGAGTTGACTGATTCCTCCATAGCCCACTGTCCTTATGTTGAGGATAGGTGAGGCACTAATACTGCCCTAGAACAAGCTGTAGAGAAAAGACAATGGTACATTAAGGAGAACAGTATTTGTAAGACCTTTTCATTTACCCTCCTTGCCAAATGTGTCTTGAAGGTGTCTGTAATATGTTGGACTGGCTTTTCTATCATGTAAAAGAAAAGTATCCAAGTTAAGAAGGTGGGTTCTGGAGTTAGACTACCTGGATTCATAGCATGGTTCCAGAGTTTACTAATGGTGTGACCTTGGACAAGTTCCCTAACATCTCGGTGCCTCACTTGCCTCATTTGAAAACATGCATTCATTCAATAAATGTTCATTGAGAAGTCCTTCCCCAAAAGAGTCTTAAAACAAAAATGGAAAAACAGAAAAATGTATATAATACAATATTATTTGGAAAAAAATCTTCCTAATTTTTTATTTTCCCACTAAGAGATGAACAATACAAAAAAAAAGGAAGAACTAAAATAAAAATGGTTAAGAATTAAAATAGTAAAACATGTCAACCATAGAGAAGATATAATTAGAAGAGAATAGGATATAGTTTCAAAATTACACAGTAATTCAACTGGTTCTCTACATATACGTAAATTGTATTTATTCACTTGAGAAAAGAGGTTAGTAGAATCTACAGACTAGTCTGTTATGAATGACACTGTTGAAAAGAGAGCTTAACAAGCCCAACTCATTATATAAGCGTATCAAATAAACACATTATAAATCTTAAACTTACACAGTTATTATATATCAGTTATGTATCAATAAAAATAATTTTAAAAGTTAAATTTTAAAAAGCACAACTAGATTGTGATCTGCTAACAATGTCATGTCCTCTCAAAAGTCAGTCATGTTGACATTAGGCTTATCAGATTTTCCAAAAAACAATATTTTGCTTATTCATTTTCATTATACATTGGCAATATAGCTTTGTTAACTTTATAGTATTGCAACTATTATGTGAAACATAAGCCAATTCCTACAAATTTCGTCCAGTGATAAATTATCACAGTGTTACTAAGATTTCCAACTAGACATGTTAAATAAAATTTAAAACATTGTTCACCTTGCCTGGCTGGTGTGGTTCAGTGGTGGAGCACTGACCCATGATCCAAGAGAACACTAGTTCGATTCCCAGTCAGGGCACATGCCCCAGTAGGGGGCATGCAGGAGGCAGTTGATTAATGTTTCTCACTCATGGATGTTTCTATCTCTCTATCCCTTTCCCTTCCTCTCTCTCTAAAATCAATAAAAACATATTTAAAAAATAAAAACGCTGTTCACCTTGAATACAGATCTTCCAATCAGAGTCTGTTATTGTGCAAATTAGTCCAAATGTCCTCCAGCAGGAAAAAATGATAGCAGCAATAATGAAAACCAAACTGTAATATGGCCACTAAGTTAGGTTTATTCAATGATGTGTATGATGTCAATTTTTCCATATATGTAGCTGTTTTCTAAATGACTTTCAAAGCAGCTTTAAAACATTCATTAGAGAGCTGTTATAGTTAAAGCTGGAACTCAGTAGAAGGTACCTATGGAAGGTAATAATTTTCATATTTAAAGAGCATTATTCATTCCTATTGCGAAGAATAAGAACCCCAGTATGCATGTAATAAATTAATATTTAAATTATTATTTTGTTAGAATAATAACAATTACCTGTGAGACACCCAACTTTTTACAAGCATCAAGAAAATTTTCTACATTTCTTCGACATTTTGCCATGCTCAGTTTAGGCTGTAAAGTAAGAAAAATAAAGTTGTATTTTCAGGCATATTTATACAGAAATTAATCAGAATTGACATTATTTAAAGACAGTTTCAAGAGGCTCTATCATCCTTTAGAAAACTAAAAAATTGTAGACAAATCTTACCACAGCTGGTGATGGCACATGAATACTAGCTACAGAGCGTGGCCTTATATGATTGGCTAAATGGCAAAGAACAACCCCATCCATCAGTGCAGCTCCAATGTCATCAGGCAAAATTACTTTCAACTTGGATTCGAGATTCTACAAAGAAATGGGTATAAATCACAAATATTCTACCTAAATGCCTTATATATTTATATTTATATTTATATTTATATTACAAATCATGATATAATCCAAAATTTTATAAAGAGCATTGAAAAGAAAATCCATATATAAATTACTAATTTTTCAAGTTAAACCCATTTCTACAAAGCAGATCTGAAAGGTCAATCTGACTTACATTGCGAAGTTGTCGTATTTGCTCTCTTTCTTCCCGTAAATGTTCCATCTTTCTTCTCATTGTAAATCCAGGATCTGCTGCCCCATATTCTTGGCGAGATGAGCGGCTAAAAGCTATAAAAACAGAAATTTCCTAGCTTATTACAAAGCTAATAAGAAGGATCAACCATCGGTAGGAAAAGAGGCATGATAAAAAGAATCAATACAGAATTACATAAAACGTTAATACTTATTAATACATTTTAAATAGTTTTTCCCAAATATAATTAAAATCTACTTATCTGCATAATTGAAAGCAACAGGGAAGACAAATGTAACGATTTCTACCACCTATATATGTTCTTATTTAAACATACATTTTTAGAAACTTATGATCCAGGTCAAAAATTATTAAACATAAATCAGCCTTTATTATCTTTAAAGAAAAAGGAAATTATTCTTGAAGGTCAATAAAGTTATTCAGGAATAAAAACTATAATTCAATACCTTGCCAAGTAACATGGATCCATTTTCTTTTGGGCTTGCCAAATGCGAAAAGATCCCTTTTTAAAACCACAATATAATGGTGTGCTATAATTTCAAACAGTGTTTGGTCTGCTGGCAGAGTGGTCATTCTAATAGCAGTCACAGTAGAGTAGAAATAAGACTGCAGTATATCTAAGGCAAAAAGCTGAGGTTTCAGGAGCTTGAAGGTAAAGAGGAAGAAAGAAATGGGGAATGGGAATTGGAAAGACAAATAAGGTTAAGAGAAAATTACTTTTAGGAGAGGGGAAAGAATCGATGTGTACTTAAAACTATGGAATCAAATCCCATTTAAGCTTGGAAACTCTAGTTTCACATATAACTAATAAATTTTATATGCAGAATATATATTTACCTGATCTTGGCTTCAAGCCAAAAGGACCATGTGAAAAACCATCAGTTCTATCATATTCCTAAAAATAGAAAACAAATAAAACCTCTTTTCTTTCAAAATAATTAAGGTAGTTATTCATATCCATTCCAATTTTGAAAAGTATATTTTTTTCATGATTGGTGAAGCAAAAAAGGTCAAATGCATTTCAATTCAAATTGATAATTTCACTTTTAAAAGATGTATAAATATTTGCTAATTGACCTGATTACATAAGCCTTTAAATATTTCTCTCTCATAGTATAAGTAAAATTAAAAATAAAATTATTGAAGTGTATAAAATAGATATTACTTTTGAATAAATAACAAATTAATGTCTCCCCCCAAATGTAGTAAACATCAATGAAAAGATAAGTGCAGAAAAGATGGCGGCTGGCAGGACAGAGGAACTCATCAACACCAACAACCAGACAGCCTTGGAACTGCCCTGCGACCCAGCAGCCACTCCAGAATCCTGCTACCCCAGCTGTAGACCCGCGGACCCTGGGACCTCCACCTCCAAAGGTGCACCACTCGGCAGCAGTAAGTGCAACCTCGCCCTCCCCAGCGGCAGAAGTCTGGGTTCGCACATTTCCAGCCATGCAGGCAGCCAGGGCACTCCACTCCTTAGGCAGCGCTTGGGAGCCACTGAGAGCCCCCGAGGGTGTGAGAGCCCCCTGCACAGACAAGGGCGCGTGGCCCCACAGTAGAAATTCTGAATTCCCTCTTCCTGAATAACTGCCCACATTCACCCCAGCTCAACCGCAGTGCCAGGACCCCTCAGAGTGTATCAGAACTCTGCACCTGGCAAGCGTACCTCCACAGATGTGAAGTCCCAACAGGCAGGCACCCTGAGCCCATCTACCAATAGAGAGCTAGTGGGAGCCACTGTGAGCTCTCCCTGGGTGCGATCTTAAACAAGCGGGGGTGCACTTCCCCCCCAGTAACAGAAGTTTTGAATTACACTCATCCTGGATACCGGCCCACAGGCACCTCAATTGTGTGGCTACACTGCCAGGGCCCTTCAGAGTCCTTCAGTGTGCCTTGCTGTCAAACATACCGAAGGTGCTCCTGTGAGCTGCCACTGGGAGTAAGCGCATATCCAACACAGGTGCAACAGCAAAAACTGAGTCTTCCCACCCCAATACTGCAGAACTCTGGGCACCACAGTCACACCTTTCCAGAGAGCAGGCCCCCTGAGCCCCATCACCCCAACAGAAGGTTCCTGGATGCCACTGTGAGTCCCTGCTGGGCACGTGTGATTTCAATTAAGGGTGCAAGACAGCAAAAATTGGGACACTCCCATCCACGCGGCTGACTTCTAGACACTGCAGTTGTGCCTCTCAAGCTTGCAGGCCTACATCAAGAGAAACCAAATAGCTCAAGTAGGGAGCTACACTACATTAACAAGCCCAGGAGAACTGAGAGATTACACCAGTAGCACCATCCCCAAAAGAACCTGGATAGCAAAGCAATTGGATCTACACTTAAAACATTACAAGAAAACATGGGAAGACAAAGAAGCAATCCCCAAACGAAAGAAAAAGAGGAACCACCAGAAAGGGAGTTAAATGAAATTGAGGCTAGCAGCTTATCAGAGATAGAATTCAGAGTAATGGTTATAAGGATGTTTAAATGGCTGGATGACAAATACACACAACTCAATGACAAATACACACAACTCAATGAGAACTATAAGGAGCTGAATAAGAATGTCACCAACATGAAAAGAAACCAATAGGAGATGAAGAACGACATAGCTGCAATAAATAACACAATGGAAGGCCTAAACAGTAGACTGGAAGAGGCTGAGGACCGCATCAGCAAATTAGAAGACAAGGTAGGAAAAAACACACAAACACAGCAGCAACTGGAAAGAAGACTTAAAAAGCAAGAGGAGAGCCTAAGGGAGCTTTGGGACAACACAAAACAAAACAACATTCGCTTAATAGGGATACCAGAAGGAGAGGAAGAGAAGCAAGGAATAGAAAACCTGTTTGAAGAAATAATGACGGAAAACTTCCCTGATACTGGCAAGAAAAAAACCATGCAAGTCCAAGAAGTAGATAAAGTCCCAAACAAGTTGAACCCCAAAAGACCGACACCAAGACACATGATAATTAGATGGGCGAACACCAAAGACAAAGTAAGAATCTTAAAGGCTGCCAGAGAGAGACAGAAAGTTACCTACAAGGGATCTCCTATTAGAATATCAATTGATTTCTCAACAGAAACACACCAGGCCAGAGGGAATGGAATGAAATATACAAAGTGATGCAAAGCAAGGGACTGAATCCAAGAATACTATACCCAGCAAGGCTATCATTCAAAATTTAAGGTGGAATCAGGAGCTTCACAGAAAAAAAAGGGCTAAGAGAGTTTATCACTACCAAGCCAGCAATGCAAGAAATGCTAAAGGGACTGCTGTAAAAAGAAGAAAGACAAAGGCAAGAAGAAACACAAACACTAAGGAAAAATATGACAACAAGCATGTACTTGTCAATAATAACATTAAATGTAAATGGATTAAATGCACCAATCAAAAGACATAGGGTAGCTAAATGGATACGAAAACATGAACCATATATTTGCTGTCTACAAGAGACCCACCTCAGAGCAAAGGATTCACACAGACTGAGAGCAAAGGGATGGAAAAACATTTTTCAGGCAAATGGAAATGAGAAAAAAGCTGGGGTTGCAATACTTATATCTGATAAAATAGACCTCAAAGTAAAGGCCATAAAAAGAGATAAGGAAGGCCACTACATAATACTAAAGAGAGCAATTCAACAAGAAGATATACCTCTGGCAAACATATATGCACCCAATGCAGGAGCACCCAAATACATAAAAAAACTCCTGGAGGATATCAAGGGAGAAATCAACAACAATACAATCATAGTAGGAGACTTTAATACACCAATGACATCACTGGATAAATCCTCTAGACAAAAAATCAGCAAAGAAACAGCAATCCTAAATGACACACTAGATCTGATGGACCTAATTGACATCTTCAGAGCATTTCACCCCAAAGCCATGGAATATACGTTCTTTTCAAGTGCACATGGGACATTTTCAAAAATAGACCACATATTGTGTAACAAGCAAAGTCTCCTCAAATTCAAGAAGATTGAAATCATATCAAGCATTTTCTCAGGCCACAATGGCATAATATTGGAAATAAACTACAATAAAAACATTCCCAAATATTCAAACACTTGGAAGCTGAATAGCATGCTACTAAACAATGATTGGGTTATCAATGAGATCAAAGAAGAAATTAAAAACATCCTGGAGACTAATGACAATAAAAACACAACATAGCAAATCCTATGGGACATAATGAAAGCAGTCCTGAGAGGGAAGTTTATAGCTCTACAGGCCTACCTCAAAAAACAAGAAAAAATGGTAATAAACCATCTAACTCAACTCAAAGAATTAGAAAGAGAGCAACAAGAAAAGCCCACAGTGAGCAGAAGGAAGGAAATAATAAAGATCAGAGCAGAAATGAATGACAGAGAGACCAAAAACACAATACAAAAGATCAAGAAAACCAAGAGCTGGTTCTTTGAAAAGATTAACAACATTGATGAACCTCTAGCCAGGCTCACCAAGAAGCAAAGAGAGAGGACCCAAATAAACAAAATCAGAAATGAAAGAGGTGAAATAACAACAGACCCCACAGAAATACAAAGGATTGTTAAAAAATACTATGAACAACTCTATTCTAACAAACTAGACAACCTGGAGGAAATGGACACATTCCTAGAAAAATACAACCTTCCAAAACTTACTCAGGAAGACTCTAAAAATCTCAATAGGCTGATAACTATAGAAGAAATTGAAGCAGTTATCAAAAAGATTCCAGCAAACAAAAGTCCAGGGCAAGATGGCTTCACAGGGGAATTTTACCAAACATTCAAGGAAGGACTAAAACCTATCCTCTGCAGACTATTCCAGAAAATTCAAGATGAAGGAACACTTCCAAGCTCATTCTATGAAGCCAGCATCACCCTAATACCAAAACCAGATAAAGATAACACAATGAAAGAGAATTACAGGCCAATATCCCTCATGAACATAGATGCCAAATCCACAAAAAAATTCTAGCAAATCGGATCCAGTAGTACATCAGAAAGATCATACAGCATGACCAAGTAGGATTTTTCCCTGTGATGCAAGGATGGCACAATATTCGCAAATCAATAAACATGATACATCACATAAATAAATTGAGAGATAAAAATCATATAGTCATAGCAATTGATGCAGAAAAAGCATATGACAAAATCCAACACACTTTCTTGATAAAAACTCTCAACAAGGATGGGAATAGAAGGATCATACCTCAACACAATAAAAGCCATATATGACAAACCCACAGCCAACATCATACTCAGTGGGCAAAAACTGAAAACCATTTCCCCTAAGAAAAGGAACAAGATAGGGATGCCCACTCTCACCACTCATGTTCAACATAGTACTGGACATACTAGCCATTGCGATCAGACAAGAAGAAGAAATAAAAGGCATCCAAATTGGAAAAGAATAAGTAAAACTGTCCTTATTCACAGATGACATGATACTGTACAAGGAAAAGACTCCATCAAAAAATTATTAGACTTAATAAATGAATTTGGCATTGTAGCAGGATACAAAATTAATGGCAAGAAATCTATGGCATTTCTATATGCTATTAACGAACTTACAGAAAGAGAGACTAAAAAAGCAATCCTACTTACCATTGGCTCCAAAAAATTAAGATACCTAGGAATAAACTTAACTAAGGAGGTAAAAGACCTATATGCGGAAAACTACATGACACTGAAAAAAGAGATAGAGGAAGACATAAATAGATGGAAGAATATACTATGTTCATAGATTGGTAGAATCAACATCATCAAAATGTCCATCTACCCAAAGCAATCTATAAATTCAATGCACTTCCCATTAAAATACCAACGGCATATTTCACAGACCTAGAACGAATCTTCAAAAAATTCATCTGGAATAAAAAAAAGACCCTGAATAGCTGCAGCAATCCTGAGAAAGAAGAACAAAGTAGGGGGGAATCTCAATACCATATATCAAACTGTATTACAAAGCCACTGTTCTTAAAACAGCCTGGTACTGGCACAAGAACAGACATATAGATCAATTGAATAGAATAGAGAACCCAGAAATCGACCCAAACCACTATGCCCAATTAATATTTGACAAAGGAGGCATGAACATACAATGGAGTCAAGACAGTCTCTTTAACAAATGGTGTTGGGAAAATTGGACAGATACATGCAAAAAAATGAAACTGCATCACCAACTTTCACCATACACAAAAATAAACTCAAAATGGATACAGGACTTAAATATAAGATGGGAAACCATAAAAATACTAGAGGAATCCACAGGCAGAAAAATCTCAGACATATGCCGAAGGAACTTCTTCACTGATACTGGTCCTAGGGCAATGGAAACTAAAGAGAAAATAAACAAATGGGACTACATCAAAATAAAAAGCTTTTGCAGAGCAAGGGAAACCATCAATAAAACAACAGGAAAGCCCACTGCATGGGAGAACATATTTGCCAATGATATCAACGATAAGGGTTTAATCTCCAACATTTACAGAGAACTCATACAACTTAACAAAAAGAAGATAAACAACCCAATCAAAAAATGGGCAACTGATCTAAATAGACACTTTTCGAAAGAAGACAGAAGGAAGGCTAAGAGACATATGAAAACCTGCTCAAAGTCACTAATTATCTGAGAGATGCAAATCAAAACAACAATGCTGTACCATCTTACACCTGTCAGAATGGCTATCATCAACAAATCAACAAACGACAAATGTTGGCGAGGATGTGGAGAAAAAGGAACCCTCGTGCACTGCTGGTGGGAATGCAGACTGGTGCAGCCACTGTGGAGAACATTATGGAGTTTCCTCAAAAAACTAAAAATGGAACTCCCATTTGACCCAGTGATCCCACTTCTAGGAATATATCCCAAGAAACTAGAAACACCAATCAGAAACGTTATATGCACCCCTATGTTCATAACAGCACAATTCACCATAGCTAAGATTTGGAAACAGCCTAGATGCCCATCAGCAGATGAGTGGATTAAAAAACTGTGGTACATCTACACAATGGAATACTATGCTGCGGTAAAAAAGGAGTTCCTACCATTTGCAACAACATGGATGGAGATGGAGAGCATTATGCTAAGTGAAATAAGCCAGGCAGAGATAGAAAAATATCACATGATCTCACTCATTTGTGGAATATAATGAACGGCATAGACTGATGAACAAGAACAGATCCAGAGACTGAGAAACGTTGATCAGAACCTCAAACCTCAGGGAAGCAGGGGGTTGGTGGGAGTAAGGGGGAGAGATCAACCAAGGGACTTGTGTGCATGCATATGACCCTAATCAATGGACACAGACAACAGGGGATGGGGCATGATTGGGGGGTAGGGGGTAATGGGCGAATAAGGACACATATGTAAAATAATAATAATAATAATAATAATAATAATAAATAAATAAATAATGAAATAGAAAAGAAATTGTGAGGCAACCAGAACCCCAGAATGCCTGAGAACGTCTTTCTTGCCTTGCTAGCAGTCATCAGCTGTACGGTAATATTACCTGGGGAAAATGGGGAAGTATTTTGGACTTATGTTCCTGACCCTTCATGGGTAAGAGCCCTTACGTGGGCTGATCCCCCGCCTAATGTAGTCACCAATAATACCAAACACCTTGGTCATCCAGGAGGACCATGGGTGGGGCAAGGAAGTATAATTACACAGGGGTCGCCACCCAGCTTCCCTTTGGATGACACAAAATCAAACCACTGCTCCTTTGCGTGTAAACTTAAAGAGAGGTTTCTGGCTTGCGTGGACACCAAAGGAACGGACTATCACTACTTGTTCCTGGGAGAGGTGCAGAAAATGTAACTAAGACCTTGTCTATACAAAAAGAAACTGACAGCCAGTTTGAAATGGAATTGCCATGGCCTGGAGCAAAGAATATCCTTACATGATATTATTCTACAATGTCATTATAATTTTTCCCAGATTTGTATTACCCCCTTCACCTATAATAGTACCTCACACCCTTGGGAATCCATAAAAAAATTATCTTTTTGGTGCTTGGAGACAAAGGTAACACATCTCTTGATATTTTAGAATTACAACAGCATAATGTACAATTATCCCAACAAAACTTAAAACTAATTCTTTGATTTTTTTTATTTTTTTTATTTTTTATTGTTTGAAGTATTACAAATAGTAGTACATATGTCTCCTTTTTTTTCCCCCATTGAACTCCCCCCCAGCCTCCCCTACCCCCCAGTACATGCCTTTACCTGCCCCCCTCCCAGTGTCTTGTATCCATTGGTTATGCTTATATGCATGCGTACAAGTCCTTCGGTTGATCTCTTACAGCCCACCCCCCAATGTCTGGCAGCAATTTAAAAAGGACATGAAAGGATTTAACCCCTTCCACTGTGTAGAGGGCCCCCTGGGAAGGCACCTGAGCATTCTATATTGGCCCCTCTTGCCCTTTTGGCCAAGAGGGACCCTCGTCTCACAATCCAATTGCCCACAGCTGTTGCCTGAGCTTTCTGTTCATGCGGAGGTTGAAGCCTCATGGTGGCTGGTACCATGGATCTGTCTCTCGCCCAGTGGGGTGAGCTGGGCCCTCCCTGGAGAAGAAACCTGGATTCCCCAAGATATGTGATCAGTGCCAGGGTCTCACCAGCAGGCGAGGGGATCCCAAGGCAGGTGCTGGGTGCGGAGGCCACAGGGACATAGGCTACCAAGGAGATAGAACTGAACCTCACATCACCCTGCTTGGCCCTGGAGGATGGCTGGTTAGCCAGAGACGGGTAAGATTCCTCAGGGAAGGAACAACCTAAGACAGGCACAGTCGCAGAGGGGCCATCAGGAGAGAACTAGGGGGTCAACAGAGGTGGTGCACAGACCCTCACTCCCCCAACTTTGCAGGGGCCTGAACCCTCACCCCTTCTGAGGGAGGTCTCCTGCCCTCATGGCTGCTTCACTTCCCATGGCCAGCTCAAATCGGGACCCAGGTAACAGACAGAGACTTGGCCGACAGCAGCTGCCCTCTCACTGCAACAAGACTTGTTTGAGTTGTCTTGTACCCATGGTGTGGGGAAGTGGATTTTTGATATCTAAATCCAGCCTAGCACTAGGAATGCTCAGGGCCTACTCAAGAAGGCAAATAATCCTTTCCACTAATATTTACAGGGTAAAATAAGATTGTTGTTAGAGTATTAAATTTGACAGAAAATAGTAGTTAAGTTCTCAGACTAATTTAAATTGGCTAATTGAAATAAGCAAATATTCTAGAAAAATTAATGGTACTGGACAAAAAGCTGTTCCTAAAGTGTTAACTAAAATTTGTATTAGTAGTTCATCTCATGGTAAAATTGTGTAACATGTAATGAACCTAAAGCAGTCATATTTTAGTGCAAAAAATTAAAATTTAAAAGCTATCAAGACTACATTATAAAATTTCCAAAAGCCTCCTAATATTTAAATAAAAAAGGGGGGATAGTAGAAGAATATCATGTAAGGAAAAATATCCTGTAAGTAAATTACATCTAGAAAATTTTTACTTTAGAAAATTAACTTTCATTTGAAATGCTAACAGCAAGACACCCATGAAAAACACACATGGTGTCAAAACAAGCCAAAGGAAAATCGTTTGGGCAAAAAAATGAAAAAGGATCCCAAGTCAAATTTATAGAAAGGATTCCTTTATTAACTTTTGGTCGAGAATATGTTTGTATATTTACAGAAAACACTTCCAAGACCATGTGGATTCCTGCAACAGAGAGGAATTGACAGGTCTGCTCCAACTACGAAGACAAGATGAGAAACAGTCCAGAGATGGAAGACGCTGAGGACGCCTTGCCATAATAACAGTCAGCAGCTGTGCATCACTGCAGATTGCCCAGGACCAAACCAGAGAGGGTCGGACCTGCATTACCACCATTTGTCTACCATCCAGAACTGAAATATTATTGCTGACATGTACACATAAGGAACTCTTTGACATTGAAATTGGGACTCAAAAGAACTGTTGGCCCAGAAAGAAACTCACTACAGACTGACTCATTTGCCTCTCAGCATAACCATTATTGCTTGTCTCATTTTCAGTTCTTATAAGTGCATTTCTAGTATCACATGATCTCACTCATCTAGGGGAAATAATGAACAACATAAACTGATGAACAAAAACAGACCCGGAGACAGGGAAGCATCAATCAGACTGTCAAACCTCAGAGGGAAGGTAGGGGAGGGTGCAGGTAAGGGGAAGAGATCAACCAAAGGACTTGTATGCATGCATATAAGCCTAACCAGTGGTCACGGACAACAGGGGGGTGGGGGCATGAGTGGGGAGGGGTTTGGGATGGGAATGGGGGTATGAGGACAAATATGTGATACCTTAATCAATAAAGAAATTTAAAAAAAGAAAAGAAAAAAAGAAAAAGAAAAGATAAGTGAAATTAGCGACATTTACACAGTATCCACCATGGACTTGAAACTTAGTGGATAATATGAGGCAAATCTACACATTCATACTAACAGGAGTTGCAGAATGATAGATGATAAATTATTATGTCTTCTATTAGAATGTACATTGCTTCAAAGTGCTTTCACACAGTTACTGCTTGTAAAGAACTGTGGCATACTTTTAAAAATCTGAACTTGGGAAGATGGCGGCATAGGTAAGCACCTAAACTGCTGCCCTGCACAATAATTTCAAAACTACAATTAAAAGACAGAACGGACACCATCCAGAACCACAGGAAGGCTGGCTGAGTGAAAATCCTACAACTAGAAGGAAAGAGGAAAGCTCACGGAGAAGGAGCAGCAAAGAGCTGAGGTACAGAAACACGCGAGCGTAGAGAGGAAGGGCGGCGGAGTGCCTGGCTGTCTTTCTCTAGTGGGAGGGGGAAGGAAGCCCCCGACTGCACTGAACCCCAGTTCTGACTGCACTGAACCTCAGTTCTGGCCGAAACCCTGTGGACCCAGGCTCATACAGGGGGAGTTTGGACTGTCACGTAGAGAGAAAGGCACACAGAGACTCGGAGACTCAGGGGAGCCACGGTGGCAGGGGTCTGGAGGCGCGAGTGTGCACAAAGACTGACTGCGGAGGTTACCACAGGCTATCCCTAGAGGAAGGGAGTCAGAAGCTCCTGACTGCACTGAACCCCAGTTCCGACTGCACTGAACCGTAGTTCCAGGCGAGCCCGTGGGGACCTACACTCTTATGGGGGAAATCTGGACTGTAAGGCGGAAACTCGGGAACCAGGGAAGGCAGAGGTCTGGAGACTCGCACGCAAGGGCTGGGCTGATTGGAAGCCAAGACTGTCTGCTCCGCCCTGAGACTCCACCCCTTCCAAGCAGAGCACAGAGGCTTTTGTAATCTGGCAAGGCTAATCCTATAAGGCTGTCTCCAGCACCAAACTTGTCCCAGCATAGACACAGCTGATCCTCACAGCCAACTGGACTGCAGGTCAATTCCTTCCAGTGATACCAACAACAATCAAGACTTAACTACAATAAGGCTGTACACACAGTCCACAAAGGGGTGCACCAAGAGTGTCCACCTCAGGTTAACTGGGAAGGCTGACCCACTGGGCCATATAGGAAACCTAGCACACAAAGCTACCCTACCAACTCAGGGAAGCAGTGAAAAATGGGGAGATGAAGAAACAGATCACAAACAAAGAAATGGAGGAAAACAAACGACTGGATATAGAATTCAAACCACGGTTATAAGGCTTTTTAAGAATATCCTAGAAAAGGCCAATAAATATAACGAGACCCTCGAAGATATGAAAAAGGACCAACTAGAAATTAAACATACACTGACTGAAATGAAAAATATTATACAGAGACCCAACAGCAGACTAGAGGAATGCAAGAATCAAGTCAAAGATTTGAAATACAAAGAAGCAAAAAACACTCAACCGGAAAAGCAAAAAAAGAAAAAAGAATCCAAAAAGTTGAAGATAGTGTAAGAATCCTCTGGGACAACCTCAAGCGTACCAACATCAGAATTATGGGGGTGCCAGAAGAAGAGAGAGAGCAAGATACTGAAAACCTATTGGAAGAAATAATGACTGAAAACTTCCCCCACCTGGTGAAAGAAATAGACTTACAAGTCCAGGAAGCCCACAGAACCCCAAACAAAAGGAATCCAAAGAGGACCACACCAAGACACATCATAATTAAAATGCCAAGAGCAAAAGACAAAGAGAGAATATTAAAAGCAGCAAGAGAAAAACAGTTAGTTACCTACAAGGGAGCACCCATACGACTGTCAGCTGATTTCTCAACAGAAACTATGCAGGCCAGACGGGAGTGGCAAGAAATTTTCAATGTGATGAATAGCAAGAACCTACAACCAAGATTACTCTACCCAGCAAAGCTATCATTCAGAATTGAAGGGCAGATAAAGAGCTTCACAGATAAGAAAAAGCTAAAGGAGTTCATCACCACCAAACCAGTATTATATGAAATGCTGAAAGGTATTCTTAAAGAAGAGGAAGAAGAAAAAATAAAGAGAAAAATTATGAACAACAAATACATGTCTATCAACAAGTGAACCTAAAAATCAAGTGAATTAAAAATCTGAGCAACAGAATAAACTGGTGAATATAATAGAATCAGGGGCTTAGAAAGGGAGTGGACTGATAATTCTCAGGGGGAAAGGGGAATGGGGGTTCAGGAAGAGACTAGACAAAAATTGTACACCTATGGATGAGGACAGTGTGGGGGAGGTAAGGGCAAAGGGTGGGGTGGGAACCGGGTGGAGGGGAGCTATGGGGGGAAAAGGGAGAAACAATTGTAATAATCTGAACAATGAAGATTTATTAAATTAAAAAAAAATCTGAACTTGGAGTCAGAAAGCTTAAGCTAAGTCTTAAGCAAAACATTTCATTTCTGTTGACTGTTTCTTCATCTTTAAAATAGGGTGTTGTGAAGATTAACTGAGATAACTAACAAAAAGCACTTTGTAAATGTAAAGTGGTAAGATAAGGTAATTTTAGGAGCATCTTATTTAATCTGTGCAACAACTGTGATGTATATAGAGTCTGGGTTTCAGTCACTTCTCTACCATTTATTGACTGGAGTCTTTGGGCAAAGTTATCAGTCTCTTCAGCTGTAAAATGATGAGGCTAATACCCAGCTCATGGGATTGCTCTTAGGTTCAAATGTATAGGCAAGCCTTTGTTCGTAGTAAAGTATTATACCAATATATCTTTTATCATTTTCCTTTCACACATGAAATTGAAGCAACCAGAATTCTGCTGATTCTGTGGATTTTATGATTAACATGTGATATATAGTTCAAGCTGAATGTCAGTTGAACTTGCTCACAAACCTCACAGTTTACCTTCATTCTTTTGGTTAAAATATTATGACTATTATTCTTTTGGTTAAAATATTATGAATTCCCAGACAAAATTTTATTTATCCAAATGCAAGCAAAATGTATTATATAAACAATATAATTTACTTGAGAAAACTGGCACTAATACTCTCCCTGTAAGCATCGATCATAAAATCACAAAGCAATCAGGCAAATAAGTAGTCAATTATATGCTTACATTTGTTATAACTGAAAGTAAAAGACTTACAAAAGCATATGACAAAGACTAATTTTAGGATATACTAATTTAAATTGTTTCCCAAAACAATGTAAACCATTTTACCTATCATAAATAATTTAGAAACATGTTTATAAAACTAATGTCCAAGTCTATTTAAAAGTTTTACAATTCAATTCATCCAAAACAACAAATAATCCTAGCTTTAAAAAAATATTTAACACTAACTATATAAAAAAATACTACCTAATTAACCAAAGTTATATGGTGAATTTGGATCATCCAAACATTTAGACAAAGTCCTGAATTCATCAAATAAGTGCATGATCATTTATTTACTAATGCCAAAACATGTTTAGAATACTAAATAAAGTAATCTGAAGTAGAAGATATACTTTTTGGAATTTTAAAAACATATCTTGTTGTAAAGCAATAGGTTTATCTAAATTAGAATCAACCATTCAAACCACTAGAGTATTTGGTTGAGATCTCACACACTTTCATCTACCCATTCTCCCCATGCAACTCCAGTCTATGATGTTAGGAAATGTGTATCCTCCTGTCGATAGGAACAACCCACTGCAGGGATGTTTCTCGTGGAAAAAGGAAGTTTCTCTTGCATTGCTTTCAGACCTAATTGGCTATGGGAAAAACCAAAGGTCATTGCACAATGCTGAAGTACTTTGCACATTTCAAACTTTAAAGCTGTTTCTATAATTTATTTCAAAATATGGTTAATTATACAAAATAAAAATTTTATATATTGAATGCTTTTCTCTGATCCATAAGCATTTCCCAATGAGTAACTTGTTATATTTATTATGAATATTTGTACAAAAATATGGTGGTGTTCTTAGAATTCTTTATAGGCTAGGTTTATACAAATAAACCTAGATGCCTTTCTAAATTATGGGTGAATAAATTACATTGTAAAAAAAAAAGGTGAGGTTAGAGAGAAGAGACAAGAAAGAAACCTATGTACACATATAAAAACAGAACTTGTACCTCAGATGATACTGGAGATTGTGGTGACATGTTAGCATTATCACTGTCTTGCTAAAATATAAAAATAAAAAGATGAAAAATGAAATTAAAACATGAATGATAATTTAGACATATACAAAGAAAACTGAAAATTGTTTTGATCAACTGCTAAAGAAAATCTGGAAAATACGGTCTACCATCTTGCTACTCAACGTGTGGTCTCTGAACCAGCAGCAGCAGCATCCTCTGAGAACTTGTTAGAAAGGCAGAATCTCAGGCCTCACCCAAAACCTAGTTAATTAGAACCTGTATTTCAATAAGCTCCCATGTGATTCATAAGCACTTTAAAGTTTTAGAAGTGCTATCCACTCACATAATATTTTCCTATAAATTTATTTCCTTTATATATCACAAAAGAAAAATCTTTTCATATTTCTTAGAAAAAATCCATATGTTAAGATAAATTTCTGATGGAAAATGGCATTAATATGTTACAATCTGAGGCAAGAGCACAAAGACATGCAAAAATTCCATCACCCCAAATAAAAACATTTACCTGGGAAAGTATGTGTAGGTAATATAGGCTTAGAAATAATTACAAAGAATTTAATTGCATAAAATAATATTAAGTAGCCCATGTTTTTTGCATGACTACTACCAACCAAATACAAAAATCTTAACATTTAATCTTGAATATGCACACCACACAGGACATTTATTCACCATTCAACAAATTATTACTGACTACTTACTATACACTGAGTGGCCAGATTATTATGATCTCTGAACGCATAATAATCTGGCCACTCAGTGCATATCCTATATAATAAAAGGCTAATATGCAAATTGTCCCCTTGACCAGGAGTTCAACCAGCAGGCAGGCTGGCCAACCGCCCATGTCCCCTCCCCCTAGCCAGGCTGGCCGGACCCCACCCATGCACGAATTCATGCACCGGTCCTCTAATACACACACACACACACACACACACACACACTCTGAGTGGCCAGATTATTATGTGTTCAGAGATCATAATAATCTGGCCACTCAGTGTATATCAGGTACTGTGCTAGACATTAGGAATACAGAAATTTAGTAAAATTATCCACTCAAAGATCTCTCAGTCTAGATGGAAAATAGATTCAGTCATACAGGTAATACAACCTTCTCTCAGTAAAACAAAAGAGCTTTGAATGGCATATTATGAGGCACACATAAGGGGCAATTGGAGAGATGATGGCGGTGGTTGAGATAGGCAAATTTCCTGAGTAACAATAAAAACTGAGTGGGTGTTTACTAGAAAAAGAAAAGAATAGCATTCCAAGATGAGAGGACAAAACAAAGGCACAGAAGCAATGAATGAAGAGTACAGAAAGCTTTTGAGCAGTTCCCTATTTCTGGAGAGTAAGGTGAAAGGAGGGCAAATCGGGATTTGAGGCTGATATAAGCAGGGGCTTGACTAAGGACTTAGAATTTACCCTCCAAGTGATGGGGATACACTGAAGCTTTCTAAGCAAGGGAATGGCCTGATCACATTTGTGTTCTTTGAAACCATCATTGCGGCTGCAGGGAGAAAAGACTAGAGCAAGGGACAGGTGAGCAAGGATGCTACTGCAGTAGTAAAGGCAAGAAATGATGAGGGCCTGTGCCAGGACAGAAAGAGCAGATGTGCAGGTGGGGGTTGTATTCAAAATATTTCAGTATCAAAAAAAAAAGTATGTCTTGATAATTGATTAGACATTGAGGCAGGCAGGACAAAGTGGATAAAAAATATAAAGAGACAGGGAGAACAGCCAAGCTGAATCACTAGAGTTCAGAGTTCAGCAAACGTTTTCTGCGTGATTCCATTTCATAAAATTAAAGGAGTTTTCAGAAGCCCTGCCAAGAACCAACATAAAATTAACTACCAATACCTCCAAACAAACTACACAAAGCTTAAGTATCGATGAGACTATCATCTGAAAAATTCTAGGCTGCTGCATAGCTTAAAATGGTGAGGTAAAAAAATTTATAGTCATGCACAAATTGTAGAAATCTAAGTTTAAATGTAAAATAGAACACAAAATTTGTGGAAAGAGATTAATAATTTCAAAACAAATCTCAACTGACCACTAGGTTGATTTAGTAAAATGTAAAAATTTTGAATTCCTGAATTTCAATTTCAAGACGAATGTTAGAATTCTAAAATTGAACTATTGAAATTACAGAAATTATTGGACATACAGATATTACATGATTAAATTAATACTTATATGATGATGCTCAGTTTTTATTGCTTGAGAAAACCTAGGCATTAAATCAATAACAAAGACACTGAAAGACAGATTACATTTTACTCTGATTGAGCCAACTACATATGAAAAGTAAATATTTCAAAAACTTGGTAATATTACCCTCTTTTCTCACCTCATCATTTTCATTGCCACTTGAACTCTTCCTTGATGATTTATACTGAAAAATATTTAAAACACATGCTGTAATTTTCCTTAAACACAGGAATTCTCTACTAGTAAATTATGAGAGGTTTATTCATATTTTGCTATTTTTATTAAATTATGTTATATTAAGTTTAATTACATAACCAGTTTAAGTGGTCCTACTACTTACTAATAGCTAACACATACAGTACTTTCTATGTGCAAATCATTGTTTTAAGTATTTTACATATATCAAGTAACAATTCCTCCCTAAACCAATCCATTTTTCATTCGTTCCGTTTTTCAACCTGAGGGTTGCCTTAAATCCTCCTTTTTCTTAATCTACTATATCCAATATGTCATCATGTCACTTGTTTTTATCTCAGACTTACTTCTGAATTCTCACAACTATCACCCTATTCTAGGCCCCCATTATCTCATATTTAGTCTGTAATCTCATCATTTGAAAATATCATCCATTATTAAGAAACCTACTGATTTCAGGTAAAAACAAAACAAAACACACCACCACTACATTAAATGTATATATTGACTATATAATAATAGTAATAGTGATAATAGCTAACACTATGCCAGCACTTACTATATACCAGGCACTAATTGAAATGCCTTACATGTCAGACACTGATTGATGTGTGTCACATTTATTAACCCATTTAATTTTCATAACAACTCTGAGGTAAATACTATTATCTTCATTTTAAACTTAGGCATAGAGGTGATATGGTCAATAACAAAAATTGCTATTATGTGAAAAGTGTTTCTTAGAATCAAGGATATACAGTATGACAACCACTAGTGTGTTCTTACTTCAGATTCACCACCACAAATAATCTTGCAAATCAGTGCAGATTAACCTTCTCCAAACACCACTTGTAACTCATGACTCTTCTGTTGGAAAACCCTACTAACTTCTGGATTATGTCCAAATTACTTTGCCTGGCATTCAAGGTTGTATTTAATGGCCCCATTTCCTTATGCAGCTTTATCTTCCACAATTCTTTTTTTTTTTTTTAATAAATCTTTATTCAGATTATTATAATTGTTTCTCCTTTTCCCCCCCATAGCTCCCCTCCACCCGGTTCCCACCCCACCTTCTGCCCTTACCTCCCCCACACTGTCCTCATCCATAGGTGTATGATTTTTGTCCAGTCTCTTCATGAACCCCCCATACCCCTTTCCCCCTGAGAATTATCAGTCCACTCCCTTTCTATGCCCCTGATTCTATTATATTCACCAGATTATTCTGTTCCTCAGGTTTTTAATTCACTTGATTTTTAGGTTCACTTGTTGATAGATATGTATTTGTTGTTCATAATTTTTCTCTTTACTTTTTTCTTCTTCCTCTTCTTTAAGAATACCTTTCAGCATTTCATATAATACTGGTTTGGTGGTGATGAACTCCTTCAGCTTTTTCTTATCTGTGAAGCTCTTTATCTGCCCTTCAATTCTGAATGATAGCTTTGCTGGGTAGAGTAATCTTGGTTGTAGGTTCTTGCTATTCATCACATTGAAAATTTCTTGCCACTCCCGTCTGGCCTGCATAGTTTCTGTTGAGAAGTCAGCTGACAGTCGTATGGGTGCTCCCTTGTAGGTAACTAACTGTTTTTCTCTTGCTGCTTTTAATATTCTCTCTTTGTCTTTTGCTCTTGGCATTTTAATTATGATGTGTCTTGGTGTGGTCCTCTTTGGATTTCTTTTGTTTGGGGTTCTGTGGGCTTCCTGGACTTGTAAGTCTATTTCTTTCACCAGGTGGGGGAAGTTTTCGGTCATTATTTCTTCCAATAGGTTTTCAGTGTCTTGCTCTCTCTCTTCTTCTGGCACCCCCATAATTCTGATGTTGGTACGCTTGAAGTTGTCCCAGAGTCTTCTTACATTATCTTCAACTTTTTGGATTTTTTTTTTTTTTGCTTTTTGCTTTTTCGGTTGAGTGTTTTTTGCTTCTTTGTATTTCAATTCTTTGACTTGATTTTTGTGTTCCTCTTGACTGTTTTTGGGTCTCTGTATAATATTTTTTATTTCAGTCAGTGTATGTTTAATTTCTAGTTGGTCCTTTTTCATATCTTCGAGGGTCTCGTTATATTTATCGGCCTTTTCTAGGATATTCTTAAAAAGCCTTATAAACGTGGTTTGAATTCTATATCCAGTCGTTTGTTTTCCTCCATTTCTTTGTTTGTGATCTGATTCTTTGATGCCGCATTTTCACTGCTTCCCTGAGTTGGTAAGGTAGATTTGTGTGCTAGGTTTCCAATATGGCCCAGTGGGTCTGCCCCCCCAGTTAACCTGAGGTGGACACTCTTGGTGCACCCCTTTGTGGACTGTGTGTACAGCCTTGTTGTAATTAAGTCTTTATTGTTGTTGGTATCACTGGGAAGAATTGACCTCCAGGCCAGTTGGCTGTAAGGATCAGCTGTGTCTATGCTGGGAGAAGTTCGGTGCTGGAGACAGCCTTATAGGATTAGACTTGCCAAATTGCAATAGCCTCTGTGCTCAGCTTGGATGGGGTGGAGTCTCAGTCTTGGCTTCCCGTCAGCCTTGCCCTTGCGCGCAATTACGCGCCTTCAGACCTCTGCCTTTCCCAGCTCGAGTCTCCGCCTGAGAGTCCAGACTCCCCCCACAAGAGCGTGGGTCCCCAGGGGCTCGCCTGGAACTGGGGTTCAGTGCAGTCAGAACTGGGGCTCAGTGCAGTCAGGAGCCTCTGACTCCCTTCCACTAGGGAAAGCCTGTGACAACCTCCGCAGCCTTTGTGCGCACTGGCATGCACGCGCACGCGCTTTCAGTCCTCCACCTTCCCCGGCTCCCGAGTCTCCGCCCGAGAGTCCAGATTCCCCCCACAAGAGCGTGGGTCCCCAGGGGCTCGCCTGGAACTGGGGTTCACTGCAGTCAGAACTGGGGCTCAGTGCAATCAGGATCCTCTGACTCCCTTCCACTAGGGAAAGCCTGTGACAACCTCCGCAGCCTTTGTGCGCACTGGCATGCACGCGCGCGCGCTTTCAGTCCTCCGCCTTCCCTGGCTCCCAAGTCTCTGCCCGAGAGTCCAGACTCCCCCCGTAAGAGCGTGGGTCCCCAGGGGCTCGCCTGGAACTGGGGTTCAGTGCAGTCAGAACTGGGGTTCAGTGCGGTCGGGGGCTTCCTTCCCCCTTCCTCCAGAGAAAGTCAGCTAGGCTCTCAGCCGCCCTTCCTCTCTGCGCACACAAAGACCCTTTGCCGTACCTCCAATTCTCTGTGAGCTTTCCTCTTTCCTTCTAGTTGTAGAATTTTCACTCAGCCAGCTTTCCTGTGGTTCTGGATGGTGTCCGTTCTGTCTTTTAGTTGTAGTTTTGAAATTGTTGTGCGAGGCAGCAGTTTAGGTGCTTACCTATGCCCCCATCTTGGTTTCTCCTGGGGCCTAAATTTTAAAAAAGCTATCTTCCATAATTCTTCAAAAAATAAATAACCCACCTGGTAGCTCAACCACTAATTGGGGGCTGAGAAATATTAGAGGTTACAAATACAAACCTCCTCTGTCTCCACTGTCTCTCCTGTGATTTCTATCAGGGTACTTGTTCTTTCCAGCTGATCCCAGACATAGCTACAATATGCTTTCAATCCATTGTTCCAGGCTGCCACTGAATGGAGTCTGCAATGTGTGAATAAATCCATTTGCTATCCCAAGGTATGATCCCCACTTATGTCACTTATTCTTGGTTTTATTCTACTCCAACAAAACAATGACATTTGTTTAGCAGACAACAGGACTCAAGATGGCATCAGTCATATTGGCAAAGAAGAAAGCTATGGATGTCAATATAAGGGAGCTGCCAAGCTGGAAACTGATGCAGGATTTTACCCCTAAAGGCATTGTTGCAGTGTTTCTAAGAGGTTACTATCAATTGGTATTATAAGTATGTCAATGTGAAGAAAAGGAGCATTACTGTGGTTTCCATTGTGCTGGCAGCTTAGGTACTTTTCCACTACTGCCTTTCTTACAAGGAGCTCAACAGTGAGCATCTACTCAAGTATCACAGAAGAAGGTCCAGTGTGGAGGGCAGAGTCTGCATTCCTGACCATGGCTTTCTTTGCTAGGCACCCCTGATCTTTGCTAAATACTTTCATATTCTAATTGAGAATTAACATCCAATAATAGATGATTAATACAAAACAAAACAAAGGGACATTTGAGTGAATAAAGCTAATATTTATTAAGTGTACTGGTATACTCTGTGGCAAGTGCTACTCTAAGCACTTTACATTACATCATCCAATAGTTACAACAATTCTGTAAAGAAAGATACTATTCTAGAAGCCCCAGTTCTTAACCACTATGCTATATGCTCCCATCTTTAAATCCTGAATAATTAGTAGAAATTTATCAGAAATGAAAGGGCTAATGGGATTCCCAGAAAAGAAAAGCACAAAGAAATAAAAAAGTTCAGCCTCTGCAGAAAACAAAGTAATGTGACTAATGAGGGAAGTGAGTTGTGACAGGAAATAAAACTTAGAGAAGTAGGTAAGTATGGCCCATGAAATTTTTAAGTTGCCCAAACTTTACGTTATTAATAATGGGGAGCCAATAAAGAAATTTAAGTCGGGAAACTCTCAAAAGCTGTGAAACTAGAGAAAGGGGGGTCATTAAGAAGTTATTCCATCTAACTATTTTTTTAAAGAAGTTATTATAATTACCCAGACACACAAAAAAATGAGGATTTCAACAAAAACCAGGGTAACTGAGATGGAGAAGAGGTGATGAATTGGAAAAAAGATGTTCAGTTAACATCCTGGTGCCCAATTAGGTGAGGGAATGAGGGAAAGACGAGAAGGACTGAGGTGTAAAGTTTAGACAATAAAGCAGATACCACTACCATTAACAAAAATAAATAAAGCCCGCTGGCATGGCTCAGTGGTTGAGCGTTGACCTATGAACCAGGAGGTTAAGGTTCATTCCCGGCCAGGGCACATGCCTGGGTTGCAGGCTTGATCCCCAGTGTGGGGCATGCAGGATGCAGTCAATCGATGTTTCCTTCTCATCATTGATGTTTCTATCTCTCTCCCTCTACCTTCCTCTCTATAATCAATAAAAATACATTTAAAAAAAAAGAATAGAAAGGAGCATACCTGGCTGGTGTGGCTCAGTTAGTTGGGCATAGTTGCATGCACTGAAAGGTTGTGGGTTAGATTCCCTGTCAGTGCACATGTCCAGGTTGCAGACTTGATCCCATAGTGGATATGAAGGAGGCAGCCAGTTGAAGTTTTGGTTTCTCTCTCTTCTCTCTTCTCTCTTCTCTCTTCTCTCTCTCTCTCTCTCTCTCTCTCTCTCTCTCTCTCTCTCTCTCTCTCTCTCTCTCTCCTCTCCCTCTCCCTCTCCCTCTCCCTCTCCCTCTCCCTTATCCTCCCTTCCTCTCTCTCTGAAAGTCAATAAAAATATTTTTTTATTTTTTAAAAAATAGAATAGAAAGGAGGAGCAAGTTCCATGGTGAAGGGCCAGGAAGGTGAGACATATTGAATGTGAAATATGTGTAGGGCACCAAGACAATTAGAAATACAGGTTTGTAGACCAGAAGAAGTTCAGACCCAGTTGAATATGAGACATCTGGAGTCATAAAAGTTTCAGAGAGTTTTCAGAGTAATAAAAAAAAGAATGAGACCTTAAAGAGAAAGCAGAAGAAAAGTTAGATAAGAACATAAAAAAGAAAACAGACAAATCAGGGAAGAAAAATGTGAGGTACAAATCAAGAAAGGAGTTTCAAAAAGAAAGATGTGGTCATCACTGTCAAACGCTACTCTGGATTTTGCCTTTAGTAGCTTTATGTGAAGAGATATGGCAACAGCTGAAAAGGGAATCTGGGATAATGGTAAAGATCTGAGCTTATTTATAAGATGGAAAGTAAAGAGGTAAAAGGGACATAGAAAAATGAGCGGATAATTGATAATGGAAAGAAACAGAGGATGATGCAGTCAATAAATAATGAGACTTGTATTATTGTTACTTAACTACTATTCTAATTAAAAATGCCTGTTGCACATGAAAACTTAGAAAGATGCTACTAAGTTTTTATTACTGTACATATTTAAAGGTCCAAAACCTAATATAAACATAGCTTTGAAAATATTCTATAAGGCCAATTTTTTACTAATTCTACTCAGTTGTTCTTGGTTAATATTAGTCTGAATAACTAAAGTTTTATTATAGCCAAACTTAAAAACCACAATAAAAGCCTGCTCAGAAACAGAAAGGTCAGTTCATCTTTGAAGCTTACATTAATTTCACAGGAAAGACAGTAAGTGTGCACAAATTCTGACTCAGAATAAAGCTGGTTATTTCACAAGCCCACTTGGCTTCCTTACTCCATTATAAAAGTAACTATGATCATAAATACATATATATACACATCCACATATATATGTGTGTGTGTGTGTGTGTATATATATATATATATATATATATATATATATATATATATATCCTATCTAATAAAAGAGTAATATGCAAATTGACTGTCACTCCAACACACAAGATGGCTGCCCCCATGTGGTCAAAGATCCTGCGCCCATGTGGACACAAGATGGCCACCACAAGATGGCCAGCAGGGGAGGGCAGTTGGGAGGGCCAGGCCTACAAGGGAGGGCAGTTGTGGGTGATGAGGCCAGCAGGGGAGGGCAGTTGGGAGGGACCAGGCCTGCAAGGGAGGGAAGTTGGGAGGGACCAGGCCTGCAAGGGAGGGCAGTTGGGAGCGATCAGGCCTGCAGGGGAGGACAGTTAGGGGTGACCAGGCTGGCAGAGGAGGGAAGTTGGGGGGGACCAGGCCTGCAGGGGAGGGCAGTTAGGGGTGACCAGGCCTGCAGGGAAGGGCACTTGGGAGGGACCAGGCCTGCAGCGGAGGGCAGTTGAGGGCAACCAGGCCTGCAGGGGAGGGTAGTTAGGGGTGACCAGGCCTGCAGGGGAGGGCAGTTAGGGGCAATCAGGCTGGCAAGGGAGCAGTTAGGCAACAATCAGGCTGGTAGGGGAGTGGTTAGGGGGTGATCAGGCTGGCAGGCAGAAGCCGTTAGGGGTAATCAGGAAGGCAGGCAGGCAAGCAGTTGGAAGCCAACAGTCCTGGATTGTGAGAGGGATGTCCCAGATTGGAGACGGTGCAGGCTGGGCTAAGGGACACACCCCCCATGCACGAATTCCGTGCACTGGGCCTCTAGTGTGTGTGTATATATGTGTGTGTATATATGTGTGTGTGTGTGTGTGTGTGTAAATACTTATCTTGGGGGTTAGTCTTTAAATTAAAATATTGTACTGTATTTATGAAATTAGATGTATTTTATGAGTCACTATAATGTTTTGTCACAATGAGAGTGGGGAAAGACATGTAATGAGAATAGAACCACAGTTGTCTAATAATTACTCACCTCACTAACTACAGATAAGTTTTCTTACCCTCCCCTTTCCATGTTACACTTGTAGCTTGCACCTGCACATAGCTATCTTCTCCATCATGTGTGTATATAACCAGCCAACTGGCAACGGGGGCAGGGGGGGGGGTCAAAGTAGAATTTCTAGGGTGACTGACTGGTCTCCCATACTGCTGGCATTATTGGAATAAGTGCTCATATATGATTCAACCCTGTCTCTGCTTAATTGGCTCAAGTAGTGACAGGTAGCCCAGACCACTAGGTTGTCCAGTTACATATATGTGGTGACTCTGTTGGGACCCCCAGTGGGATTTCTTCCGAGGTGAGTACTGGAGATCCTGCTGGCTGCGGGGACTGGTGAGTTCCTGGAGCTGAAATTGGGACTTTACTTGCAGCGGTCAGGAATTTTCCTGTGGAGTCCACTGTCAGCTCCAGCAATCCCCGCCCTCCCACCTAAGTTGAATCAAGCGTTTTTGTATGACAGGAGGAGGAATCAAGCGTGTTTATATGGCACGAGAAGTATTGCTGCTTCTTGTCTGGGCTTCTTTGTAAGGAAGCATATAGTGCGTAAGGCATGCATTTACTGGGTGAGCCTGATCAGGTCCTGGTGGCAAGAGACCTCCAGCAGTCCTTGTCTGGTCTCCGAGCCCTTTATCTGATCTACTCTGGGAGGAAAGACATTGCTCTGCTTTGGTGTTTCATTTTGTTTTTTAAACGCAGGGCATTCTGAGGTTTCTGTGGCTGGACAGAGTATGGTCTGAAGCTCTTGTCTGTGGCTGTGAGCACCTTTAAATATTGAACATAGAGTGTCTCTGTTGGTGGTTGCTTTGTGTCTCTTTGTTGTCTAATTTAATTTAAAGATGGGGCACATTCCACTTGGCTGGGGGCTCCAGCAGCTGAACCCATGGCAGGGATAGCAGGAACTTCCCAGCAGCTGCCAAGAGTTCTTTATCTCGGGGACACTCCCTGCTCTCCCCTTTCAAGGCATCAGCTGCTAGTAAGAGTTCTTGTCTTTCTGTAATATAACTTTGGTTACAGATGTTATTTTCTTTCTTATCTTTTGGGGACTTGGTTTACACTTCACTGTTTTATGAACATTGGGAATCCTGTCTCTGCTGTTTGGGCTTTGTGCCACTCAGACCTTGTGAAGGTCATTTGCTATGCAGGTTGGTATGAGATAAGATTCTAAGGCTAGTGTCCCAGTCCCTTCTTTTGAGAGTACTCATTTATTTACTTTAGAGGTTGTTTTTGCTTCTGTTTTAAAGGGTGATAAGATCTCTTCTTATATGCAAGATATCATGTTGTTACATCATAAGGATTCTACTCAGGAAAAAATATAAATATATGGGAAATAAATCTTTTAAACACCACCCCCCCCCCCCCGCACTCACCTTTTCTCCAGCCTCCTAGAAGTTTTCAAAGTCATGTTATCCTTGTTACAAAATTTGCCAAGAAAATGCCTTGGGTAATAATTGGCTTTAAAATCTCAGAGTTGTTAAGACATAATGAATAGATATAACTAAAATGGTTTTAATAAAGTGTTATATTTATCTAAACATAGCTTTCCAAAGTCTTTAGTAACTTAGATAGCTTAAAACTTTAGAGTCTTGCTGAGTTAAATATTAAAAAATTATTAAATATCTAGATATTTTGAAATAACAGGATCCTGAAATATTAATTGATCTGAGTTTGCCTACTTTGGGCTTCTTATTGCAGAGAAGTTGGAGAATGGATTTAAATGTATTAATGAATATATCTTACATTTTTATTTGAAGTATATCTCTTAAAATGTGAATGTATTGCTAATTTGAGAAATGTTAATTACTTACTTGTCATGTAAAATTGTTTCTAAAAGTTAAGAATTCTAAATAACTGGAAAGAAGTTATACAGTTTTGATAATAGAAGGAATGAGGTATGGAGATGCATTTTAAAGGAAAAAAGAAAGTAGGTTATTCTAAAACTGGTTATTTCTAAATGGGTACAAAGGTTTGTGAAAATCATAAAAGGGTTGTGAAAAGAAATCTTAAAAGGAAATTATAGGTATACTAAATAATAAATCTAATTAGATAAATACATCTAAAGTAAACTAATAGAGTATTTTAGTTCTTTTCCAGTATGTTAAAAGGGAAGGATACCATGTGAATTGCATTGTAATTAAATCTATAACTGTGTCATTTAAATTTTTTTTGTCATTTACAAACAATCATTGTTTTACTCTGATACATTTACAAAAATGTTACATCTTCTGAAAGATCCATGGAAAGGAATCCGATTTATTTTAAGCTACATATCTTGGAGAATAAACTTTCAGATCAGCCCCTCGAACTGGATGACAATTATTAAAACTCTATAGAGTATCTGGATTTATATAAATACTGGCAAGAAAAATCAGGAAAAAAGGAATTTCACTATAGGACTGAATGAATTAAAAATAATTATAGTCTTTATAATTTTTGAAAGTATTATTGATTTTTAACCTTCTTATTTTCCAGACATAAGGAAACTTTTTACTTTTCTTAAAGTACTTTAATAAATTATACTTTCATAAGCAATATTGAGGCATTTATATTTTTCTCCCTACCTGATTTGGAAACTCTTAATGAGTATTATTGTTCTCATGGCAATATGTTTGTTGGCATAAACCCAATAAGAATCTGTTTTCTTCATAACAGAACATAAGGCAGTTTCCAATTGTGGTTTTATTAGCCAACACTTTGCTGGACTGTCATGTCTGAGAGAGACATCCTAGGACTCTGGATGTCACCAGAAAGCTCTAAGGCAGTGGTTCTCAACCTTTCTAATGCCGAGACCCTTTAATACAGTTCCTCATGTTGTGGTGACCCCCCAACCATAAAATTATTTTCGTTACTACTTCATAACTGTAATGTTGCTAATTTTATGAATCGTAATGTAAATATCTGTGTTTTCCGATGGTCTTTGGCGACCCTGCTAGTGGAACCGCTGCTGTAGAGCCTAAGACCATCGGAAAACACAGATATTGGGGGTCACCACAACATGATGAACTGTATTAAAGGGTCACGGCATTAGAAAGGTTGAGAACCACTGCTCTAAGGAATGAAGACTGACTTTGAAGCCGATAAGCCCCTTAGATAAATAGCCTGGTACCTTGCTTGGTCACATGGTTCATGGCAATCTTTCCAGGTAAGAAACAAAGATTACTTTCCTGAGAGATAGCAAGAAGGAACCTCAAGACACCTGTGGGGACCTAAAAAACTTGAGGAATTCACCCAACCCTATCGGTATTGCAGGCAAAGCCTGATGGTAACTGTGTGGCTTGGCTTCTTTGCCCTGAAAGTTAACTTACTTGTGAGATCCAGCAAAGCAGATTTTAAAAGCCTATATAATGAATTGCCATTCCTGTTGTGTTTATGCAAACAATCAGGCCAAACTGGAACTCAACGTAATACAGTAAATAAATTAGTCTTGATTTGGCTCTTTGATGGAAATGAGGGTAATCTGAGGGAGAAAAATTGTGTTTCAGTGGAAATCATAATACCCAATTGTAGGTAATGAACTCCAATGCAGTTAATGGTCTTCAAAGTTTTGTTTTAAGGTTGTGCCTGTGTATGCCATACAGACCTCAGCACCTGATGACATTACCAGAGATGTTCTAACTGCAATCTATCAGATTGTCACTGTGTGATTTCATTCTGGCAGAAGCCTTACATCTGGAAATCACAACTGATTTATGATTTACTGTATCCATTAACCCTTATGTTTTGTGTTCTTCTGTTTCATAGAATGTATGCTTATGTCCCTGCTTAACTAACTGATTACTCAAACAGTATGAGCCTCACTGTAGAAGCCATCTGCATCACTGTGTCCTAAAAATAAAACTCAATGGTTTGGACTCATAATTAAGTCAATGAAACATGAATGGTCTATCGGCTTCACTTAAAATCGCTTTCCCCTTTTTGGCCCCTTCTTTACTTGTCAGACTGGGAAGACTTCAGGACTCCACCCCCCATCAGCAGGAAGTAGTAAAGAGACCCAACACCCCTTTTCCCTGAAAAAATTCAGAGCCAAAATCCATAAGGGGAAAATTTAATAGGCCAGGACTGATATAGTTCAACAACAAGACATTTTCCACATAAAACTAATCTCATAGATATGAGATGATAACACTAATAGGGGGGAAATGAGAGTGGGGAAGGACATGTAATGAGAATAGAGCCACAGTTGTCTAATAATTATTCACCTCACTAACTATAGATAAGAAGTTTTCTTACAGACCCTGGGAAAATGGAGGACGAAACAAGGCAATAAAAAGATAAGATGCCTCAATGGGGCCATTACTCCAAAAAGAAATACATTTTTGAGCACAGACCAAGGACAGGACACACTTTGATTTGGTTGCTGCACCTGGGCCCTGACCCCCTCCAGGAGTTTTTCTCAAGAACGCTGAACATTCTCTGGTCCCAGGAAAGGGCTGAACTGTTTGTAACATCATAGAAGATTTGCCACCTTGTTATTGGACTCTGAGCTCCTGAAAGCCGGACTGCAGACTCTACCCTCCCCTTTCCACGTTACACTTGTAGCTCGGAGCTGTGCGTAGCTATTTTCTCCCTCGTGTGTACATAACCAGCTAACTGGCAAAGGGGGGTCAGAGCAGATTTTGTGGGTAACCTACTGCTCTCCCATACTGCTGGCATTATTGGAATAAACGCTTATATATGATTCATCCCTGCCTCTGCTTAATTGGCTCAAGTGGTGACAGGCAGCCCGGACCTCTTGGTTGTCCGGTTACAACAATAGTAATGAGATACATTTGAAGGCAAATATATATGGCATTTCAATAAATCAAATATGCTTAAAAGTAACTAAGTATAGTTAGTCTAATGTTCTTTAACTTTTTTGCTTTAAAAGTCAATTGTCAAATACATTCAGAAAATTCATGTACTATGATTTTTATAAGAAATTAAAGCTACTCATTTACATGAAAAATAATTTATAAATAAGAGGTTAGATTTTCATATTTTATTGTGTATCTTATTAAAACAATATGAATACATTTCTGTAAAAGATTTTAAAATAAAGTAATGTCTTTCTTAGATTAGCTTTACTTTGAGAAATGCAGTGATTTTATTTTGGCAACATGGACATTAAATTGTATTTACTAGAGTAGTACATGACAGTGGCCAGGGAGTCTGAAAGAGTTAATATGACACTCCTACAGTGATTTACTTACTCATATAATCTGACCAAATTTAACTTCTTGCTCACATAATCTGGCCAATATGTTGAAACATTTTTTACTTCGTTTCAGGGGCTTCTCTAAAAAACATACTACTCAAAATTACTCTTGGCAACTAGAAGTGATAATTGAGCGACACACACACACACACACACACACACACACACACACACACACTTTTAATAAATATACTGAGTAACAGCACCATAAATAATTTACCATGTAATACAAATAAATCCCATGGCTCAGTCATTTATATGTGTTAAGCAAAAACTGCACAAATCTCTCTATGTTTCATAACACAGCAAAGCAAAAGAAACCATGCCTAAGTGATAATTAGATATAAATCTCTAGAGTAGCATATTTTAATATTTAATGAACTATAAATCCAGATTTATTTCAGTAATTTATCTTATGAATAACCCTTTGAATTATCAGAAAATAGGTAATTAAGAGAACTTTTATTTTTGTAAGAAAGACACTTCATAGAAATCGATATTTTTTATTAGATTATTACAGTTTAATACTTCAATGATATTTTAATCATGAAAATACTGGACATTCTGAGTAATGGTTTATACTTAACTTAGAGAGTAGTATTTCAACTTTATAATTATTTTTTCATTTTAGGAAATAATGGTTCAATTTTGTTCAAGTGTCCTAACACTGACATCTTCTGACTACTGAGCAGAACTACAGATCTCCTCAAAATATTTCCCAGTGACTGAAGCTTATCTTTGTATCTATCCATCATTAAGTATGGAAAAAATTAGCATTTGTTGAATAATGATTATGTAATGGACACTTCAAAGATTATTTCATTTGATCTATTAGCAATTTATAAAATAGCAATATTATAGGAGGTATGTTTAAGCCATAAAAAATAAAATACTTATCAACAAATGATGCTATTAATCAAATTATTGTTTAAAAGGTCACCTCTTATCTATAGTTAGTGAGGTGAATAAAGTCTATTAAGACTTCATTGAGAAGTTCACCTGTAAAATATTTTTAAAACAATAAAATGCATTGATTTGAAAGTGTTTATTCATTTGCTATTAGGCTCTCTACATAAGTAAACAGGCAGCATAGCATACACTATGGGTTCAAATCATGACTTAGATGCTTATTAGCTAAGTGACTGGAACATCGCCTCTCTGTGTCTTAATTTCCCCATCTGTAAAATAAAACTGATAATTGTCTTATTTAATAGGGTTGTTATGAAGATTACATAAGTCAATATTTTTAAAATACTTAGTTCTGGCACTTAAGTGTTTTGATAAATAGACTTTGTATGCTTTTATTATACCAGTAGATTAAATAAATACACTAAAATTCTCTTTTATTAGTTAGAAATACTAAAATTTTCCCCACATCATCAGTCATTCATTAAGTCTTATCTATTACATTTTATTGAATGCTTCTGTTCAAAGTTCCATAAACTAAAAGAGAGGACTTTAAAATAAATGCCAATATATAAATATAACTACAGATCTGTAAAAGGTTGGGATAAATAGATTTCACCATTACTGACCAGGGTTCTGCTTAGAATGTCTTTCCCTCTTCCCTACGTATTATTTCTTCATTATCTCTCGTATTGACCAGGTAACATGAAGCTCATTAAAAATATTCAGCAATTTGCTGAAGGATGAAATTTATCACAGACTTTCTAAGACATATAACATTTTTGTTTTGGTCATATGATACTACTTCCAAATATATGTTATAATCCCATATAAAGAAACAAATCAATGTGCATAAAGACCTACTGGTAGCAAATAGAGAAAAACGTGAAATATATTCCTACTTATTAGTGAGACAAACTTCAAGTGACCTATAATTTAGCTTAGAACTATGTATTCTGATAAAATTATTATTTTTTTAAATATATTTTTATTGATTTCAGATAGGGAGAGTCAGAGAAAGATAGAAACATCAATGATGAGCAAATCATTGATCGGCTGCCTTCTGTACACCCCTTACTAGGGATTGAGTCCACAACCCGACATGTGCCCTGACCGGAAATTGAACCTTGACCTCCTGGTCTATAGGTCAATGATCAACAACTGAGCCACACTGGCTGGGCAATTATTTTTTTTTTAAAATATATTTTTTATTGATATTTTACAGAGAGGAAGGGAGAGGGATAGAGAGCTAGAAACATCGATGAGAGAGAAGCATCGATCAGCTGCCTCCTGCACACCCCCCACTGGAGATGTGCCCGCAACCAAGGTACGTGCCCTTGACCGGAATCGAACCCGGGACCCTTCAGTCCGCAGGCCGATGCTCTATCCACTGAGCCAAACCGGTTTCGGCAGGCTGAGCAATTATTATTATTATTAAATAAAAATTAGGCTTTGGGAAACAGAAAAGGTAAACAAAGACAACATAATTTGTTATTCATGGATGAGAAGCTTGTTTGAACTGTTCATTTGAGTCAGAAATTTCAATAATGGATTCTAACTTAAACTAAAGATTATAACAATTCCATTGACTGGCATCTGCAAATTAGCAAACCTAAACCAAAAATAGATAATATGACAATTTTTACAAATGTCTATCATTAACATTATGCTAACTAAAAATTTGGGATAATCAAGATGGTCTGAGCTTTTAATTTAGTTAAAGGACCACCTTAAGAAATCTACTAATGTAATAAGAAGAAAAGAAAATGGCAGGGGAAATACTGCTAATCATTTTTTAGAACCACATAAATAGCATGTATTTACATAGAAACAATTAAATGCTAATTGCAAATACATGTCTACTATTTATTGAAACAAATCCAATAACTGACCTTCTTGGGGCAATTCTTTTAAAACATTACTACATATTGCTACAACCAGCAGTGTAGCAAACATTACATCTTTCTTGTAAAGAATGTGGCAAATCACAATTCAGATTGATCTACTCATTCTTAATTATTTTGAATTACTAAAATATTATGGATATAACTGGACTATGTTATCTGTATCACGTACATGTAGGAAATTAAGATAAAATAACACATTTACTATATTGTAACTAGAGATATATTCTACCTTATTAGCATAAAACAAAACTGATAAAATTAAAACTAATTATAAAGTAAATTTTACAACTTTAATAAAGTACCTTGAAATATTCTTTTCTAATCTGTTTGCTCCGCCTCCTTTCTTCACTCTGCCAGATTATAGGTTGAGATTCTGGCCACTGTTGTTCATCTGTTTGATCCTTCTGATTTTCTAAGGGCTGTAATAAGATAATTGCTTTTAACTAAATAAATGAGAACAAAATAATAGATATTATAATAATTTAATTTCCTCTTACCTGCCATGTGAGTGGTGATAATGGTGAATTAACTTCATCTGCTGAGAGACTAAAAAATTAAAGATGCCTTAATATGTTAAAATACTTAGAATTACCCTGAGGTATACATTATGAATATGATATTATACACAAGATCTTAGTCAAAAGGCTGAGAAGTAATGAACATGATTTTATAAAATTGTCTTTTTCTTTTCTACCAGAAATCTGAAGAATTTACTCATGCCAATGCTTTGAACTAATAATATAAAACTTAAAGTTGACAAAAACACATTTACTTCCCCAATCAATTATAAACCTTTAAAATAAACATCAAAATGGTCCTATTTAATGTCACCCTAAGCACAGGACAACTCTAAGGACTTTTCAGAGGCCAAAAGAAATATAATTATCTAGAGACATAAAAAGAACATATAATATTTATGATATCAAAATTATTACCCAAAACTACAAAAAGAAAACCAAGTAATTTTTTTTGCTTATTGAATTACTGATTATGAGCCTATAACATTTCATTCTGATACATAGGGCAATGGTAGACATTCTTTTTACCTAGTTTATTTGTGGAATAAGGTAAACTTTATGCAATTGCTAGATAGCAGATTTGAACAAGGAGTTCCTTTAGAAAAAATACACAAACAAATGCCTACTAGTATTATTCAACACTGTTATGAAACTTCTGTAGAGTACAGTAAAAAAAGAACATTTAAAAATTAGAAACAAATTTCAAAAGTTTATAGAAAATGTATTGCCTAAGGGGGAAAAAAAACAAAAACAAAAAGTCTATTATTAACAGAAGTTATAGAAAAATATATAAAAGTTAAGAGCTTTCCTATATGTTAATTATAACAAGTTATAATATATATTAGAAAACACCTCATTTGTAAAGGAAATGAAAAGTAGAAGATACCTAGGGAAAAAATTTAACTAGACATGCACAAGGCCCACATGGAAAAACTACAATTGTCTAGTAAGGAACTTGAGTGACTGGAAAGTTCTTGGACAGAAAGATTAAATATTATAGGTATAACCTTTCCTTCAAACTGGTAGCTGAAATGAGCTACAATAATAATTTTTTAAAATGCAAGAAGTATTTTTGGGCTTGTTTTGGAAATTTGATAAAAGAGTTACACAGTTTGGAAGAATGGATGACCAAGAAAAGTTATATAATAAAGGGACTTATCTACTAGGAAATTACATATAGTCTATTAAGTTACAGAAATACATTAGTACTAGTTTTAGCATCTATAGATTTTTCAGTGGAACAGGCATAGAGGACCACAATTAGAACAACTTATGATAAAAAATGAAATTTAAAAGCATTGTGGAAATGATAGATTATGTAACAAATAGTGATAAGACAACTGGTTAACCAATGACAAAATATAGAAAGAAAAAAGAAAAGGGGGAAGGAGAAAAGGGAGTGAGAAAAAGAAGAGAAGAAGGGAGGGAGAAAGGAAAAAACTAGATTTCTAACATCCTATCAAATACCAAAATTAATGGACTGAAAGATTTATATATAACTAAAGATAAAATCACATAAATATGGGAAAAATTTTTAAATGTTGGAATGGAGAAGGCATATGGGAAAAACAATCAAAACTAAATACTGACAAATTACATAAAATGTAAAAATTAGATTTTGCATTTATTTGGCCAGAATAGAATTAACAGCGAACAGATTTATACCCTCACTGAAAACAATAAAGGAACAGACAAAATATATAAAATTATACTTTGCAAGACATTAAATATTAGGCCAAAAAAAGACATCTATCCCTTAGACATTGGTAACAAATAAGAAAAGCCACACAATTAACTCAGACTGTTGCAGGAAAGAGAATTTCCAGGCCACGGGCCAAAGTGGGGGAACCAAGGTGGGGCCCATGGGGCTCCCTGAATTGAGGAAGCAAAGCTAGGAGCCAGGGAGAAAAAGGTGGATGGAGTTAACAGGACAAAGTAACAAAGATAAGAATACACAGAGAAAAAACTTAAGAGCTCTACAGAGGCATCTAAACTTGGGTATGAAAAATCATCTAACCCTTGAACTAAATTCTGAAAGCCTAAGTAAAAAAGGGAAGAAGAAAGGGCAATCCCAGCAGAGAGACCAGGATACAAAACAGATGTGAAACTGTGCAAAAAAAAAGAAAAGAGTATTGCCTGGCCGGTGTGGCTCCATGGTTGAACATCAACCTATGAACCAGTAGGTCACGGTTAGATTCCAGGTCAGGGAACATGCTTGGGTTGCAGGCTTGATCCCCAGTAGGGGGCGTGAAGGAGGCAGCCAATCAATAATCAATTGATGTTTCTATCTCTCTCTTCCTCTCCGAAACCAATAAAAATATATTTTAAAAATAAAAATAAGAGCATTATTGTTCCTAACTGCAGAGGTGTCAGTGGAAGAGTTCATGAGATGAGGCTCTAAAGGTAGGCAGAAACTCACTTCAATCTGGGTTAAGCCAAACACTTCAAGCTTTATCCTAAAAGTTAGAAAGAACCATTAGAAAATAATAAATGGGAGTCGTATAATCAGATTTGTGTCTAAGAACCATCATTCTTATATCAGTGCAGAATATAGATTTAAAGGTAGGCAAAACTGAAGATAGGAGGTATGTTGGGGGCTGTTGCAGTAATCCAGGTGGGAAAAGGTAGAGCCTGAACCAATACAATTGCAATGGAGAGGTTGAAATAGACACTGGTAATGTTAAGAAGCTATAATTTTCTGTGACTGACTGGACAGGGAGGGGTGCATAAGAGAGATGAATATCTGATGATTCCAAAGTTGCTGACTTGAGTGACTATATAGTGGTACATTCACTCAGGCACAATATATAGGAGAAAAATAGGTTTGGGGAAAAATAAGTAAAATTTGGACTGTGAGGTAGCTAGGAAAAGACATCAGTGGGATGAGTAGATCTGAAGGAAACAAAGTATTCTTTTCTTCTTTAAAAAATATATTTGTATTAATTTCAGAGAGTAAGGAAGGGGGAGAGAAAGATAGAAACATCAATGATGAGAGGGAATCATTGATTGGCTGCATCCTGCATGCCCCCTAGTGGGGATAAGCCTGCAACCTGAGCATGTGCCCTTGACCAGGAATAGAGCCTGGGACCCTTCAGTCCATAGGCCAATGCTCTATCCAGTGAGCCAAACTGGCTAGGGCCAAAGTATTCTTATTACCATGTTAACAAGAGTGTGGTTAAAACCACACTAGGGGGAGAAACCAAGATGGCGGCATAGGTAAACACCTAAACTGCTGCCTCGCACAACAATTTCAAAACTACAACTAAAAGACAAAACAGACATCATCCAGAACCACAGGAAGGCTGGCTGAGTGGAAATTCTACAACTAGAAGGAAGGAGAAAAGCACACTGAGACTCAAAGGAGCTGCAGAAGGCAGAGGTACTGAGACACACGCGTGGACAGAACTGGCAACTGAGTGCACGGCTGGCTTTCTCAAGCAGGAGGGAGACAAAAGCTCCTGACGGCTCTGAACTCCAGTTCCGGGCGAGACTCTGGAGACCCAGACTCATACGAGGTGAAACTGGACTGTCAGGAAAGAGAAAAGCACACTGAGAGTCAGAGGAACTGCAAAAGGCAGAGGTACAGAGGCGTGCGCGTGGAGAGGGCAGGCAACTGAGTACTCGGCTGGCTTTTTCAAACAGGAGGGAGACAAAAGCTCCTGACTGCTCTGAACTCCAGTTCCAGGTGAGACTCTGGGGACCCAGACTCATTTAGGGAGAAACTCAACTGTCTGGCAGTGGGAGGAACTCGAGGGCAGCTTTCTCTCTGAGGTGCTTGCAGCAATTACCATGGGATACTGAGACATGGGCCTATTAGGGCAGGGCTGACAGGAAACCAATGCTGTCAGCTCCGCCCTGAGACTCCACCTCATCCAAGCTGAGCACAGAGGCTTTTGCAAGACTTGTATCATAAGGGTGTCTCCAGCATAGACACAGCTGATCCTCACAGCCAGTTGGCCTGGAGGTCAATTCCTCCCAGTGATACCAACAACAATCAAGGCTTAACTACAACAAGACTGTGCACACAGCCCACAAAGGGGTGCACCAAGAGTGTCCACCTCAGGTAACTGGGGAGGCTGAGCCACTGGGCCCTATAGGACACTTAGCACACAAAGCCACTATCAACTCAGGGGAGCAGCCAAAATGCAGAGACAAAGAAACAGGTCACAAATGAAAGAAATGGAAGAAAGCAAATGACTGGATATAGAGTTCAAAACAACGGTTATAAAGTTTTTCAAGAATTTTCTAGAAAAGGCCGATAAATTTAGTGAGAACCTCAAGGATATGAAAAAGGACCAACTAGAAATTAAGCATACACTGATTGAAATAAAAAATATTATACAGAGATCTAACAGCAGACTAGAGGATCACAAGAATCAAGTCAAAGATTTGAAATACAAAGAAGCAAAAAACACTCAACCGGAAAGCAAAAAGAAAAAAAAAATCCAAAAATATGAAGATAGTGTAAGGAGCCTCTGGGTCAACTTCAAGCATACCAACATCCGAATTATGGGGATGCCAGAAGAAGAGAGAGAGCAAGACACTGAAAACCTATTTGAAGAAATAATGACAGAAAACTTCCCCCACCTGGTGAAAGAAATAGATTTACAAGTCCAGGAAGCACACAGAACCCCAAACAAAAGGAATCCAAAGAGGACCACACCAAGACACATCATAATTAAAATGCCAAGAGCAAAAGACAAAGAGAGAATCTTAAAAGCAGCAAGAGAAAAACAGTTAGTTACCTACAAGGGAGCACTCATACGACTGTCAGCTGATTTCTCAACAGAAACTATGCAGGCCATACGGGAGTGGCAAGAAATATTCAAAGTGATGAATAGCAAGAACCTACAACCAAGATTACTCTACCCAGCAAAGCTATCATTCAGAATTGAAGGTCAGATAAAGAGCTTCACAGATAAGAAAAAGCTAAAGGAGTTCATCACTGCCAAACCAGTATTATATGAAATGCTGAAGGGTATTCTTTAAGAAGAGGAAGAAAAGATAAAAATTATGAACAACAAATACATATCTATCAACAAGTGAATCTAAAAATCAAGTGAATTAAAAACCTGATGAACAGAATAAACTGGTGAATATAATAGAATCAGGGGCATAGAAAGGGAGTGGACTACAATTCTCGGGGGGAAAGGGGTGTGGGGTGTGTGGGAAGAGACTGGACAAAAATCGTACACCTATGGATGAGGACAGTGGGGGCAGAGGGTTGGGTGGGAACCGGGTGGAGGGGAGCTATGGGTGGAAAAAAGAGGAACAATTGTAATAATCTGAACAAAAAAGATTTATTAAATTAAAAAAAACAAACAAAACAAAAAATAAATAAACCACACTAGGGATTCTTGAGCTGGAAAACTGGGTTTGAAACCTCACTGTACCACTTATTAGCTGTGTGACCTTGAACAAGTTATGATAATTTCTGAGTCTCAGTCTTATAAAATGGGGAGGACAACAGTAACAAAATCATCGTTATTGATGAGGATTGAGTGAGATAATACATTTAAAGCACTCAGAAGAGTTATGGATATAAGAAGCATTCAATAAATGTTAATTCTCTCAATGTATACATCTATACCCACTCACAGCCTTGGTCCTTTCCACTCCCATAGGAATGACTCTGGAGTTGAGTCTAGTGTAAATTTTCAAACCACCAAAAACAATAAATAGAAACTTTGAAGGTGTCTAGTTCTCTGGAATTAATATATGTGGCCTTAGAATATGTATTCATATAGAAGAACTCAGTAAAACCCAATTGCAAAGAAAAAAGTAAATAATAACATAGAGAATAAACACAATCAATGATGAAGAAACACATTATTCCTGGCAGTAATAGTAATACACTAAATGTTTGCTGAATTAATAAATGAATAAATGATTCTATCATCAAGACAAAATGCATGTATGAGCACAAAAGGAGATCAAATCAGTATTTTTTTTCAATTTGCTTATACCAAAAGTAAATTTAACTCATGCTGTAACACTTTTCCTCTTTAAACTATCTAGTTATATTAAATCAATATAATTTATTTAATTAAAATCCATATACAGGAACATAACTGTCAGAGCATCAAGTCTCATAAAATATTAAATATAAGGATTAAAATAATTTTATACCTCTTTTCGCATTCCACATTTTCTTTTGGCTTGTTTCTTGTAACGGAAGTTGAATGATTAAGAATCCTAGAATTAAAATTAACACATTAGGCCAGCTGGCGTGGCTCAGTGGTTGAGCGTCAACCTATGAACCAGGAGGTCACAGTTTGATTACCGGCCCGGGCACATGTCTGGGTTGCGGGCTTGATCACCAGTGTGGGACGTGCAGGAGGTGGCCGATCAATTATTTTCTCTCATTACTGATGTTTCTGTCTCTCTCTCTCCCCTCCTCTCTGAAATCAATAAAAATATATTTTAAAAAGTTAACACGTTAATTCCAAAACATATTAAGAGTATAGTATATCATACTTAATAATAGACAAACATGTAAATTGATCGAACCTCTGCTACGCCCATAGCCAATAAGAGTGAGTATGCAAATTAACCCAACAAAGATGGTGGTTAATTTACATATGCAGGCGCCCAGCAGCCTGGGTCCCGGGAACTTTCTCGGCACCCAGGTCACTCCGAGGTAGGCCCCACGTGGGTCCTGAGCAACCTGGGAAGGGCCTGAGCCAGGGGGCTCCTGAGCAGGGGCAGAGCGGGTGATGAGAGGGGCCTGGGCAGGGGCAGAACTGGTGATCGGAGGGAGCTGGGGGGCCCCTGCCCAGGTCCCGAGGCTTTAGGCCTTGGCAGGGGTGGAGCCAGTGATCGGTGGGAGCTTTGGGGCCCCTGCCCAAGGCCCGAGGCTTTAGGCCTTGGCAGGGGTGGAGCCAGCGATCGGAGGGAGCTGGGGGGACCTTGCCCAGGCCCCAAGGCTTTAGGCCTTGGCTGGGGCAGAGCTGGCGATCGGAGGCGATTGGATCAGTGTGGACTACAGAGGAAACACCTTTTCTGACAGCTCATTGGCTAAGCTCCCTGTATGCCACTGGTAATATTCTTAGTAGCTTGGGTATAAGAATCCAAAAAGGTGACCTAGGGTTTTTTCACCACACTCCTGGAGTAAAAAAAACGAAGGTCCGTGGCTGAAGGGCTAAGAAATGTCATATCCTGCCCTAGCCGGTTTGGCTCAGTGGATAATGCCTAAGCCTGCCAACCGCAGGGTCCGGGTTCGATTCTGATCAAGGGCATGTACCTAGGTTGCAGGCTCCTCCCTGGCCGGGGCCCAGGTCAGGGCTCATGCAAGAGGTAACCAATCAAAGTGTCCCTCTTACACTGATGTTTCTCTGTCTCTCCCTCTCTCTCTCTTCCACACTCTCTAAAAATCAATGGAAACATATCCTCAGGTGAGGATAAAAAAAAAAAAAAAAGAAGAAAGAAATGTCATATCCTATGAAAGACACATCTTGAAAATGCCTAAAGAAAGTTGTCGAGGGAAAACCAAGATGGCGGCATAGGTAAACACCTAAACTGCTGCCTCGCACAACAATTTCAAAACTACAACTAAAAGACAGAATGGACACCATCCAGAACCACAGGAAAGCTGACTGAGTGAAAATTCTACAACTAGAAGGATAGAGAAAAGCTCACAGAGAATTGGAGGTACGGCAAAGGGTCTTTGTGCGCGCGGAGAGGAAGGGCGGCTGAGAGCCTGGCTGACTTTCTCTGGCGGAAGGGGGAAGGGAGCCCCCGACCACACTGAACCCCAGTTCTGACTGCACTGAACCCCTGTTCCGGGCGAGCCCCTGGGGACCCACGCTCTTGTTGGGGGAGTCTGGACTCTCAGGCGGACACTCGGGAGCCGGGGAAGGCGGAGGACTGAAAGTCCTCTCGCGCCAGTGCGCACAAAGGCTGCGGAGGCTGCCACAGGCTTTCCCTAGCGGAAGGGAGTGAGAGGCTCCTGACGGCACTGAACCTCAGTTCTGACTGAAGTGAGCCCCAGTTCTGACTGCAGTGAACCCCAGTTCCAGGCGAGCCCCTGGGGACCCACGCTCTTGTGGGGGGAGTCTGGACTCTCGGGCGGAGACTCAGGAGCCGGGGACGGCGGAGGACTGAAAGTCCGCTCGCGCCAGTGCGCACAAAGGCTGCGGAGGCTGCCACAGGCTTTCCCTAGCGGAAGGGAGTGAGAGGCTCCTGACGGCACTGAACCTCAGTTCTGACTGAAGTGAGCCCCAGTTCTGACTGCAGTGAACCCCAGTTCCAGGCGAGCCCCTGGGGACCCACACTCTTGTGGGGGGAGTCTGGACTCTCGGGCGGAGAATCGGGAGCCGGGAAGGCAGAGGACTGAAGGCACACACGTGCGCGCAAGGGCAACGCTGACGGGAAGCCAAGACTGAGACCCCACCCCATCCAAGCTGAGCACAGAGGCTATTGCAATTTGGCAAGTCTAATCCTATAAGGCTGTCTCCAGCACCGGACTTCTCCCAACATAGACACAGCTGATCCTTACAGCCAACTGGCCTGGAGGTCAATTCTTCCCAGTGATACCAACAACAATAAAGACTTAATTACAACAAGGCTGTACACACAGTCCACAAAGGTGTGCACCAAGAGTGTCCACCTCAGGTTAACTGGGGAGGCAGACCCACTGGGCCAAATTGGAAACCTAGCACACAAATCTACCAACTCAGGGAAGCAGTGAAAATGCGGCGTCTAAGAATCAGATCACAAACAAAAGAAATGGAGGAAAACAAACGACTGGATATAGAATTCAAAACCACGGTTATAAGGCTTTTTAAGAATATCCTAGAAAAGGCCGATAAATATAACGAGACCCTCGAAGAGATGAAAAAGGACCAACTAGAAATTAAACATACACTGACTGAAATAAAAAATATTATACAGAGACCCAAAAACAGACAAGAGGAACACAAAAATCAAGTCAAAGAATTGAAATACAAAGAAGCAAAAAACACTCAACCAAAAAAGCAAAAAGCAAAAAAAAAATCCAAAAAGTTGAAGATAATGTAAGAAGACTCTGGGACAACTTCAAGCGTACCAACATCAGAATTATGGGGGTGCCAGAAGAAGAGAGAGAGCAAGATACTGAAAACCTATTTGAAGAAATAATGACCGAAAACTTCCCCCACCTGGTGAAAGAAATAGACTTACAAGTCCAGGAAGCCCACAGAACCCCAAACAAAAGGAATCTAAAGAGGACTACACCAAGACACATCATAATTAAAATGCCAAGAGCAAAAGACAAAGAGAGAATATTAAAAGCAGCAAGAGAAAAACAGTTAGTTACCTACAAGGGAGCACCCATACGACTGTCAGCTGACTTTTCAATAGAAACTATGCAGGCCAGACGGGAGTGGCAAGAAATTTTCAATGTGATGAATAGCAAGAACCTACAACCAAGATTACTCTACCCAGCAAAGCTATCATTCAGAATTGAAGGGCAGATAAAGAGTTTCACAGACAAGAAAAAGCTAAAGGAGTTCATCACCACCAAACCAGTATTATATGAAATGGTGAAAGGTATTCTTAAAGAAGAGGAAGAAGAAAAAAGGAAAGATAAAAATTATGAACAACAAATACATATCTATCAACAAATGAACCTAAAGATCAAGTGAATTAAAAACCTGAGGAACAGAATAATCTGGTGAATATAATAGAATCAGGGGCATAGAAAGGGAGTGGACTGATAATTCTCAGGGGTAAAGGGGTATGGGGGGGTTCATAAAGAGACTGGACAAAAATCATACACCTATGGATGAGGACAGTGGGGGGTAGGTAAGGGCAGAAGGTGCGGTGGGAAATGGGTGGAGGGGAGCTATGGGGGACAAAAGGAGAAATAATTGTAATAATCTGAATAAAGATTTATTTAAAAAAAAAAAAAAAAAAAAAAAAGAAAGTTGTCATTTTTTCATGGTGAAGGGACTGGAGTCCGTGTTGATGAAAACACCTTGGTGGCTGCGGTGACTGGCAGTGGCTGCAGCAGCAGGGTGATGGGGCTGGTGCCTTCCCCTGATCAGCCGGGTCACCTCCGACAAAGGGAGGCCAGACTGTGGCTTAAGCCCGTTCCCCGGGGGAACGGGCCTAAGCCGTCAGTGGGACATCCCCTGAGGGCTCCCAGTATGTGAGAGGGGGCAGGCTAGGCTGAGGGACCCCTCCCTGCCCCAGTGCATGAATTTCGTGCACTGGGCCCCTAGTACATAATATAAAAGATCTCCATAATAAACTGCATCAGTTCCATGAAATTTTTTTGCTAGGAAACAATATTTAAATATTATTTAGATCAGATGCCCAATAAGTGCACTGACTATTATGAAGGAATGAAGCTCACCAACTCTTCCATGCATCTTCTTTTATAAACCCATTTTCAAGGCTTGGATATCTTCTAGGCATGCTACTAGTGCCCTGTGCATATCTAACTTTTGGCTAAGACAGACGATAAAGAGATGCAGATTGTTTAGGTACCATTAAGACTGAATTAGTTTTCCCAGCACAGTAAATTATAGGGTTATGTTGATGTAATACATCATCATTTTGCCAAAAGCCAAAAAAAACCTTAATTCTAAATACAAAACCAGTACTACAGTTAAATTATCTGGGGGGAAGAAACCCACAATTAATCACATTTTTAACAACCAGATGAAACAGTATTCAAAGAAAACCAAAAAAGAAGAAAAATAAAGAATAATAAACTATTGTAGGCGAGAACTATTTGTCCATAATTTTGTATAATTCTAAGTATTAATTTCAAAGTCAAAAGTAATGATTATCTTCCTTTAATATAATCTATTTAAGAGTTATTAATATTTACTTATTATAGATATAAATATAGCTAAATTTTCTATTTTAAAGTTTAGTTTTATAAGGAATAAAATCTGCCTTTTATTCAAAACTAGAGGCCTGGTGCACGCATACACAGGTGGGGTCCCTCGGTGTGGCCTGTGGGGATCGGGCTGAAACTGGCAGTCCAACATCCCCCAAGGGGTCCCAGATTGTGAGAGAGCACAGGCCAGGCCAAGGGACCCCACTGGTGCACAAATCCGTGCCCCGGGCCTCTAGTATATATGTAAAATCTTTGGTTAATCTCTTCCCACTGTCCCCCCTCCCACCTTCCCTCTGGGATTCATCAGTCTGTTCCATGTTTCCATGACTGTGCATTGAGCATCTACCCCCTAGTGGTCAGTGTGCGTCATAGCTACCAGTCGAACAGTAGAATGGTTGCTTAGGCTTTTATATATCTACTAGAGGTCCGGTGCACAACATTTGTGCACTGCCCAGCATGCACTCTTTCTCAGTCTGGGACCCCCAGGGGGTGTCCTCAGGGAGCACTACTCAGCTAGAAGCTGGGCTCACTGCTCCTTAGCATTGCAGCGGAGGCGGGAGAGGCTCCCGCCACCACCGCTGCACTCGCCAGCCATGATCCTGGCTTCTGGCTGAGCGGCACTCCCCCTGTGGAAGCGCACTGACCACCAGGGGGCAGGTCCTGCATTGAGTGTCTTCCCCCTGGTGGTCAGTGTGCATCATAGCGACCGGTCATTCCGCCTTTCGGTCAATTTGCATATTAGGGTTTTATTATATAGGATAGATAAAATCTTCAGACATCAACTATAAAAACACTATAGATAGAAAAGAATTTCAAATCAAACCTACATATTGACTACTAAAATATATAATGAAATAAATATAAATTGGTAATTACAGAAAGATGGTTAACATAAAGAATCCCATTTCCATTACCCCGGATTCCTCACTAGCCTTGAATCTAGTAGAGTTTCACTAGGAAGAGTCACAGTGAAGTGCAAAGGACATGCATCATAGGCAAAGCAGTGTAGCTTGGTACCAAACAATTTTGAGATTTAATGATACATTTATTCTTCTTTCTATGGGCATACATTAAAATTATGCTGAATCCCCAAATGCAGAATTGAGGTAATAAAATATCTAAGATTATTAGGAAAAAATATATCTTTAAATAGTGACTTTTAAAAAGGAGATGTAGCAGTGTGTATGTACTATGTGGGGTGGGGTGGGAATGTCAGAATTATTCCAGGGAGTGGGTCAAACTACAACGCCCTTCACAACAGTAAATTCTGAATTCTCCCCGACACCACACTCACTAGCATTTTGATAATTGATATGTATGAGTTATATTGGAGCAGAAAGGAAAAATAGTTGAAATCCACTTACCTACAAAACGTATTTTATGTACTTAAGAATGCTCCTAAGTAAAATTTTGCTATGTACATTGATATTTAGTCTTTTACTCTGTGATACTCAAAGTAAAAATAAACATGTGTTTTATTTATTCTAGATAATACATTTCCCTAATGCAGTTACCGATACTGTATTTTAAGTATAAGACTAAACAATTCAGTTGCATCAACCTGGTCCTTTAATACATAAGGCTTCCACAAACTCCAGATACCTTGATGCACACGTTCTGCTTTTCTGGTCCTCTGGATGAGTTTTCACTGAATGATGCTCTATAACATAAAGGCCTTCATCTGTATTCACATTTCATGTACATCAACCAAACCAAAAGATGGGAGAAGAAAGATGTTTTGGGAGAGGACAGGGAAGTCATTAGTAAAGCGAACAGAAAGAAAGAATGGATAGATTTCAAGGGTTGAGAGAACTACCTGATTAGTTACAATGAACTAGGTTAACATGATGCTTCTCAAACTGAAATGTTCATATGATCAGAAAAAAAAAATCATATGAAACAGGTAATGTACATAATTTCTATAATTCTAAGACAAAATAATAAACTTCTCAAAATCTGATTTTGCTTTCCATGATTGTTAATTATACTTCATTATAATTTTTCATAATCACTTTTTTATTTATTCACATTACATAATATTCAGAAGCACATCTTTTCACAATAGGTAAAAATTCTCAGGAAACACTTAAAAGCAAATAAAATAATTATTAAAAAGAAAGACATAATAGAAACTACTATAGAACAGAATAAGTTAGCAGAAATGAACATGAAATGGGAATCAGTGAACTCAACCCATTCATTGCAAAAGCCCGCATATATTGTAACCCTTTCTTTAAGGATGATAACCAAACAAATTTTAAGAAGCCAGCTAAACATCTGCTTATAAATCCATGTAATAAAAAATCAGTATAAGGAAAAGAGCAATAGCCTCGCCTCTAATACTAACATACAAAAGTAGAGTTGGTGAATATGTAAAGAATTGGCTAAATAATTTACAGAGTAATAATATTAAGACAATTTTAAGACAATAGTTATTTTTAATTTCTGAAATTATAGTGAAGGTAAAACTATGACTTGCAGAATTGCTATTTTAATATAGACAAGATCACTGATTCAGGGGAATTTCAATTCACTCAAATACAAGTAGAAATAATCCATTGTTTTAACAAGAAAGATAAAGATTAGCTTTTGAAAATTCAACAATAAACTGTCAGTACAAAGTAGCTTAATCTATGCATCTTAGACAAAGAGAGGGAAGTCTTCTAAATAACTAGGCTTCAGACTTTGAACATTTATGAGTTATCTACTTGATACTTTATTTGCTGATCTCTTTTCCCACTCCTTTTGATTAATAATTCTGCACAATATCCTCTTGTTTCCTAGGATAGTTAAATCCACCAAGTACTAGTATAAACTTTCTTAAACAATCAAAGATATTGATAAAAATAGTATGAACTAATAAACAAGTGGCAAGCTGCTTTAAGAAAATAATCACTGAACTAACATAAGAAGTTTTTTACTTGCTTCTAAGTTGGAGGACATGCATGGCTTCTTTTAGCTGAGAGCTAACACTGTATTAACCTTCCACAAGTAGCTAGGTAAAGAACAGTTCAGTAGTGGCCTGGCCCGTGTGGTTCAGTTGGTTGGGCACTGTACTGAAAAGTTGCTGGTTTGATTACTAGTCAGGGCATATGCCCAGGTTGCAGGCTTGGTCCCCAGTAGGGGGTGTGCAAGAGGCAGCCAGTGCTGTAGATGTTTCTCTCTCTCCCTGTCCCTTTCTCTCTAAAAATCAGTAAAAAAATTTAAAAAAATAAAAATAATAAAAAATAACAGTGAAGTAGTATACAAAGAAGGAAATCTAGGTGATACTTTGTGATATGCAAGGGTAATCTTACCCCAGATAAATTCCTTTAAATCAAGACGAACAACAAACAAACAAAAATATTCTAAGGAATGTGTGAAAACCTAAAAATAAATGTTTCTACTGCTGGTTACAATGTTAATTAGCATTTTAGATTCATTAATAAAGTTGCAATCTAAAACACCACACAGTGTGAAAGGGGAAAATCTACAAATTACATCAAATCCTCTAAGGAATACATCCTTTTGCAAGATTAATTTTGATTTTTGAACTCACTCAAATTCAAGTATTGTAACACTATAAATAAAAATTTATAATTATCTACATTTAGGACAGGTGAGCAATAAAAATGTATTTTAGAAGGGAAGAAATCATTTAATGGCAAAAATACTAAATTTGGCATAAAAAAATTCTGAGATCAGTTTAAGTTCAGCAATGAACAGAACTGGCTAGGGATATAATTTAAATTGTCTATAGATTATAAACTTTTAAAAAATATTAATGATGATAGCATTCTTTTTATTTTTATTGATTTCAGAGAGGATGGAAGAGGGAGAGTGAGATAGAAACATCAATGAGAGAGAATCATCTATTGGCTGCCTCCTGAACCCCTCCTACTGGGGATCATGCCCGCAACCAAGGCATGTGCCCTGACTGGGAATTGAACTGTGACCTCCAGGTTCATAGGTCAATGCTCAACCACTGAGCAACACTGGTCAGATGGTAGGGGCTGTTTTGAACTAATTACCAAACTATCACAAAAACAAGACCTATGAAACATTATTTATGTTGTATTTAGACTACAAAAATTAATTCAAGTCACAGGGATACATGAAAAACTAATATTATAATAACAGAAAATTGAAAAGATAGAAATGTTATACATTACAATGTTAAAATCTAAAATCATATGTTTAAATGCAATTCTTAACACAATGAGAGAAATGGATATTGTTGTGTGTTCTTGTAAAATCAATATACTCTGCCAATAATGATAAATATAATTCTTTACCTGCCATGTAGAAGAAATAGAAACTCAACTATTTTTCAAAGCTACACAGAGTGGGAGTGAACCATGGGAGCAAGTAATACTTGAATTATATTAGATGGGCAGAAACATACACAGCCTCCTAAATAGCTAATTTTTTATTTTTTTTAATTTTTTTATTTATTTTTAATAAATCTTTATTCAGATTATTACAATTATTTCTCCTTTTTCCCCCCATAGCTCCCCTCCACCCATTTCCCACCCCACCTTCTGCCCTTACCTCTCCCACACTGTCCTCATCCATAGGTGTATGATTTTTGTCCATTCTCTTCATGAACCCCCCATACCCTTTTCCCCCTGAGAATTATCAGTCCACTCCCTTTCTATGCCCCTGATTCTATTATATTCACCAGATTATTCTGTTCCTCAGGTTTTTAATTCACTTGATTTTTAGGTTCGCTTGTTGATAGATATGTATTTGTTGTTCATAATTTTTCTCTTTACTTTTTTCTTCTTCCTCTTCTTTAAGAATACCTTTCAGCATTTCATATAATACTGGTTTGGTGGTGATGAACTCCTTCAGCTTTTTCTTATCTGTGAAGCTCTTTATCTGCCCTTCAATTCTGAATGATAGCTTTGCTGGGTAGAGTAATCTTGGTTGTACGTTCTTGCTATTCATCACATTGAAAATTTCTTGCCACTCCCGTCTGGCCTGCATAGTTTCTGTTGAGAAATCAGCTGACAGTCGTATGGGTGCTCCCTTGTAGGTAATTAACTGTTTTTCTCTTGCTGCTTTTAATATTCTCTCTTTGTCTTTTGCTCTTGGCATTTTAATTATGATGTGTCTTGGTGTGGTCCTCTTTGGATTCCTTTTGTTTGGGGTTCTGTGGGCTTCCTGGACTTGTAAGTCTATTTCTTTCACCAGGTGGGGGAAGTTTTCAGTCATTATTTCTTCAAATAGGTTTTCAGTATCTTGCTCTCTCTCTTCTTCTGGCACCCCCATAATTCTGATGTTGGTACGCTTGAGGTTGTCCCAGAGTCTTCTTACATTATCTTCAACTTTTTGGATTTTTTTTTTTTTGCTTTTTGCTTTTTCGGTTGAGTGTTTTTTGCTTCTTTGTATTTCAATTCTTTGACTTGATTCTTGTGTTCCTCTATTCTGTTTCTGGGTCTCTGTATAATATTTTTTATTTCAGTCAGTGTATGTTTAATTTCTAGTTGGTCCTTTTTCATATCTTCGAGGGTCTCGTTATATTTATCGGCCTTTTCTAGGATATTCTTAAAAAGTCTTATAACCGTGGTTTTGAATTCTATATCCAGTCGTTTGTTTTCCTCCATTTCTTTCGTTTGTGATCTGATTCTTTGACCCCGCATTTTCACTGATTCCCTGAGTTGGTAAGGTAGATATTTGTGCTAGGTTTCCAATATGGCCCAGTGGGTCTGCTTCCCCAGTTAACCTGAGGTGGACACTCTTGGTGCACCCCTTTGTGGACTGTGTGTACAGCCTTGTTGTAATTAAGTCTTTATTGTTGTTGGTATCACTGGGAAGAATTGACCTCCGGGCCAGTTGGCTGTAAGGATCAGCTGTGTCTATGCTGGGAGAAGTTCGGTGCTGGAGACAGCCTTATAGGATTAGACTTGCCAAATTGCAATAGCCTCTGTGCTCAGCTTGGATGGGGTGGAGTCTCAGTCTTGGCTTCCTGTCAGCCTTGCCCTTGCGCGCATGTGCGCTTTCAGTCCTCCGCCTTCCCCAGCTCGAGTCTCCACCTGAGAGTCCAGACTCCCCCCACAAGAGCGTGGGTCCCCAGGGGCTCGCCTGGAACTGGGGTTCACTGCAGTCAGAACTGGGGCTCAGTGCCGTCAGGAGCCTCTGACTCCCTTTCACTAGGGAAAGCCTGTGGCAACCTCCGCAGCCTTTGTGCGCACTGGCACGCGCGCGCGCGCTTTCAGTCCTCCGCCTTCCCCGGCTCCCGAGTCTCCGCCCGAGAGTCCAGACTCCCCCCACAAGAGCGTGGGTCCCCAGGGGCTCGCCTGGAACTGGGGTTCACTGCAGTCAGAACTGGGGCTCAGTGCAGTCAGGATCCTCTGACTCCCTTCCACTAGGGAAAGCCTGTGGCAACCTCCGCAGCCTTTGTGCGCACTGGCCCGCGTGCGCCTTCAGACTTCTGCCTTTCCCAGCTCGAGTCTCCGCCCGAGAGTCCAGACTCCCCCCGTAAGAGCGTGGGTCCCCAGGGGTTCGCCCGGAACTGGGGTTCAGTGCAGTCAGAACTGGGGTTCAGCGCGGTCGGAGGCTTCCTTCCCCCTTCCGCCAGAGAAAGTCAGCCAGGCTCTCAGCCGCCCTTCCTCTCTGCGTGCACAAAGCCCCTTTGCCGTACCTCCAATTCTCTGTGAGCTTTCCTCTTTCCTTCTAGTTGTAGAATTTTCACTCAGCCAGCTTTCCTGTGGTTCTGGATGGTGTCCGTTCTGTCTTTTAGTTGTAGTTTTGAAATTGTTGTGCGAGGCAGCAGTTTAGGTGTTTACCTATGCCACCATCTTAGTTTCTCTCCTCTCATAGCTAATTTTTTAAAAAGGCTCATTAGAGTCCGGCTGATGTCAATCAGTGGTTGAGCATCAACCCATGAGCCAGGAGGTTACCGGTTCGATTCCCAGTCAGGTCGCATGCCTGGGTTGTGCGCTTGATTGCCAGTGGGGTTGAAGAGGAGGGAGCCAATCTATTTTCTCTCTCATAGATGTTTCTATTTCTCTCCCTTCCTCTTTTGAACATCAATAAAAACATTATTTTTTAAAGGCTCATTAGAAATGAATCACAGAAGATGATGAGAAAATAAACTTCATAGAAAAGGGTGACAGAAAATTATTGTAGAGGAAAAATGTGAACTGGGAATAAGGATACATTAGATAGAAGGGATAAAGATGAGTGATATTTTCTAATATAGTTTTTAATTCTATAAATGTAGTAGCTGTGCAAAAAAAAATGCTAGTGACTAATAAAAATAGTGGAACCTAAAACCACACATTTGTCATTTGATAAGTTATAATAGTAATTATTTTTCAAAGCATATTTAAGCAAATGCCAGTATACTTAAATTTTAAATGTCCCAAAACATGGTCATGTGATCCATACACATTTATTGTTTTCAATAAGTGAAGTAAATTATCTACATTTATTAGTTATCAATGTTAAATGTATAAAAATTATTCTTTTAATTTTCTCAAAACAAAAAACATTTCAGATCTTCTTTATTTTAGGTTGGACTGAGCAACAACATTTACATCAAAAACAAGCATATTATCACAAGGTTTATAATCCTTTGTTAACTCCTATTAGGTCTTCCCTATAGACATTAATGCTCCTTTTAAAAAATATTCAATTTATTTAAAGTAAAAAGGCAGTTCACCTATTACTCCCATCCACAACTTCATCCAAACCTCAAATAAATAATCTTTATTATTTCAAAACTATAAATGTAGTACTCTCAGTATATGAGAAAGGTATTAATAGCTGACCCTCAGCAGCACCTAAACTTTTCCCACCACAAAGAGATAGGAGTCTACTAGAAACCCAGTGCCCTCTTAAAGGTCCAGCACAAAAAGGACACAGCCACTCAGAGTAAGGTCTATCACAAAAAGGTTCAGCTCCAGAGGAAGGAGGGCAGCTTGGAGTGGACTAGAGTCATGTGAGGAGATTGGGTTGTGTGGCTCCAGAGCGAGAAGGCTGAAGGGACAACTGCCAGGGTCCTGTGATGAGTCCCACTCCCACACCTCAAACACTATCTTTCTTGGGTCAACACTCCCCTCCATACAGCATCAGCTTGGGGGAATGTAATTGCCCCATCCTCCAAACTCCCTGTTGCACTGTGCTACTGACCTCACACTCTGGAGAAATCAGCTGCCTGGGCCCCTTGTGCAGATGTCCAGGCAGACTCAGGTTGTGTCAAAGACTAAGCTGTGTGGTTCTGGGGCGGGGGTCATTCCCTGTTCCTGCAAACTTCACCAGCAGAGCACCTGACAGGGGACCCACTAGACTAGGGGTGGGCAAACTTTTTGACTCGAGGGCCACAATGGGTTCTTAAACTGGACCGGAGGGCCGGAACAAAAGCATGGATGGAGTGTTTGTGTGAACTAATATAAATTCAAAGTAAAGGAGCGGAGGGGAAAGCAAGAGAACCCTCCGCTCTTTCGGCTCCGCGGGCCAGATAGAACAGCCGAACGGGCCGCATCCAGCCCGCGGGCCGTAGTTTGCCCACGGCTGCACTAGACACACCCTCCTGATTCCAGACAGCCCCGCCATACCAAGCTCTAGTTCTGAAGGAGGTCCAGGCAGAATCCTGGACAAACATTTCCATGGCTTTAGAGAAGGGGCCATTTTCCCCTTACATACTAGATCTGCACCACCATTCTTATGCAGGGCCCTCCCTTTACATGGCCAAATCTTGGTCTGATAAACTCTGCTAGCCTCATCCTGATGACTACCTGAGAATCTATCCCACCACAAAGGTATGTGGGCATCTAATAGTGGAACCTGGCAATGGAGTACCCTGGGACTTTTGCTGAGTGACCTCAGACCTAGCACTGACATCAGGTTTTAATTTGTTTCAACCTGATAAACACCATTCCCCCTTACCAGGTGATTCACTGAGAACCTACCTCATGTACCTTGCATACCATCAGAGGCTCTTTCAGTGACTAAGAGCCAAACTAGCAGTTGATAAGTTGAGAAAGAGAGAAGTGGATCTTGGGGTGCCTTAGGACTTTTGCTCATCTTCCCTCAGGCTCTGTGTTGGTGGAAGCTGTTCTTGGTATGCAGCTTGATCATGGGCACCCAGGTCCCCCAAAGGCAGCCAGCCATAAAGTGTGGATCACTTTCTAGCCCACAGCCAGTCCCAGATAATATCTGATATTGACCTATACCAGAGTCCCTCCTAAAGGCCCCAGAACCAACACACCTGGTGCCAAGATTCAGATGACATGAGAGCATGCCCCAATCAGCTCCACAAGTGACATATCTGAAGGAAGATCTCAGTAGGCATCATAACCTGTAGGGGCAAATTCTGCTTTGTGGGGTCAGCATCTGCACAGCAGCTCATACACTGTGATCAAAGCCAATCCTCACAGTCAACCAGCTTAAGATGGACCCCACACATGGATGGGACAATAGCAATCAACATTCAACTACAACAGAAGGGCTCACATAACCTATGCAAGGGAAATTCCTGGAGCACTTTGCTTGGGTGATCAGCAAGACTGGGCTACTGAGACACATACATGTACCAAATAAGGCTATAATACCAAGACTTGAAGACAAAGCAGATCTACCTAACAGACAGAAACAAATACAGAGAGGCAGCCAAAATGGGAACACAAAAACTGTGCTCCAAATGAAAGAACATGAGAAATCCCCAGAAAAAGGATTAAATGAAGTAGAGGCAAGCAAGCTACCAGATACTGAGTTCAAACAATGGTTAGGGAGGCTCCAGAACTTAGTGAGAACTTTAACAACACAAAAAACAAAAACTCACACCATATAAACCATTAGAAAGAATCAATTAGAAATAAAGAATAGAATATCAAAAATGAAGAAAACACTGGAGAAATAAAAAGAGTACTAAATCAGGGGAATGAATCAGTGATTTGGAAGATAAGGTAGAGAACACACCTAATCAGAGCAGCAAATAAAAGAATTTTTTTTAAAAAAGAGGATAGTCTAAGGGACCTTGGGGACAACATGGAGTGTATATAATAGCATCCATATCATAGGGTACCAAAAGGAGAAGAGAGAACAAGGGACTGAGAACCTACTTGAAGTAATAATGACTAAAAAATTCCCTAACTTGGTAAAGGAAAATGACACACAAGCCCAGGAAGTAAAGAAAATCCCAAATAATAGAAACCCAAAGAGGGGGGAGCATGGAGAGGGCAGGCAACTGCGTACGCAGCTGGTTTTCTCAAGTGGGAGGGAGACAAAAGCTCCCGACTGCACTGAACTCCAGTTCTGGGTGAGACTCTAGGGACCCAGACTTATTCGGGGAGACACTGGACTGTCTGGCAGCGGGGGGAACTCGAGGGTGGCTTTCTCTCAGAGGTGCTTGCAGCGATTGCCACGGGACACTGAGACACAGGGGCCTATTAGGGCAGGGCTGACGGGAAACCAATGCTGTCTGCTCCAGCCTGAGACTCTGTCCCATCCAAGCTGAGAACAGAGGCTTTTGCAAGTCTTGTATCATAAGGGTGTCTCCAGCACAGAAGTTCTCCCAGCATAGACACAGCTGATCCTCACAGCCAGTTGGCTTGGAGGTCAATTCCTCCCAGTGATACCAACAACAATCAAGGCTTAACTACAACAAGACTGTGCACACAGCCCACAAAAGGGTGCACCAAGAGTGTCCACCTCAGGTAACTGGGGAGGCTGAGCCACTGGGCCCTATAGGACACCTAGCACACAAAGCCACTCTATCAACTCAGGGAAGCAGCCAAAATGCGGAGACAAAGAAACATCACAAATGAAAGAAATGGAGGAAAGCAAACGACTGGATATAGAGTTCAAAACTACGGTTATAAGGTTTTTCAAGAATTTTCTAGAAAAGGCCGATAAATTTAGTGAGTCCCTTGAGGATAAGAAAAAGGACCAACTAGAAATTAAGCATACACTGACTGAAATAAAAAATATTATACAGAGATCTAACAGCAGACTAGAGGATCGCAAGAATCAAGTCAAAAATTTGAAATACAAAGAAGCAAAAAACACTCAACCGAAAAAGCAAAATGAAAAAAGAATCCAAAAATATGAAGATAGTGTAAGGAGTCTCTGGGTCAACTTCAAGCGTACCAACATCAGAATTATGGGGGTAGCAGAAGAAGAGCGCAAGATATTGAAAACCTATTTGAAGAAATAATGACTGAAAAGTTCCCCCACCTGGTGAAAGAAATAGACTTACAAATCCAGGAAGCGCACAGAACCCCAAACAAAAGGAATCCAAAGAGGACCACACCAAGACACATCAAAATTAAAATGCCAAGGGCAAAAGACAAAGACAGAATCTTGAAAGCAGCAACAGAAAAACAGTTAGTTACCTACAAGGGAGCACCCATATGACTGTCAGCTGATTTCTCAACAGAAACTTTGCAGGCCAGACGGGAGTGGCAAGAAATATTCAAAGTGATGAATAGCAAGAACCTACATCCAAGATTACCCAGCAAAGCTATCATTCAGAATTGAAGGGCAGATAAAGAGCTTCACAGGTAAGAAAAAGCTAAAAGAGTTCATCACCACCAAACCAGTATTATATAAAATGCTGAAAGGTATTCTTTAGGAAGAGGAAGAAGAAGAAAAAGGTAAAGATAAAAATTATGAACAACAAATACATATGTATCAACAAGTGAATCTAAAAATCAAGTGAATAAAAAAATCTGATGAAGAGAATAAACTGGTGAATATATAGAATCAGGGGCATAGAAAGCGAGTGGACTGACAATTCTCGGGGAAAAGGGGTGGGGGGGGTGTGGGAAGAGACTGGACAAAAATCATACATCTATGGATGAGGACAGTGGGGGTGGGGTAAGGGTGGTGGGGTGGTAACTGGGTAGAGGAAGCTATGCG